>NC_088930.1:17840000-17977500 GCF_038396675.1 Hydra vulgaris
CATTCGTATCTGTATTTAAAGTGATTTCCAGTTTTATTTAAAGTGATTTCCAGTTGTATTTAAAGTGATTTCCTGCTTAGACTCTTCTACAACTTCTGTTATCCTTATTTTCAGAAATTTCGGAGAAACCTGACTCATCTAACTATCATCTCATTAGTCTTATTTCTATCATAAGCAAGATTTAATTTAATTAACAAATAATTAATCTCTTGTCTTGAATCTAATAACTTACCTTCTAATCATCAATATGGATTTCGGTTTTTTTGTCCTACAACTGATTTATTAACTGTAATAACCTATAAGCTTTAGTGTGCATTAGATGGATGTGGAGAAATAAAGGCTATTACTATCAACACTTTGAAATCTTTTTGATAAAGTTTGGTCTTTTCCATAAGCTCTCTTCTTACAGTACATCAGCTAATATCTTTAAGATTATTGAATCCTTTCAATCCTTATCAATTGCAGTATAAAAGTTGGCCTCAATGGACAGTACTCTTCTTCATTTCCTGTAACTTCAGAAGTTCATCAAGGTTTTATCCCTGGCTCTATACTTTTTCTAATTTACATCAGAAAATTTCACATCTAAGGTGGCTTTGTTCGCTGATGATACTACCATTTATTGTTGTCTTGATAAGAAGCCAACACTCTCTGACTGCTTGAAAGGGACATTTGAGCTTGAAAAGAATCTCACTTCTGCTACAGCACGGGTAGTGAGTCCAAATAATCGTATTTTCACGTTATCCAGGTAATCGAGTATTTATTTTTTTAATTACCCGGGTACCTGGGTATTCGTGTAAAGGAAAAAAAATTTACCCACACCATGTTGTGTTAATTAAATTTAAAATAAAATGCAACAATTTTAGTTTTAAATCTATTTTTTATTTAAAAAATAATACTTTAAAAATACAAGTTTGTCAACCGTTTCCATTTTCAACTGATTTCGGGTTTTTGTGACAAAAGCTGAAGCTACCGAAAACACTCTTTCACTTACTGTTGATGTTGGTTGTATTGTCAATAATGCTGTAAAAAGTTTTTAAATAGAGTCACCTCGTTTTGAACAATCTTTCTCCCACAACTTCATTTTTTTTTCCAATGTGGATTTTCTCTCATTATTTTCTTTCGGAACAGTCATAATTAATTCAATTGTTTTTTGGAGTTCATCATAATTTGAAACCAAACCATTATTTAAAATTATTTCTTCATTTTCAATTGTTAACTCTGTATCCATCTGTGTGTTTGCAGGATCTTTATTGAACAGCCTTTTGAAGGTTTCTTTAGCCAATAAATGAATAGAACTTTTTTTTAAATAAGTAAAAATGGCAGGTAATCTCTGGTTTAGGATAATTTCCAGATTGTAAAAAACGCAAGAGTGATACAACATCCTCATTTCGTCTTTCTTCAATTCTTTTCTTCAAAGCAGTGAACATTTCCATGGCTAACTGCGTATTTGTTTCTTTTAGTTTGTTTAGCAAAAAAATGCATACTCCTTCAGCTTTTAAAAGATTATTATTATCTTTACTGAGCTCTTTAACAGCAAGCTCAACCAGTTGTAAAACATGTGATATTTCTTCTAAAACTTTGATATTTTTTTGTGAACATTTTTGCTGACCTAATTCCATTAGAGCCTTTTGTATACAATCGTATATTTTTATGAAACAATTTACCATTGGTATTATTGAGTTCCACCTTGTTTTGCAATCGAGTAGCAATCGTAACTTTTTGCCTTCTTGATCTATTATATGCTTTTCAAGAACACTGCTTCGAACTGAAGAATATTTGAAAAATTTAATAATTTTTCGTGTTTCATCAAGAATTTTGCCAATGTCTTCACGAAAGATTGGTAATTGTCTAACTAAATCATTTTGGAAATTTAAGTTACCATCAAAAGCAAATGCATCAGCTACCTCATCATTTTGTTCGGTAGTTTCAACACAATCATCATCTGCTAAATTTTCATCATATTCTAAATTCTCATCATCTTGAAAATTTGTATCAATTACCGCATCATCATTCATAATTAAACTCCCACTTTTTTTATGAAATACATCACGTACAGCAAGATGTATAGCACGGTTGTAGCATAACTGAGAAAATGGTAAAATATTTTTCCCATATTTTCCCATGACTGATGCTCCATCATGTGTGGATCCGACGATATCATTATCCATTTCAATTCCATAATCTTTAAGTTTTGCTGCTACTTTAAGTGGCTTTGTTGCTACAGGTGGCTTTGTTGCTGAATGAAGAGTGATATTCATGAACCTTCTAACGTTTATATCACTCCATTTATCGACAGTAATACTGAATCTCTCTCCAGATTTTTTTTGCTCTAATAACGACGCGATTAATTCTTCTTTTTTTTCTTTATAAAAATCCATTATATATTTTATTACTGTTGTTTCACTTTTTGGCATTTTATAATTACAACTTGCTACAAAACCCCTAATGGCTTCAGATGAAATAATTCCTTTGATGCTAAATCCATCTTTTGTCGCACATTTCGCCAATATTTCATTCAATGATTCTCGATATATGAAATTTATTATTCCATTTCCAACTGATTTTGTGTTTTTCGAAGAAGACGCATCAGTTTCATTTGTGTCGCCCAAATTTCTTTTTTGTAAAGATATGCTATGTAATTTTAAATGATTAATCATTCCAGTAGTATTAGATCCCGGACATTGAATTATAGATTTGCATATGTTACAAACTGACTCCGATTTCTCTTTTTTTGTAAAATATTTCCATACCTCTGATTTTTTCGAAGACATTTCTGGGTATATGTAAATAAATCACTAAAATAAAAAATCACAACATAAAAATTGAAAATTGAAATTTATACGTATTTAAATATGCATTTATTACTTGAAATTTAGTACATTTTACTCAAAACACTTCACTTACCAAAGGCAGCTATATATATTAGAAAATTAAGTATTCATTTTACTTATTTCACAAATTTTTTTTTAATATTTCACTTTCTTGCAAATTTTACGTCGTACAACTTCAAATTACAAATGTTATTTATTTTATGTAACTTAGTTAAAAAAAAACTTTTGAAACTTAGTTAAAAATCAACGGTTGCTAAGCAACTTTATTATAGAAGTAAAAGAAGAAAAAACAGTAGAATACCGATACTCGATTGATTAATAGTTAAATGAATGTGCAATATTTACATTTTTTTGTTTAAATATTATACTCGATACTCGAAAAAAATATTACGAGTAGTCGACTACTCGGAACTACTCGTAATGTACTAGATAAGTCATCTGCCCTTCGTTTTCTAGGATTAACTCTTACTTATGATCTTTCTTGGAAACCATATATCAAATCCATTGCAAAATTAGCATCTGCTAAGGTTGCATCTTTTTATCATGCTTGCCACTTTCTTACTCCTGATTCTATTCTTTATCTCTAAAAATCTCAAATCCACCCTTGCATGGATTACTGTTGGCATATCTTTTAAGCAAGGTGAAGAAACATATTGTAAATATAGTTGGACCTGCTCTTTCATCATTGTCAGGTCATTGTAATGTTGCTTCTCTTTCTCTTTTCTATAAATAATATAATCAGCGCTGCTATAAAGAGCTAGAGTCTGTTGTGCCATCTACTAAAACTCATTCTTGTATTACACATCATTCAATTTATTCTCATCTTTTTACTAAGACTGTTCCTAAGTGCTCCAAAAATTCTTTTTCGTCTAGTTTTTTTGCTCGAACATCAGTTCTTTGGAATTCGCTCCCTTTATCTTGTTTTCCTAATTCATATAATATGCAATTTTTCAAGTTGGCTGTTAATTGTTATCTTGCTTTATCTAAACTTTTTCTTTTCTTTTCCAAATACTTCCACCTCTAATAAAGGTTGCTTGCAGCCTTGTTGGATGTCAAGATGTTTAAAAAAAAATGTGTATATATATTTATAAATATAAATATATATGAATGTGCGTGTGCGCGCGTGTGTATAGATATATAAATAGTTGAAGCAGTACATTAAATTTATTTGCTTTTTAAAAAACCACAATAATAAAAGTTTTTTTTTCATAAATGAATCATTTATGAAAAGAAAAAAAAACATCATTTAAAATGATGTTCTCTTTTTTGTTTTGCACTTTTTTATTTTTGTTTTATTGACAGGAGTGTACATATATCAACTGACTTAAATAGGTAGAACATACAAGTAGTGCACATATATCAACTGATTTAAATAGGTAGAGCATGCTTGGAGTGTTCATACATTAATTGTCCTAAATAGGTAGAATATGCAGGAAATTTTTTAAATATTGACTGACCTAAAAAAGTAAAACATGCAAGAAACGCTCATATATTGACTAAAGAAAAGTCTAAATGGTTGCTTCAATGCTGAAAATAGGTATTAAAAGAGACATTTTCTACCTTTAAATTCTCTTTAGTTTACTATGTAAAGAACTATATATATATATATATATATATATATATATATATATATATATATTTATATATATATATATATATATATATATATATATATATATATATATATATGTATATATATTTATATATACATATATATATATATATATATATATATATATATATATATGTATATATATTTATATATACATATATATATATATATATATATATATATATATATATATATATATATATATATATATATATATATATATACATATATATATATATATATATATATATATATATATATATATATATGTATATATATATATATATATATATATATATATATGTATATATATATATATATATATATATATATATATATATGTATATATAAATATATATACATATATATATATATATATATATATATATATATATATATATATATATATATGTATATATATTTATATATACATATATATGTATATATAAATATATATATATATATATATATATATATATATATATATATATATATATATATATATATATATATATATATATATCAAAAAAATGAGTGATATTATATTCAGCATAAACTACAACATATTTTTAAAATGTTTATTTCAAAACATATATGCTTTATTAAGTTATATCGTAATGTTTTTAACAAAAAAATCCCAGTTAAACTTCATATCAATCCATGTAAAAGACAAGAAACATAACAACTCTTTATCTTTAACTAAATTTTCTTTGGTAATATCATAACTCATATATAAACAATAAAAGGAAGATAACTGAATGCTGTTTGTTTTAGTAATTGTAAATAGATAATTACAAATTAAAAAAATTAATTTATATCGTATACCATCATTAATAACGTATAAATTATAACAATAAATTATAACATCAATAACGTATAAAATAAATACAAAACCTATAAAAGCATTACTTTTTGTTGTTTAGTATCAATTCCCACCGGAAGACTGTGTTTATATATTAGTTCGGGATTATTTTGCCGACATTTACCGGAAATATGACGTATTCACGTGTACCCAGGTCAAAAAAATATGTTTTTCAATGAAAGAATATTAGTGCTATAATATAAAATGCTGGTGACGCAATATTGAAATAAAAAACTAATAATATTAATAATAAGTAAATAAAAAAAGTAAACACGACTATATATCAACTATATAGCGATAAATATCAACTATGTAACGATATATCGTTGAACAGATTGTTTTCAGAACTGTGTTATTGGGCAGTGCATAGTGGGGCAAAATAGCCGATTTTGAGACACGAAAAATAACTAATTAAACATAAATGCTTTGTTTACTAAATTTGGGATTTTTGTTTACTAAATATGAGGTCTGCGTTTATTATGAAAATAATATTTTTATATTTGGTTGCTATGGATACCTAATTTTGCATAGCAACAACTTATTTTAGTAGCTGGCGGTTTTTTATGTGTGCTATATTCATTAAATTTAGTTTGTGCATTAATATAAGATTTGTACTTTTTAAGAAGGGAATTCTTTTTGATTTGGTTGCTATTGGTATCTATTTTTATGGCTACCTTATTTTGCATAGCAACAACCTATTTTGATAATTGCCGATTTTTTAAAAGTGCTATATTCACTAAATTTGGCATGAGTACCAATATAAAGTCGCATATTAAAACAATGTATTCTACAAAATAAAGTGCTCATAGAGCGTTTCTTTATAGATATTGTCTTTATAGATATTGTCCTTATAGATATTGTCTTTATAGATTATATATTTCTTTATAGATATTGTCTTTATAGATTATTGTCTTTATAGACGAAACACAGTGTTAAATGAAAAAACTTTTTATTAAGTGATTTTCTACTAATTTATATGTATATATATATATATATATATATATATATATATATATATATATATATATATATATATATATATATATATATATATATATATATATATATATATATATATATATATATATATATATATATATATATATATATATATATATATATATATATATATATATATATACATCAATGATCTCTACAAAGTGATATACATTAATGATCTCTACAAAGCCTCAAACTTAATGACAATTATGTTTGCGGATGACACTAATCTTTTTTTAACCAGCAATGATCTAACAACATTATTTAGAAATATGAACACTGAGCTTATTAAAATCTCTGACTGGTTCAAATCAAACAAATTATCAATTAATATAGAAAAAACTAAATGGATGCTTTTTTACCCAAATTCAAAAAAAAAATTAACTCCAAGTAATACGCCACTTATTTTTGTTGACAATATTGAAATAAAGCGAACAAAAATTACAAAATTTTTAGGCATTTATATTGATGAAAATCTTAAATGGAAACACCACGTTAACAACCTAAATAACAAAATTGTTAGAACTATAAGAATATTATATAAATCAAGAAGTTTCTTAAATAAACATACTTTAACTCAATTATATTATTCCTTTATTCACTGCCATATTAACTACGCTAACATTGCTTGGGGTAGTGTGAACAAAAGTATACTAGAACCTCTTTATCGTCAACAGAAACACATTGCACGTCTTATAAACTTTAAAGACCGTTTTACTCATGCCAGGCCTCTCTTACTTGAAATGAATATTTTAAATATATATCAGTTAAACGTTTATAATATTTTATGTTTTATGTATAAATGTTAAACCAACGATTCCCCTTCTTCCTTTCATAACCTATACTCAATAAAAGAAAAAAACAAGTACAATCTACGAAATGATAATTCTATTCGACTACAATTTTCGCATACAAATTTTGGTAAATCTTGTGTTTCTTTCCGAGGAGCCTTTCTTTGGAATAAAATAGTTTTGAAACATTTTGACTTTTCTCATGAATGGACTTATACCTCTTATAAAAGGAAACTTAAGAAAATCATTTTGTCTATTGATAATATACTTTTATACTTTTAATAGGAAATTTATTTGAAAATTTCTATTTTTTATTTAAACTATGTTTTTCTTCTAATATTGTTAAACACAGTTTTTTTTTTTATTTATTTTAAAATATGTAACACGTAAATTTGTAACGAATTTGCAGCGGTTCTCGACGACAAGACCTTAAGGTCTTCTACGAGTCTCCGCATTCTTTTTTTTTTATTATTTATAGTAAAAATCCTTACTTGTAATTGTTTATATTATTATATCTTAACTTGTAATTTTATAAATATTGAAGAAATGTAAAAAAGAAAAAAAAAATAATAATAAAATAAATATATATATATATATATATATATATATATATATATATATATATATATATATGTATGTATATATATATATATATATATATATATGTATATATATATATATATATATATATATATATATATATATATATATGTATACATATATATATATATATATATACATATATATATATATGTATATATATATATATATATATCTATATATATATATATATACATATATATATATACATATAAATATATATATATATATACATATATAAATATATATATACATATATATATATATATATATATATATATATATATATATATATATATATATATATATATATATATATATTATATATATATATATATATATATATATATATATATATATATATATATATATATATTCTAACCAATAACATTTTTAATATAAAGCTTAAAAATGGCATTACAAAAACGGATGTTTCTTATAATTTTCCTTTTTTTTTCTGCATAAGCGCTTACCGCAAAAAAAGTATGCGTGGAAAGGTGACATTTAAAAAACGTGTTTTTTACAACACTTATCTAAACTTATTTAAAGAGCAACTTGTGAATCAAGGCTGGAGTGGCCTGGAGCGATTTCAATGACGATATGAATCTCATAACTCTTTTTTTAAAACTTTTTATAAAATCTACAACCCAAACTTTCCATTGCGCGAAATAATTTTTAACGTCAAAAACCTATCTTGTCTTTAGATAACTAAAGGAATTAAAAAGCCCTCAAAAATAAAAGCAAAAAACTCTATGTTAAATATCTAAAAACTAAATCAGAAAAATATCTAAAAACTAAATCGTAAAAACACTTACACAGTCTAGAAAAAAATCTGTTTAAAAAATTCCGTAAAAAAGCTAAAAAAATTTACTACTCGGACTTGCTTATGAGGCACAAGTATAATTCAAAGCAAGTTTGGCGAATAATAAAAAAACTAACTGGTAAACATAAGACAAGCACAAGTTCTATACCGGCTGCAATAAAACTTAAAAAAAAAATAGTTAACAATTCGAATGAAATTGCCGCGGAATTTAAAAATGTTTTTTTCAACAATATGACAAAGTCTATCAAATAAAATTTCTTATGTAGATAATAACTTCATTGATGAATTTATTTCATTAACAAGTTCAACTCTGATTTTTTCAAATCCAACATATAGCGAATCTGAAATAGCATTTAAAGCAATAAAAAGAAATAAAGCAACTAGGCCTGATGATAAAAATGGGAACATTATAAATGACTCTTTTGATGTGATTAAAGATACCCTCTTTAAAATTTTTAAAACATCTATTACTGAAGGATCCTTTCCAGATAGCTTGAAAATGGCAAAAATAACTCCAATCTTTAAAACAGGTGGCCCTACAAATGTAAAAAATTATCGTCCTATCTCAGTTCTACCAGTCTTTTCAAAAATGCTAAAAAGAATAATGGATAGCGGATTGTACACTTATCTTATTGACAATAAACTTCTTTATAAAAATCAGTTTGGTTTTCAGAGAAACAGTTCTACTGAACACGCTACTTTCCAAGTAACGCGTAGTATTGCCGATTCTTTTATGAATTCTCAATTTACACTATGCATATTTATTGATTTGTCAAAAGCTTTTGACACTGTTAATTACCATATTTTATTGAAAAAGCTGGAAAGCTATGGTTTAAGAGATAAAACCCTAATCTGGTTCAAAAATCTCAGTAACCGTTAACAATTTGTTCATAACAAGGAATCTTCGTCGCAATTATTAATGAGGATAACAAGTGGTGTTCCCCAAAGATCCATACTTGGGCCACTATTATTTTTAATATATATAAATGATCTTTAAAATGCTTCTAATTTAACGGCTATAATATTTGCTGACGATACGAGTTTCTTTTAGTCACACGAAGACATTAAAATACTTTTTAATAATGACTGACGAACTTAAAAAAATGTTATATTGGTTAAAAAAATAAATGAATACTTTTTTATACTACTTCTAAAAAAAGGAAAATTCAAAATATCTTGCCTGACTTATCTATTGACAGTACAGTCTTAAAAAGAGAAAAAAATACAAAACTCCTGGGAGTCATTAGAAATGAAAACTTATCTTGGAGGCAACAAATTGATAATATTTCCATAAAAATTGCTAAAAGCATTGGAGTTCTATATAAAGTAAGACATATATTAAATAATCATCAATTAACACAGCTATATTATTCATTTATTCATTGCCATTTAAATTATACAAATATAATATGGGGAAGCGCTCGCAAAACAAAGCTTAAATCTCTCTATCGACATCAAAAACACGTAGATTAGTGATCGCATGTTTTTCAAATATAGCATACATCCCTCTTTACAAGACTGAAAGTAGTCTACGTAAGCTACCGTTATCTGTGTTCAAAAAGTTACTACTTTTATCTTTTACGCGTTTTGTTTTTTGAACCTTTGAAGTTGCGGTAGTTGAAGCATTGCAAACTATTTCAAGTAATTTGCAATTCTTTAATTACTTAAAACTTTGTTTATTTGTTCTTTATCATTGTGAATGTAATTAATAAAACTAATAAAAAAACAATTGGGTTGTTACCAAACCGAACGCGAACCAGAGATGCGCTTAAGACCAAACCGAACTCTAACATTAGATATAACCGAACCGGACCTGAAATTTAAAAAAGGGTTCAATTCCAATTTCTAATATATATATATATATATATTTATATATATATATATATATATATATATATATATATATATATATATATATATATATATATATATATATATAAATTATGTTAGTGTATTCTACAATTAGAGTGCTCAATGTTCTTAAAGAGCAGAGCAATAATAAATTAGTAAAAATACTTATCTAGATTTTTCTTCAACTTGTTATATATATATATATATATATATATATATATATATATATATATATATATATATATATATATATATATATATATATATATATTTGTACAATTAAAACTCTGGTAAATAAATTTAAAAACTGAAGACAATACAGAGAAAAAATTGACGGACAAATAAACTTGTTACAAACCAATTAAAAATTTTATTACAAATTATGATAAAATAAACTTCCTAATATTAAAATATTAATAACAATAATAATATAGTAATTTAAGCTTCCATTTATTGGATTTTATTCAAACTTCACTAAAACTAAAATTGATAAAATTATTAAAAAGTATTGTAAAAATGTAATAATCAAGTTTATATTCACAACCGATAAATTAAAAAACAATTTTTGCATAAAAGATCCACTTCCTTAGATACTTAAATCTAACGTTGTCTACAAATTTTCTTGTGCTGGCTGTAACGCCAGTTATATTGGAGAAACCTCCAGACATTTGACAACACGGATAAATGAGCACCTTACGAGTGACAAGCAATCGCATATTTTTAAACATTTAAATTCATCCATTAATTGTAAAACACTAACTAATTATGATTGCTTTCAGATTTGATATACTGCCTCTACCATTAACAAATTAAAAATAAAAGAAGCACTTCTTATTAAATGGGAAAATCCTTCTTTAAATAAACAAACATCTCATTATATTATAAATTTATCTATCTAACTTACTATATTATTATTATTATTATTAATATTTTAATATTAGGAAGTTTATTTTGTCATAATTTGTAATAAAATTTTTAATTGGTTTGTAACAAGTTTATTTGTCCGTTAATTTTTTCTCTGTATTGCCTTCAGTTTTTAAATTTATTTACCAGAGTTTTAATTGTAAATTAAATCTTTTAAAAATGTAGTATGACTACGAAACAAGTCAAGAATAAAAAATATTGTGGTTTTTATTATAATTTTTACAAATTTATTGCTAATGCGATGTTCGAAAAATATATACATATCTTTATATATATATATATATATATATATATATATATATATATATATATATATATATATATATATATATATATATATATATATATATATATATAAATTATGTCAGTGTATTTTACAATTAGAGTGCTCAATGTTCTTAAAGAGTAGAGCAATAATATATTAGTAAAAATACTTATCTAGATTTTTCTTCAACTTGTTATATATATATATACATATATATATAATATATATATATATATATATATATATATATATATATATATATATATATATATATATATATATATATATATATATATATATATATATATATATATATATATATATATATATATATATATATATATATAAGAAGTTGAAGAAAAATCTAGATAAGTGTGTTTTTACTAATCTGTACATATTGAAATATTAAAAGATTTTTTTGTACATTTTGTCAATAAGAAAAGTTTACTCTTTTTATTATATAAAAAAATATTCAGACTCGAAAAAAAAAATTAAGCTTACATTACTTTTATATAATCTAATTAATATATAATTATGTAACTAATGTTTAGTTAAATTGCATAATACATAATATCTAATTAAAATATAATTAAATTTAAAATTTTTATATATTATGTAACACATATTATATTTATGTAAGTGAAAAAATAACAATGATCGGTATGAAAGCAGCATTTTGATACCTGATAGCTTATGAAAGTTGTTTTTATTCAGGACGCTCCTCCTTTTATATATGCATTGAATACGCTCAATACACTTTTACTATTGAGAGTTTTACATTTACAATACAATTATACTTACATTTATAATGAGAATTATAAGTTGCTAAGTACTAAATAAAAAGTTACATTTCCTTTAATTGAAATTGTACTTGGATATTCATGTTTAACGCAGAACTAATTAAATCTAATCTTAAACAAATGTATTTTAAAATGGTTGTGATTATATTACAGAGTTTTGTAATAACGCTTATGTTTATAATGAAAGAAAAGGTAACTTTGTAGCTTAAATTTATCATTTATTTATTGCCTAAATTGCATTGCCAAATTTATAAGATTATGATGGTACAATGGTTGCTCTGTAAATGGTAGCAGTAAAACTATTGTTCTCGTAGTAATTCACATTTGAGTAAACCTTGTTTACTCAAAATTTACTTATTATTACTGAGTGAATATTGCTTACTCGAGAGTTACTAACTACAAGAACAGTAGTTTTAACGTAGTAAATGATAGCTGTTTCTTTTAATTCTTTTAAATACAAACTAATTTAATTCAAACTTTATTTACAAACAAATTTAATACAAACTAATTAAAGTATAGGATGTAAATTACAACAAATAAAAAACGCAAATAAATTATAAAAAATAAAACATTGTATCTAGAACAAAAGAAGTTTAGTAGACTCAAGTATTTTCTGACATGGGAAACAACTATGCACCAACCAAAAAAAGTAAAACATGAGATACATGTTAAGTAAAAAACTTTTTGTCATTTCCAAGTTTCATTTCAAGTAAAATTTTGGATGGTTAGCAGATAACGTCTAATTTAATGGCAAGTTATTTACATATTAAAATATTTACAATTACTGTTAACCTTGCTAAAACTATTAGTAAAAACTTAAATGACTAAAAAATCTGTAAAGCCTTTGATTACTTCCTTATACCAGGTATGTCTAACTTTTTTACAGTAAAAGTCTTAGACCAGCTATGTCCAACCTTTTTACAGTAAAAGTCATTAAGTTAGAAATCATATGAGTACCACAAATATTAGTTCTGCAGTCTTAATTTTTGAAACTTAAAATCTTTACACGTTTATTCGAATATTATCAGTAAAATGTTAGAAAATGATATATGAGTCAAATCAGAGGATATTGAATGCTTTGTTGCCTGTGGGCCACACATTGGTTTTTTGGCGATCATCAAAGACAATATATTTTACTCATATGACGTCACAGTGAAAAAAGCACAAAGTTGTCAGGATTTTCATTTCAATAACTTTTAAAATATTTAAAAAAAGTATTAAATATTTTTATAGGATGTTTTTGACATCATTCTGTTTTGATTACGTATGTTATTTCTTTAGCAAACTTTTTCATAATGCTATAACTTTTACTGCACACGAGCAAGAGTATGGAAATGCATAAAAATCTAACAGTAAAGTTTTGATTAAAAACCTATTTTGCTATTCGTTAATTTTTGAATGGTTGATCATTAACGGGAGACTATATATTTCTTAATTTTAAAATAAACTTAAAAATCTTCGTTATTGGTATTTCTTTTATTTAAATTAAGTCGGTTTTTCCTACTAAACTTTCATTCTAAAGTTTTTTTAACATTAATTTGATTAACAGCCGTAGTGTAGTGGTTAGAGTTCTATGCTCAGAACTGGAGGTTCGTGGTTCAAAGCCGGCTCTGGCCATATATACAACATTGGTGATGAAGGAGGCACGAGCTTCCTAGTTAAATGCTATTCCACAATGCTCTTTGGTAAGACCGTAAGGATTCCTTGGAGCATTTAAATAACTTTAAAAAAACAACATAATAAAACACAAAGTTCATTGTTTTTTTCAACTAATTTTTAACAATAACTTAGTTAGAATGCCAAAAAAAGGAAATGGGTTTTTAACAAAAATTTCTCCAAAGAATAGAATTTTATAAGAAAGGACACCAAGAATTAGAATGTTAAGTATGAATGTGTGTCAGTTTTTTAAAACAAAATGTTACCACTTTTATCTGAATATGAAGTTTGAAGTTATTTTTGGCTCTTTATTATTATTTTGAGGCCCTTGGAGATCTCAGACCAACTAATTTAGACAGAGTTTACCGAAAATACTCACTTATTTTTCCTAGTTTTGTTCTTTTAAAATATGATCACCCTACTCATAACAGCTGCATTCACTATTTTGTAATTAAAGTATTTTAATTTAGATGTCAAATTCTGTGGTTGTATACTCTAATCAAAACTATCAAACCATACATTAACGAGTTTTAAAAACTCTTATAAAAAAATAAAAAATTCAATAGGAAAATAACTTTGTTTGAATTGTTACAGAAGTTGAATTATGAAATATATTTAATGCCAGGTTTACAACTTGTTAATATAAAATATTTATACTCTGTTTTAATACCGTTTCTAAATGTGCAAAAAAAGTTTTATAACTTTTATGTACTCTATGAAACAAACCTTATTAAACTGAAATGGTGGGAAAAAAAACTTTTTAGTACTAAATTTAAATTCTTAAGTTTTTTAGCAAATTTCTTATATCTGACATAAAATCTTGTCAAATGTACACTCTCATACATCTGATAAACTATATAATTTTTGTGATAATAATATTATTTTCGGGTTTATCTGACCCATAAATGCTGAGCAATTTTAATAAGCTTAAACATTAGTTGGATGGTTACCAGCAATAAATGCACGAATGTTAAAATCAGTAAATCTTACGGAAAAAAGCTCATTTTTAAAAGTTGTTCTATTTGTGTTTATAAGGTTAACACATATACTAATGAGGTAATCTTCTGTTATTAAGGGTGGTAGCTCTCCTACAAAAAACTTTAAGAGGCAATTCATTGGTATTCGTAATGGTTCCTGGTATTCTGAGGTTATTTTAAAAGATTTGAAACAACTAATGAAATTTTGCTACAAATGGTGCGGCAAAATATCTTTAATTGTTTCAGATCTTTTAAAAATGGATTTAAACGGATGTGAAAAAAAATAAATATGGGAGGCAACAGTATAATTTACGCAATGGAAAAAAAAACACTGCTGACGTATACGATCAGGTGAACTCAAAGGATGGAAATCAAATCTGAATAAATTACAAAAAACTAAAAGAACCTTTCCAGGACCTTCTGCGCTATCTACATTAAACTTGGATATTAAAAATGTTTGAGTTATAAACAAATCTCACATCATTTATGGTATAGTACAAATTCAATATTAAGATATTTTTATACATTAAATGAATATTGGATAAAATCAGAAAATCTTGCTGCAGTTCAAGAAGATATGTCGCCACCAGGTTTCAAAACAGCACTGCTGATCTAACTATTGTAGGGAAGGCGTCGCAATTACATACCAAGACAACTTAAATATTAAACCCCATTATTACCATCTACCTACCTGTCTTATGAATGTTCATCTGCTAGACTGAAATTAGCTAATACTACTTACAATACTATTGCCATTTATCGATCATATCCCATGATTGCAACTATTATTTTCTTTCTGGAGTTCTCCAATCTTCTAAATGAACTTCAAGCATTGTCTGTACTTTAACTACCCAGACGCCACACCAACAACCATCAATCCAAGAAATGCTAGCAGGCACGCACAGAGGGTGGGAAAATTTTTTACTTTGTTACTTTCATCTATCAGATTACAGAAAGATTTCAAACTATGAAACAGCAATGTAGATTATTTTCCATCATCTGGCCTACGCCTGACATCAATTCGGACTTAACAAACAGTCAAGAATCTAAAGTTAAAGATTTCGTATTTTTGTATCCAAATGATCTTAGTGAAGACGAGTTTATTGATGAGTTCCCTCACTTTTCGTCTGTTCGAAGCCATCTACTGACAATCTTCTGAATAGCATTTATGCAAAGGGATTTGAAGAAAATTTACACCAATTATGCATCTGTCTTTGTATCTTTCTAACTTTGCCAATATCTGTGGCAGAAGATTAGAGATCTTTTAGCGAGTTAGCTCTCGTCAACAATTCTCTAAGAGCTACTATAGGACAGGCTTGTTTTAACGACAGTCTTTTCCTTTCAATCGAAATAGATCTTGAGAAGAAAGTTAATTACAATGTTTTAACTTCCAACTTTTCTGCTAGAAAAGCTCATAAAGTCTTGATATAATGTCAGAAAAACTTAATACCAAACCCAAGTAAGTTTTTTATCTTTGTTGGGTGGTATTGTTTGATTCGTGAACCGTCTTAAATACAAAATTTTTAAAACATTTTGTGAATACTAGAAATTAAAGCTTTATTTTTCTTACTATTTTTATTTTGATGGTGGTTAGGGAGGAAAGGCACCAAGTAATTTTTTTTTATAATATACCCAGGGCATCATGAAGTCTCTGTGCGCCCCTGCATGTTAATATTCTAGAGACCTACAACATAATATAACAAGTATCTTGCACCAACTACCGGTAATGGCAACCTGCTTGATCTAAAAATAAACCGTCATGATGGCATTTCACTCTAATATTCAAGTAACATACGGTGGTAGTTATGATCACTATTTAATCCGCGTACCACTTAAACATCAAGTTTTTCTAAAAAGGTTTTTTGTAAACAATTTTATATGTTTAACATGGTGTATAGAACTAAAATAGACTTAAAAAATGAGTGAGTCTTTCAACGTTAGAAGTTAAGTGGTTATTGCATTTTTTTGGTGCTGGAAAAACTCATGATTTTTTGACAGTACGAAAAAATGAAGAAAACATCAAAAATCATGCGCAAAAATTAAAACAAATGATACGTGAAGGAAAAAAAGTATAATATACATAATTTCTGCACAAAAATTCTAAGTAACATTTCTTCAAAACATAAAAAAGTACTTGATTTGAATAGAGGAAAGGCTATACTTGCTTTTTTCACAGGTAACCTATTTTTAAAAAATATTTTTTAAAAATAGGTTACCTGAGAAATAAGAAATTAAGTATATAAGTTAAAAAGGTACTTCCACTAGATTCATCATCCTTCCACTAGATTCATCATCCTTCCATTAGATTCCTCAATCTTTTTTTTAACTAATTAGGAAATTTTCAAACAAGTTTGATGTGTTTTAGTACTTAGGAATCCTTCCCGACAAGAAATTTTCATGTGGGCTATATATGGCAATTGGATGTTAATCATATATTTATCACTCTCCTTTATGGGATGGCTTTGGTGCGTTCCATATGTGGCTATAATATTTATCCAACTAAAAGCACACTAAATAGAACGAAAGCTACACTTCATTTTTCCGTGAAAGTTTTATATGGCCCACGTGTGGTAAGCATATGTTAGCCTTATATTTACCACTCTCCTTAATGGCGTTGGTGCGCTCCATATGTGGCTTTAATGTTTATCCCATTAAAACCACACTAAATAAGAACAAAAGTCTCATTAATTTTCCTACAAGAAAGTTATAAAAAATTCATAAAAAAATCTTCTTACATGTTTAAATATCATATTTAAACAAGTCAGTAGATTTGTTTATGTATAGAATATACAAATAACTATACATATATCTATACAAATAAGTATGCTGTTACAAATAATCATACTGTATGTATACTTATTTGCATAAAAATACTAGTTAAAAAACTTAAATGGAAAAACATCATACTTTTTACTTTTATTTATAATTTTATTCACAGATAAATATATAAGTACAACAACTTTTCATTAAGTTTAAAAAATTCATTCTGTATTAGTTCTGTACACAAAACTAATCTGATGAATTATGCAATAAAGACGCAATATTTTCTTCAAATTCTTTATCTAGCATTCTTACAATGTATTCGAACAGTAGCTAAAGATTTCATATGAAATCCATGCACAAACAAAATCTAGAGAAAAAAATCAATAATAACGAAAGCTTGCTTACATTGCCCGTTATTTCAAAATTGTTTTTTGGTAACAAACACAACGTACTAAGATATTTTTATCTTCGTTGAGTACAACTCTGATTACAATTTTTTTATCGTTAAGTATAACAACATATTTTTATTCGTTAAGTGTAACTCTGATTTACAATTTTTATTGAAAATTTATTTTAAATAACAGTTCTCAAATATATTCATTACAAAACCGCTCAAACATACTTACAACTATGAATTGAAAATCATCAAAACTGTAAACCACAAGATATCATGGAATATTCTTGAGTTTACTACAATGCATTGCAATGGAGTCGTACATTCAAATTTGGTTAAAATTTAAAGTTCAAAATGAGGCAAGATTGTGTGTTTTACATTTATGGCCCATATAATAGCCACATCTAATTTAGCACGTATTTATTTATAGATTATACCACGCTAAGTGGAATAATTATGTCGATGCATTATGTGTTCCACGTGTGGGCCATACTGATCATCAGCATATATCAAACATCAACTGGAACATAGTTTCACGCTTTTATTCCACTTGTAAGCACTATGGCCACATGTGGGCCACATATACCATTTTTGTCGGGTTACCTTCAAAAACTTCTTTTGATTTTATTTGACATTAATAATATATAAGAGAAGCCATATAAAACTAACTGATGCAAAAAACCTCTAGGTTCTAGCTTAGTTTTAAAAAAAGATATAAGAGTAAAGTTAATGAAAACTACGTGTTTTTTGTCAAACGTCAAATGTTTTTCGTTGCGCTCCGGAATCGCTATCAACCTTTAAAGAGTATACCTGTTTTGTTTTCAAAACGAAATTTTAAAAACTAACTTATCATGTTTTAAATGCAAGTGATGCCATGCTGTTTATTACCTGAAAATAATGTGGACAACTATGCTGAATAAATAAGAACAAATATAGCAATCGTTTCTGATAACTTGGCATCCATTTGAAAATATTCAATTAGACTTGACGTTATTATATTTTACGCCATATTATATTTTTTACTTTCAAAAAAATTTATAGATAGTTTTACAAGTTGCACGTTTATTTACCTTTATAATTATCACTCAGTCGGCGAAACACCACCAAAAAATGGCAGATTTTTATCCCATCTAAATGATGACTTATTGGCAACACTAATTATTATTTAATGTGATTAATAATATTAAATAAAATATAACTGATTGGAACAAGGAATGGAACACTTTGACCAATAAGCTCTGTAATCTTCATACGTCAGGCTTAAAACGTTACTGAGATATACTTAAATATTTATACTTAAATAATCGAAATGTATACTTGTTAATTTTTTTAGCAATACTCATTAAGTCATTTAAGTTTTGTATTTATTATTATATTTATCACTAAAACGCTTGGTAAAGTTTTCTAGCTTTTACAAGGAAAAGTGCTGCTTAGTGCTGACAAGTTAAGCATAACAACGGTATATATATATATATATATATATATATATATATATATATATATATATATATATATATATATATATATATATATATATATATATACATATATATGTTTTAAATGACGACATCTTGTATGAGAGTTGAATAAATTTAATATATGAAAATCAATAAATACCAATTCTCTCAATACTAATTTTTTTTATTTTATTTTATCTAAGAAATTTTTGCTAGATTATTGATACTAGCATCTTCAGCTTTAATTACAAATTATTAATTAAATTAAATTACAAACAAACGGTAACGTCACTTTTTAATCGCTTCTTTAAAGTTCGCTTTAATTGGGCTTCGTTAATAATACGTAGGTATAAAAAATATGGCGTCCAGAATTGCGTTTTTACATATTGACCATCATCTAAATTCATACCTCCATTTTTAGGTCCGCATTTGTTCAACTGAATTTCGATTGCCTCTCGAACTTTTCTTTCAAATTTTTTGGGTTCTACTTTTAACGTCTTTACTTGATCCCATTTATACTACATGAACATTTAATTTTATGATCCCCAATTGCAGATTGTTTCAATTTTTCTTCAAAAACCTTCTTTTGGTGTTGTTTTGTTCTTGTTGCTATTTTCATTTTTGTTTCGCCGATGTATTTTTGTTTACACTCGCATTGTATTAGGTATACTCCGGGATGGCTATTTGATGGAAGTTTTGTTTTGTTGCGTGAAGTTAGCAAAGATTTAAGATTTGCTCTAGATTTAAAGACTGCCCTGTAACCTGCTTTCCTAAAGATTTTCGAATTTTTGGTGATAATATTGGGATCCACGGTAGTGATATAGTTGGCATGGTTGCATCGTTGTTAGATAAAATTCATTATTTAAGTGTCGTTTTTTTATAACAATATTTGCAAGATCTTGTAATTTTTTCTTTTCGTATCCATTTTCAGCAAACACATTTATTAGGAAATTGATTTCTTTATTTAAAAATTCTTTAGAGCAAATTGATAAAGCTCTATGAATAAATCCTTTAAATATTCCTTCTTAGAATTTTTGGATCGTGGTTTGAATTGGGCTTCACCTGAGTATTTGTTATTGCTTTTTTTCGATGTAAGTTAAAATCATAATTACCTTTTTGATTATTGGTTATTTGGATGTCTAAAAAATTTAATCTTTTGTTTTCATCTTTCAACTCAATCGTGTATTTGATGGCATGATGTTAACTGTTTAATACTTGTTGAAAACGGATGGCATTATCTTTATTTGTAAATCTTGCGTGGCTATCATCTACGTACCTGAAAAACAATTTTATTTCTAACGGTGGATAAGAATGAAGTGCAATGTCGATTGCTTTATTTTTTAAAAATTGCAGGAAACCTTCCGCAAGTACTACCCTGAGTGAAAGTCCTATTGGACCTGAATCTACAAGCTCGTGAATTTCTTTATTCCATAAAAAATAACCTTTATATAAACACAGTTCTATTAGTGATTTTATTTCTGAAACGCTTAGTTTTGTAAGTTTATTTAAATTTGGGAAGTGCTCTAGTATATCAAGAAGAATTTTTGTAGCCTCTCCCATAGGAATTGATGGATATTAATTGACAACGTCATAAGATACCTGTATTTCATCGGTTGATATATTCCAAAGTTTAGCTGTTTTTAAAAAAGTTGACAAATTTTTTAACTTTGTTATGTTTTTATCTAAAATTGGTTGAAATATATTTACTAGATATTGTGATATTCTATAACTTGGTGTCCCAATGGTTGAAACTACTAATCGCATAGGGTATGAATTTTCCGGTTTGTGCGCATTAACTACACCATACATACGTGGCGGTGCTGGGTCGCTTGGGTAAAGACTTTCATATTCTTTTTTGGTAAATTGCCTTTTTCTATTCAATTTTGATTGGTAAGTTCTAATTTTAGTCGCAAATGTAATAGTAGGGTCCTCTTTAATTATCTTTGTTTTGCCAATCTCTTGACAAATTTTGTCAATGACTTTGTTGTGTTCTGTTCTAACAAAGCCTGCTCCTTTATCAAAAAAGTATATATCAATGTTTTTGTCCTCTTTTATTTGTTTTAATGCTTCCCTCTGTTTATAATTTAGATTACTGTTTTTTTGTGGTTTAAGCATTTTAAGTTGCCTCAACACGTTTCTGCGTAAGTCTTGTGAACTCTCAATTTTGTTGCTATACTCTAGTTTTAACGCAGTGGATTTTTTTACTGAAATAATGTCTAAATAGGGTATATTTTGTATAGTTGGAACAAACTTAGGTCCTAGTTCTAAAAGATTTCTGTGGTTTTCAGGTATTTCCGTTTCACATAGGTTTAACACGACATCTTTAAGAAATGAAGGAGTCTCAGCTTTTTCTTTTAAATTTATATTTTTCTAGATATTAAATTTTTTGATCAGACGATATTTAGATTTAACAAGCATTTTTTCTCGGGATTTTTCAGTAACATTTTCCACAGATTCATAATCATCTTGAGTTAATTTTTTATATAAATAGTTTTGGATATCTTTTACAAATTTTATTTGATTAAAATAACGAGTTCTAGAATCGTTTTTAATGCATACTAGTAATTCAAAACGGTACCTTTTAGTTATGTCTCTTCCTCTTTTGTTATCTATTTACCCAAGCGACCCAGTACCGCCACGTATGTATGGTGTAATTAAAGCGCACAAACTGGAAAATTCTATCTAACAACTTCTATCAAGTTTTATCTAACAACGATGCAACCATGCCAACTATATCACTACCGTGGATCCCAATATTATCACCAAAAATTCGAAAATCTTTAGGAAAGCAGGTTACAGGGCAGTCTTTAAATCTAGAGCAAATCTTAAATCTTTGCTAACTTCACGCAACAAAACAAAACTACCATCAAATAGCCATCCCGGAGTATACCTAATACAATGCGAGTGTAAACAAAAATACATCGGCGAAACAAAAATGAAAATAGCAACAAGAACAAAACAACACCAAAAGAAGGTTTTTGAAGAAAAATTGAAACAATCTGCAATTGGGGATCATAAAATTAAATGTTCATGTAGTATAAATGGGATCAAGTAAAGACGTTAAAAGTAGAACCCAAAAAATTTGAAAGAAAAGTTCGAGAGGCAATCGAAATTCAGTTGAACAAATGCGGACCTAAAAATGGAGGTATGAATTTAGATGATGGTCAATATGTAAAAACGCAATTCTGGACGCCATATTTTTTATACCTACGTATTATTAACGAAGCCCAATTAAAGCGAACTTTAAAGAAGCGATTAAAAAGTGACGTTACCGTTTGTTTGTAATTTAATTTAATTAATAATTTGTAATTAAAGCTGAAGATGCTAGTATAAATAATCTAGCGAAAATTTCTTAGATAAAATAAAATAAAAAAAATTAGCATTGAGAGAATTGGTATTTATTGATGTTCATATATTAAATTTATTCAACTCTCATACAAGATGTGGTCATTTAAAACATATATATGTATGTATGTATATATATATATATATATATATATATATATATATATATATATATATATATATATATATATATATATATATATATATATATATATATATATATATATGACTATTTTTAAATAAATAAATATTGATGGTATTGGGGATCCGTTAAATGTTTAAGGTACTTGAGGTCCTTATATTTAATTAATAAAGCAAATTTCAAATTATAAAAACTTGCTAAATTAAAATCATATTTTAACAGTAGGAAGTCTAAAATAAAACAGTAGAAGTATTAGTAGAGTAATAAAAGGTAGATTTAAAAATATTCGATTAAAAATAAAAATGAATCAAAATCTGTAAATCTTTTAAGTTAACAAAAAGTTTTTTAACAAAAGTTCCTAACATAAATAAAACAAGGGATAAAATATTTTGTAAAATGAATTTTTATTAAACTAAGTACATCAAAAGTGAAAAATGTGTGATGATTTGTGAATAAGTCACACATAATGACACAGATTCATAAGCAAATTGCTAACGCTTAGTTATCAAGCATATCGATACAATTATCGCCCAAGAAAAATAATATTTTTGTTTTACTTCTGTCGAAGATCTGCTTTTAACTCTTGAATAAGTTGGCGGTAATATTTTTGACCATTTGTTTTGAGTCTAATGGTTAAAAATCTAACAGCAATTTTTTTAATCAATTAAAAAACATGTAAGTCCTCATTAAAACGATCAAGGTCAAAGTGATTATCCAGTGTTGGAAAAATATTAAGATAAGGCAAAAGTTTACGTAAAACCACATTTAAGATTAGGACATTGATGTTCTGCGTACCAATAATTGTAGTTGAATTTAAGCCACGTATGCTAACTTTAAAAGCTTTTTCATAAGTTTCAACAACTTTAACAACACCGGATGATGGAAAAATTAACCTTCCTTTATTTTTATGCACAACAAAACTGTGCCAGTGTCCTATTGAAAGCTTGTTAGCATAGCCAAGGTGGTCATTAACTAAAGATATAATTCCAGTTGTTGTTAGTGCTTGGACACACATTGTACACTCAATACTGTGTAACAAATCACGAACAACAGACCCTGCAATGTAGCATGCACGGTTTGTTGAAACATGCTTATGGTTTCTTCGTCTGGTTTAAAAAATAATGATTGAAGAAATGGCTGCTCATTGAACTCGATAGCTTGTACATCTTGTGGTGGTGTTCTTCAACGTGACCATTTTAAACTAAAAAGTTGAAGGTCACGCGTACAATCTAAAACTGAACAGTTTGCATTCCTGTTGGGAGTATGCTGGGATACTGTTGTGTATTAGTAACCGTTTCATTAAAGATTTAAATCTGGATTATTATTAAATCCGAACAACATCTGGATTATTATTAAATCCGTTTTTTCAAATGCAAGCAAAAGTTAGCTCAAGATGGTCCTGTTATAACTTATAAGTTAATAAATACCATATTGGTTCAAATCCACCGTTAAATAGATCAAGAGCTAAGCTCTGCACACTTGCACTTGTGACAAGTTCAATAACACATGTTTTACGGCGATGTGAAGCCAATAAAGGTCTATTTTTGCTGTTATCTGTATGTAAACACAGCAGGTATGCAATACTGCATCCGCTACTGATGAGCTCAATGTTTGACTAGCAACTTTTACATTCATCTTATGTTGTTGGAGGTGTATATGTCTGCTACCAAGTCTGTTGCTAAGTGTTAATCCTTATGTTTTTTGCAGTTGACATAAGAGTACAATGTGTTCCCACTTAATGACATGACCATTACTATCATACAACACACCAATATCAGAAAATCTTCTGTAAGAAAATGCTCACTACAGACATAATGATATTTTTTAGGAACAAACTTATCTCGTTTCAGGGCCACTAGCCACAACTTGCTTTTATTTTCATCTTTTAATGGAAACCTAAAAATGATAAAAAGTATGTAAACATTCAACTTAGCAATTGCTCAAAAAACTGTTTTGTAAATTGTACTGCAAGTATACCTTGCTTGTGTTAAAACCTGTTATAAAACATACATAAATAATAGTAAAGCATTAATAGTAAACTAATTTTTTTTTAGTTACACGCGCGTATTTAAACATAAGTTTTTATCAATTATTTTGGCTATTTCATCTAAAAATCTTGTGTAATTTAACCTATTAATATTTTTATGTAAATTAAATTTATTTACAAACCCTATTTGAATAAGTAATGGAATACTTTTCCTTTATTTTAAAGAATGCCTGCCCTTAGAATGTAATACCTTTTCTTTATTTTAAAGAATGCCTGGCCTAAACCCTCAGTCAATGTACACTCCACTGAGCCTATCCCTATTAAAGTCAGTCGATGTGGGTACTGTTCTACTGTGCCAATCCTTACTTAAATCAGAGGGTGTATGTACACTCTATTGCGACAAAATCTAAATCAGTCGATTTATGTGCGGTTTGATGCGCATATTCTATGAAACGATGAAAAATAAGAATAAATAATAAATATAACTATGAATAAACAACAACAATATTTAAAAAAAAAATTTAAAACTACACATAAATAAAACATTAAAATTAAAAAGAAAGTTTCCCAAATAAAGATTAGAACCTGCAACCCCGTCGGTCGCGCGTCGATAAAAAGGAATTTTTCACTTCCATAGAAGTACGCAAGTTAAATATTGATATAAAAAAATTAAAGTATTTTAATGTTTTTTGCGTGTAAATAAGATTTTTATTATGTAAACATTATTTATAGGCGCGTGCAAATAATGACTTTCTAATAGTATTTAATATTAATTCACAAAATAAAATAATACATAATATACAATTAATAATATGCCTTATAATAACTTATACAATTGATGTTACACTCATACATTGGAACGCAAAAAAAACTGCGTTTTGCGTTTGCGTTCCAAAATAAAAACTCAATCGCAAACAGAAACGCATTTGACGCAATTTATTGCGTTTACGATTACTATATACGTTACTATATTACGTTTGCGTATATTGCGTTTACGTTTACTTACGTAAACAATTATATGCGTATATTGCGTTTACGTTTACTTACGTAAACGAAAACGCAATATACGCATATAATTGCTTTTACGCACGCATTTAATACGCAACTTAAGCATATTAATTGCGTTTACGAACGTAACTCAAACGTAATTTACACGTATAAATGCGTTTACAAGCGTAACTGAAACGGAGCGTACGCATATATATATATATATATATATATATATATATATATATATATATATATATATATATATATATATATATATATATATATATATATATACTTGACTTTAGAAACATTTGTTCCACTAAAAGTTAAAAAAATTTAGTTGTATTATTATTATTTGTGTGAATATGATAAAGAAATGTTTGTTCTGTGGGTAATTTATTCCGCGATAATTTATATACGATATAATTTTTAAACTTCCACGAAGTATAAAAATTCTAAAACTCAATCAATAAAACTAGTTTATTTGCAATTAGCTAGTTTTGTAGATCTTCTCTTAGCCATTAGCAATTAATTTCTTTGAATAATTATCCCATTGTCCCATTTTTTCATTTTATAAATAAAAAGGATCGATTAAAACGAGCAATCAATCTCAAAAACACAATGTTATTGATCAGCGCTCACTCACACTTTAAAAATTGCTTAAAACAAAGGAAAACTTATTTTCCGCTCACAGATTAAACACAATAATACTCAGTTGTATACGCGGTACTATTATTTTAACCAAAACTATTTTTAGGAAAAAGTATAACTTAATATCTTTAATTAGTAAGCTCATTTCAATTATTATAAAAATCTGACTATATCACTCAATTTAAAAGCATAATACACTCATTTTAAAAGGAGTCTTTATAATGAAAAATTAAATATCATTTTTAACAAATTTAATCGATTCGATTATTTTTTAAATTCGTTATAAAAATGACCTAAAAGCATATTAAATCACGTAATAATTTGTTTTAAGGGATATGTCTAATGGCATTTCCTTATAGCATAAGGAAGTTTCTATAGGCATTTCCTTATGATATAAGGATAGGCAGCTTATACATATATAGTATAAAAAAAATTATTTAGGAAACAAAACCAAGTTTTACTTAATCGCTTCATAAATATTTAATCTAATGCGACTCATCAATCTTGCAAGAGTAAGATCTATCATGAGGATATCATAAAGTCTAGTTCAAAAAAGCGACATGAAAATGAAATATTGCAATCACAACAGTTGCAATTACAACCTTATTTATCTCAAAGTTTGTCTGCACCTAAATATGCAGAAACAATTTCAAAGAGAACAAGATCTGTAAACCCAACAAAAACGATGAAATCTACTATGCAGACAACAAGTGCAGCATTGACATCATTATCAGCAAAATCTTCGAATAATACTTCAGCTTCCAATATTCTATTCCTCCTATTTAGCAAGATCCGAGATTAAGGTTTCGTGGTTATAGTCTTTTGGCAAAATTATCTAAGGACTCGTGTAATTTGATTAACAAAAAGCAAGATTTTTGTCAAAGAAACATTTTTCCGAAAAAGAAATTTATTGTACATTTAATTGAACGGGTATTTAAATTACTTTTTCTTACATTTAAATTATTATTAAGGACAATGTAGCGCATGATTTTTATATATTTTAGGAATATATTTCATATCTTCGTTTCACTATATCTGATATTCGAATAAATAAATAACAAGATGATGTCGAGTTTTTCTGCATAATGTGTAATCAAAAGTTTACAGTTCGTATCCAACATTAAGAAGCATTTACAAAGAAAACATCACAACATTTTGGATAAGTGGTTTAACTTATACGACACACAAAACAATTCAAATAAAATGCGAAACGTGCTAGATGCCGATACTTTGAAAGCTATCAAGTTCTTTATTACATCGAAATGCTCGATTAATGCATTTAATAATCCCTTTTTGAGGGAAATAGTCAAAGTTCCACTTCCTTGTGCTAAAGGTTTTAGAGAAAACTTGGTAGCAGAAACGATGGCAAAATTATCAAACATAATTAACGAAAAAAAAGACGATTTTTTTTTAATTTTATAGCTTTAATTACTGTAAACACAATGAATTTATTGATTACTTAAGTTATATTTATTTAAAAGGTATTACATGTGATAAAGGGAGCTCATTCGTCAGACTATTTAAGCAATTATTTGAAAAGTCTCAAGAAGAAAGAGTTGAAGAGACAAAAGGTGGCGATAGTGCATATGAAGATGATCCAATGCTGAACCAAGAGGTTGCCTTTTATATTGAAGAAGCAGAAAATGAGCGGCTAAAAGATGAAGATGAAGTTTAAATATTGAAAATCAAACCTCTGATGAACTTCTGGGTGTGCTTTTAACTGAATCAAGGAAGCTTACTTAAATAAAGGTTATTCAGTTAGCCAAAATAATTGAGGAAGTAAACATCACTTATGACTTTAACGAAGATAATGAATACAATCTTCTTAGTTCTGAGCTAATTAAAGATCTTGAAATTGAATTGGGAACATCGAAACTAAATAAAATCAAATCTATAAATAGCGTTCAATATCACATAAAAAATAAAGCTAAATCACAAACAAGTTATGATGGAATTCGTCGGTCAACTGCTTCCTAATGTTACAGAGTTTTTAAAGTGCTTTTAAAAGAAATGCATTCGATCCAGAAAATCAATGTCCAATCGAATTAAATAAGATTGAACTATACCTACAAATCCTTCTTCCCGCATATCAGTTCAACTTAATTGTACAAAAGAATCTGTCATTGCTTGCTGATGTTTTGCCTGCATTGACTATTATGATTTCAAAATGGAGTAGAATGAAATTACAAGGAAATGGAAAAGAATTTGGTAACTTGTTAATTTCTTCTTTTAAATTAAAGTTTCAGTACGAACTTAACTTAGGAATTTATCAAGTAGCATCATTGTTGAATACCTCAAAGCTTAAATTGTGGTTCTTTAGACCTGATTGTCAATTTATTGTTAAAGGTATTTAGTTATTAAGTTATATTATTTATATAAAACAAAAAAAGTTTAAAAAATAGTTCTTCAAAACCTAATTTATAATTTAACCACTTTTATATATTAATTTATTATATTAAAGTTTGTATTACAATCGAAAATTGTTTAGGAGCAGTAGAAAAACTACAGAAAATCCTGAAATTCTTTACGCCACATAATATTTATCAAAGTGCTTCAGAACCGCAACCAGGATATGAGCATACACAAACGAAAGAACAATTGAATTCAAATGATCAGCAAACTGATTCGCTCAGCGGATTTATGCTAGGTGATAACTATTGCCCAGTAGCTCAGTAGCCTAACTTACAACTTTATTTACTTGAAATCGAAAAAAAAACTTTGCTTTTTTAAGCAAGTTGAAGAGAAAGGAATTGCAATATCTGTGTATCCTTTTTATGATTTATTGTTCGAAAATTCTAAAAAGGCGAATGTTACGAAAGCTATTTGTCATCTTACTAAATATTCCATTGTCAGCAGCATTTGTAAAGATATATTTTAGTACTTCTGGCTTTGTATGTGAAAAGAGACGAGGCAACATGAATGCTGATCTGATTATCAGTCACTCATTGTTAAAAGTAAACTTAAAACTTCTTGAAAGTTTAACTGATTTTTTAGGCGACGATGACTCAGATGGTGAAATGTAAACTTACAATATAAAGATAATATATTTTTTTAACTTAAAAACAAGATTTTACTACAAGAAATAGTTGTTCTTAAAAATTTACCAGTTAAAACCTTTTTGAAAACTTAAGGTCAGTTAATATGAGTTATATATCCCTACGTAACGCTTTCAAAATTCAAGATTTTTGCCGTACCGCAAGATGGCGGACGCTGGTTTCACTTTTTAACTTAAGTCACGCATCTAGTTATATTTATACGTCATTGTGAAAAAACAAAAAGCCGTTATAGTTTATTTTAAATGACCGTTTTGTAAGTATGAAATAAAGATAATAAGAATTTTTTTGAATGTCGAAATTGAGATACAATTTCGCTTTTTTTATTCAGTAGGTTTTTTCCATTATGTAATAAAGTAACATATTTTTTGTAGAGATAAAGGTGGCATATTTTTGTTGCTAGATTGTAAGGTTTGCAACTTTTGACAATTTTCCATTCTATAATAGGCTTTATGTTTTGGTCTTTTAAGCTCCATATTTCTATAGATAGTTATGTGTCATTTCTATACTTAGCAGGTGCAAATGATTTGAGATGTTTACGTATCTTAATTTAAATGGTGTTTTACTAATGCAAAAATATACTTTTTTATTACGATCTTGATGACTAGAACTTACGGTTGCTTGGTAGACAATATTGTTAGATAAACATTAATTGTTCAAAGAGCAAAATGCTTTATCTGCATTGGTTGATTTTTAATTAATTTTTGTTGTGCAAAATTTTGAAATTATGCGAATTTATGATAGATTTTAGGTTAGTCATGCAACTGTAGCTGATTGTTTTTCGTTTTTTTATTTGTTTTTTACGTAGATTTGTTTAAAACATTAGAAGTCATTTTACAATAATTTGTACGTTTTTGTAACGGTTTGTTTACGTTTTTTGTTTGTATTATTATTATTTTTTTTTTTTAAATTTCGCTCACATTAAAATGTCACAGTACAATTATATGCCGTATATATGGTGTTACAATTAAAAAAATTCCAATATCAGTATAATTAAAATAAGAAAAACACTCACATATATAAATATAAGCGTATATACACTTACACATGTATAGATGCGCACATATATAAACTGCTAACAATTAAACATAAGTTAGGATCTGAAAGAAGATTATAAGATCTTGTCGTCAGAACCTTATACAAGCAAGCAAAATAAAGACAAGTATAACATACAATAAAATAAAGACAAGTATATCATACAATAAAATAAAGTAAAAATTAAAATAAAAAAGTAATAAAATTCAAGTTAAATAACAATTTTCAAAATATTAGAAGTAGTATATTATCAAGTGAAAAAATACATTTTTTTAGGTTGAGCTTGAAAAGGTAAAAGGAAGTTGGCTAATCGAAATTCTGCAGAACAATATTATTCAATAGGTGGGGTCCACGAGAAGCAATGGAAAATTGATTAAATTTTGTGTGACAAAACAGCTCATTTAAAAAATTTATGTTCCTCATATCGTATTTGTTGTTAGGTTTTAGTTTGAAAACAATACTAAAAGCGGTAGGGGATAAATTATTTCTCCATAAATGTTCAAAACATAAAACTTTAAAAACATTAAGTTCAAATAAATTTAATAATCTCATTTCAGTAAAAATAGGTTTTGCATGTGTAAAACGATCAGCATAGTTAATTATGCGGAATGCATGTTTTTGATAAAGATAAAGAAGTTTTAACTTACTTTTTACAGTACTCCCCCAAGCAGCGTTAGCGTTATTTGTGTAACTGTGGATAATAGAGTAATAAAGTTGGCTTAAGCAATTTTTATTAAGGCAGTTACGAGCTTTATATAGAATACCAATGATTAATAAAAGCTTTAAAAACTTAAAAAGAACATGTTTTAATATACCGAAACAGTCTATAATTACATTTCCATTAATTTCATCTGCTCCTGTTGCTTTGTTTCTTTTCAAAGAATTCAAAGCTACATCAAATTCCTAAAAAGATAATTCTGAGGTTAACTCATCAGAACAAATGCAATTATCCATAGGTACGAGGAAATCATGAAAGGAAGCCGTTGCATTTGGAATCTTATTTGATAGGGAAGGACCTGTCCTAATAAAAAATTTATTTAATTCATGGGATATGGCTCTTGGGTCATATAAACTTACGTTATCAACTTTAATCACCTGCGGCAGAAAATCTTAGCATGATTTTTGTTCTCCAGTAATTTCTTTCATAATTTGCCATGTGCGTTTGAAGTCTTTTTTACATTTATTAATTAGTTCTGAGTAGTAATTTCTTTTTAGGCTTTTACGTATTTTTTCAAATAGATATTTGTAGTTTTATATATTTTTTCGCTAACAGATGTTTTTGTCTTTAGATATTTAATATATAATTTCTGTTTAATTTTTGACGATTTTTTTAATTTCTTCGTAATTCAGGGACTTTTTGAGCTTTTGTTTATTATTTATCAACAATTGGAAATGTAAGCGTCGTAAAGAGAAAACAATGTTTTAAAAAATTTTTCGTAGGTGTTATTTGCATTGTCATTAAAATCAATATGATTTCAATGGAGTAAAGATAGCTGATCTTTAATATATTTAAAGATCAGTATTTTCAACTACTGGGGTGTTAATATTTTTTTCTAAATTTGAGTTTAAAATCAGGAATATAGGGAAATGATCGGATATATCAGTTTTTATGATACCTTTTAGAATATCTTTATTAAAAATGTCTGTTGTGATGTTATTAAAAGTGTCTGATTAATATTTATCTATTAAGGTAGCCGAGTTTATTGTTACCCTAGTAGCGCGATCAGTTAAGGGTATAGATCCTGTTTCAAAAATTGTGTCATAAAAATTTTTAACTTTATGGTCATCGTTACAAAGAAAACAATTCACATTAAAGTCCCCAATTACAAAACTTTTTTTTCTACGTCACTTGTTTTCACGATATTGTTGGTCGATAACAGCAGCTTAGAATAATATTTTTTGTTTTTTCAAGTAAAATTTCAATTGTTAAAATTTCTTTATCGCCATCGGAGACGCTTAAATCATTTCTCATATTATAAAAGATATTTTCATGAACATAAATTAGAAGTCCTCCACCCCGTTTATTCGTTTTTCCTTCTTGTCAAAATCGTTTAATGTTGTTTCAGTTAAACAAATGATATTAAAAAGATTTTTTGTTTCTTCTGAAAAACCTAAAAGTTTTTCAAAATTCCGATTTAAACTTCTTATATTGAGGAAGAGAATTCTAATTCGATTTGAACTTTTTTTATTTGCATTCTGAAAAAGAAAACCTTCAAATTCTTTAGCATAAAAATAAGTACAATCCGTAAATCCGCAAAAAAAAATTATTATCTGTATCAATGTTTTCATCAGAGGAAAAGCGGTTTCCTTCCAAAAAACTAAAAGTAATGGATTCAAAATCATTCAATAAAGCCACGGTTGTTAAAATTAGGTTACGTAAGGTTTCTTTTTAAGAATGCGTAATTCGATTATTTGTTTAGAGCGTTTTTAACAATATTATTTTTAAACTAACTAATTTTATCGTATCGAACCGAAACGTTCTCGCCATTTAAACGTCGTTATTTCACTTCTGCAAACAATTTTCTTCTGATTGCAACCGTTTCGCGAGAAAAATCTTCATTTACATAAATGTTTGTTCCTCTGAGATAAGTTGATTCTTTTAAAATTTTAGCTTTGTCTTAGTATTGTTGAAGTTTTACAACTATTACCTACGGACGTCCAACTTTTTTTAGCCCAGTGCGATGTGCACGTTCAATTTCAATGCCCTTTAAATCCAGTTTTTGTAGAAAAAATTAATGAACCTTTTCTTCGGTTGCCTCCAAGATTCAATTTTGTCTTCGCATATTCTACAATTCTTAAATTACCTCTTCGCGATCTATCTTCGAGGTTACAGATTTTTTCGTTTAAAAATTCATTATTAATTATTTCTTTCTCTAATTGTTTGTTATCGATTTTGTTAAATAAATGTTTGTTGTTATTTTTAATCTTTTTATCAATTACGAGTTCGTTGAAGTTTAAACTTTCTTTTATCTCTTCAAGCTCTCTTGCAATTTTTTTAATCTTATTTTATCAATGATATTTGATTCATTTTTCTTGGTTTTTAAATATAACTTCGGTTTCCTTTTTAAAATCATCCAGCATTTCTTTCATCCTTTTTTTATTTCTTGGAATGGGGGCTTAATGATAAGATGGGGGCTTAATGATAAGATGAATTTTGTCTTCTTCAAGCCCCAGTCATGTAAATATTTGTTTTTATAAATTACGAGTGTAAATTATTTTCAATCGGCAAATACAATACTAAAAAAAAAAAAAAAAAAAAAAAAAGAATGTTTCTATATTATCTTTAAAATTATTTCATTCGTATTAACGGCTGATGATTGCCTTCGGGCATGAAAATTTAAGTCCCGCTAATCAGTTGTTATTGTTCTTCTCACCATTTCCTAATTGAATACGTGAGAAGAAGAACAGTACTAGTCCATTTTTTGTTATTTGCACTTTTTTTCATAATTTCATTAAACTTATGTGGATCTCTCTATGTACTAAAAAAGTAATACTAGTTCATCTTTCTTACATTATATTTTGCCATAAAGTAGATTTAAGCTATAACTGTTTAAAACTTAAACATTGATTATCTTGAAATGAAAATATTGGACTAGTATTGTTATTCTTTTCACCGATTCTAATTTAAATTGCATTGCTGAAGTTTGTAATCTGCACCAAATAGTTTTTGAAATTAGATATGTTTTAATCAATAAACTTGATTTCAGTCAGGCTGAAATAAAAAATATTTCTGGGCTTCCTTCTAGTTGACAAGCCCACAGGAAAACAAATGACTGAAATTTTGATTGGAGAACTTAATATTTTGGGTTTGAATTTGCAGGATGTTTTTCTAACATCCTGTTAATTTAAAAGATGTGAAACTGGGACCAATAATTAGGGTCACAGTTGTGTTTTCATGCATTTCAAATTTCTCTCAATACATTTTGCGATTTTATTAGTCGAAACCACAAACCGAATTTACTATTCATAATACTTTAAATTTTCAAAAGTTATTCGGGTACTACGACACATCTTTTGTACGTCACCTACGAAGGAGTGTTGTACAGTACGATTGTTCAGTTAAAATCCAAGAATATCAGAAATTGATTTATTGCGTCTTTAATACAGATAAAATTTTATTTATTAATTTATTGCTTTAGAGTTAAAATGAGTTATAAACTGTTTTGTGTTTTAGTGCCAAAAAGAAATGATAAAAAACATTTTTTTACAAAAATAATTACCGCAAACCGGGGTTACTTTGAACGTTTTTGAGATATTTTAACTTGCTCTTCCTTCACTATTGACAATATTTGAAATTTAACAAAATGAATATAGGGACTAAGTTTGACTCTTACATAATTCAAATTCCAAATAATATTTAAATAAAAATATTTTTTATAATATTAATCTAAATAGTCATTCAAAGTTAACTCACAAATGGGGTAACTTTGAATGCGTTTTTTTGTGAAAGCAAAACCTATTCAAAAACGCACTGTTTTGTTTTAATATTTAATAAAAAGTTTCACATTACTTTACTTTTGCTAAAATACAACAGTATTATTTCATAACAAACACCCATTTAGTTTTTTTGTTTTTGTTTTAATGGGTAAGTTGTAAGTGGACCAGCATAAAAAAAGTCTCATTTTCAACAGTTTTACTAACAGACAATGCAAGAACATCTTTACATTTTGCATAAAAATCCTCAACAAAAAAAAAACTTTTAAAAAGGGAAAAAGTAATTTTTTTTCTCCCCTTTGAGCCTCTTTTACCTTGACATCAACATAAAACAATTGTTAAGTACATTAATTACTGCTTGACTTACTAAAGTTACAACAACCATCTGGCAAATGATTGAAGGTTATACTTATATCTAATGGGTAAATCCCATATTTCTTTCAAAACCACTAAGCTACTAAGTTGCTGATTACCTTTTGATCTGAAAAAATATAATTTTTATAAGTAAAGAAAGAACAAAGGAGATTTATTTTTTGTAATTGTCTGTGCTTTTTTTGAAACAAGAGGTTTTCGATTGATCAAGTATTTTCCTCTAATACTATTAAAGAGGTCCATGCAATGTTACATCACAATACTATTTTTGCAACAAGATACTATTTTCTTTAGTAAATTCAAGTACCTTTTCACTGTAAAGATTGCTTAGATTATAACTAATAGGACGTGAATAGAACCAAACTGTCATAACTTTAATTGTATTGTACATTAGATCGTCCATGTTTGGTCCTTGTTGTCCATAAATGGTCAGCTTTATAAACATAACCAGAGACAATTTGACTAGAAGCACATTTTTGTATACTTGTATACTATGGATTTTCCAAGTGCTTTAAGATTTTAATTTTTATTATTGGATTAAGATTTTAATTTTTATTATACAAGGTGGTAACTTGCACCCAATGAACATCTAATGCTTTCATCTTATAATGTTTATTGCTACCATAAAATTTGAAAGCTGGCACTCAGTATATAACTTATATACTGCCTTATGTCAATTTTTTTTCGTATAAACGTGGGATAATACTGCTATGAAATGCTCAACAAAACAAATTTTAAGATAAATAACAGTACTTTCAACAAACTTAATTCAACACAACATTGAATGTACATACACATATTATACGATATATTTTTCATACAAGATTTAAAGTTTATTTGTGTTATGTAGCAAAAGAATATATATATATATAAAAGGATATATATATATATATATATATATATATTTGTGTGTATGTGTGTGCGTGTGTGTATATATATGTGTGTGTCTTTGATGTAGACACACACTTATGTTTATATATGTGTTTATGTTTACACACACACATATAAATGTAAGTATATCTGTAAGTGTTCACATACAGAAACAATGTGTATGTATGTGTGACTTACTGTTTATACAAATGATATTTTAACTTTTATTCATAATAATATTATATATTATACATGTATGACAAAGGAATTTTTAAGTTGTTTTAAGTTTTTGACTATTTATGTAGTGGGGTTACTTTGAACATTATTCACAGTTACCGCATATGCAAAAAAATATATACAATAAAGTATGTTATGCTATAGCTATGGAACATAACTATAGTAGGCTAACAAACTTCTTAAGATTTTACATGCTTAATAAATTTATAAACAAAAGTTATGCAACTTAGACAACGAGCAACACTAGCTGAGGCAGTGTACAAAGTATTCTGACTAATTTTTTTGAGAAAAATATCCGAAATATTTAATTCGTTTTTTAAGGAACAATAAATACCAATAAACAAATTAAAACTTGAAATAATCAAAATAAAAACTATTTTTAACACTTTGATGTTTAAGGTTTGAACAGATTCATATAAGTTCTTACCATAATTACAACTTGAAAAAAAAATAGATTTGTATTCAAAGTTACCCCGCTATTCAAAGTAACCCGGGTTTACAGTATTAAAAACTGCTGTAATCTTAAATATAATCTGTAATCATCGCTGTAGTATTAAATGCATTTAATACTACAGTGATGATAAAAATGATTTTACTCATTTAAACAAATGCAAAAAAACTTTCACGATTGTAGAATTTAAAAAAATACATTTTACTTTTGTAAACGTTGTTCCTGTTTGGTATGATTTGATTTGAAAAAACAAAACGAAACAAGCAAAAACAAAAGTTTCTAAGTTCAACGATCAAAAATGTATCGTTGTTTCCCCAATAAACAGATGTTTTTTTTTCATTTTTTATTTGTGTCCAAATAATGGACTGTAGAAAGTAAAATAAAGCAATTATATTTTTCTAATTTGATTATAAATGTATTTTTTAAGGTAGTCAATGCCGACATTACTTGTAATCGATTTGTAAGTCTGAATACATCAAATGGAGAGCAAACAACTTTGTTAACGTATACGTAAGTGTAAAATACTTTTTTATTAAATAAATTTTTTTTATTTACTTGAAAAGTAAATCGCAATTTTTATTTACAACTTTAGCTGCATTGCTGGACAATATTGTTGCGTAGGTGGCTGTTGTCAATTGTATAACCTCTGGTACTTCTGGTATGCTTTGAAAATTATTATCATTATTATTATTATACATATATATCATTGTTATTATTATTATTATTACTGTTATATATATAAATATATATATATATATATGTATATACAAATATATATATATATATATATATATATATATATATATATATATATAAATATATATATATATATATATATATATATATATATATATATATATATATATATATATATATATATATATATATATATATATATATATATGCAGGGTGCGGAAAAAGTTTCCGTACAAAAGTATAATTTAAAAAAATTATCTGTATGGTGTTTTCTTTCAATATATAGTGTGTTTTTAGAATTCTTTTGTATTCCTTCGTATTCTTTTAGAATTTTTTAGTATAATTTTGTTTTAAATTAAAGTGTAATTTGTATATATATATATATATATATATATATATATATATATATATATATGTATATATATATATATATATATATATATATATATATATATATATATATATATATATATATATATATATATATATATATATATATATATATATATATATATATATATATATATATATATATATATATATATATATATATATATATATATATATATATATATATACAGCGGTGGCCAAAAATTAAAGACCATTCATTTTTTTTTCAAAATTTATTTTTAACCTTAGTATAGTTTTATTTTAGAAAAAGGTATCAAAAAAAGAAAAACATTTTTAGAAAGAATTTTTAATGTATTTTATAGTTATTACAAAAGAATTTAAAATTTTTTTACAAAATAATGTTAAAAAATTAAAAAACTGACTAGTAAAAAATATAAATAGGAAAAAAAATTGGACAAAATTTTAAGACCAGTTTCAAAGATATTTCAAAAAACAATAAAAAAATAATTTAGAAACGTGTTGTTTCTCCATTTGTTTTCAAGCACTCTTGTACTTACACTCTTGAGATAGAAGATTTCAAATCTTCCAAATTGTAAAGTTGTTCTTTACCAAGCTTGTGATCAAGCCACGACCATAAATTCTCTATTGGATTCAAGTCTGGACTATTGGCAGGCCATGGAAGCACTTGAATTTTATTAGAGTTGAACCAATGGCTAACAACATGCGCTTTATGACACGGCGCATTATCTTGCTGGAAAATAAATCCATCTTGCAACTGCCATAAATCAATGCTAGGAATAAGCGAGTTTTCCAAAATTTCGATGTGCCTTTCTTTGTTGAGTCTACCATCGAATAAATGAAAAACGCCAACTCCACAGGCACTCATACAGGCCCAAATGCCTATTGAACCACTGCCTTGTTTTGTTCGTTTCAAAATGCATGATTCATCGAACCGTTCGCTTGGAATTCTACGCAACATTACGCGACCTTTTCTGTTGTCTACCTCAACGTTCATTTCATCACTAAAGACCACACGGCTCCACTGATCTGTTGACCAATTTTTATGTAGTTTGCATCACTTTTTCCTAGCAAATCTTTTTTTTTATTTAAGCGTGGTTTTTTTGGAGCAGCACGCCTTAAATGATTTAAATTGTGGAGGACCCTTCGCACAGTTCTAGGACTTGCTTTCAGACCATTTGACAGTGTCCATTTCGTAGACAAGTCTGTAGATGATGCTTGTCTGTTTTCTTTCATTAATCTCACTAACGAGCAAACATCACGGTCATTTGAAATTTTATTGCGTCCAGTCCTATGACGATCATTAAATGACCGGGTCTCTTAGTATCGTTGAATTATGTTAATAATGCAAGAGTGAGACCTTCCGAGCTTATCTGCTATTTGTCTGATGCTATAGCCTTCTTCTTTTAATACAAGAGCCGCGTATCTGTCTTTTTCTTCGATCCTTGCACGCATTTTTGCAATATTTTTATATCCTTATTGGAATTCAAAAAATAAATGTTTATTTGATATCGAAACTCAGGTTTCGACATTTTATTTTATAGCCAACGTAATAAGCAATTAAGACAGTTAAAAAAAATAATGGATTATTATTTTTAATAAGTGCAAGTTAAAGAGTTGAAAGTGGTCGTTAAATTTTGTCCAATTTATTTAAAGAAGATTGATAAGTACTTATCAGTTTTTTAATAAGTTAAACGCTATTTAATTAGAATTAGATGTAAAAAATTATACCACTTTAATCCGTATGTTTTAATTAACAAGATATTAAAAAAAAAATTTAATATGTCAATTAGAATCTTCTTAATTTTAATTTAAAGATTAATAAACCAACTAAAAAATGAGTGGTCTTTAATTTTTGACCACCGCTGTATATACTATTAGGTTAATCATTGTATTTTGTTTGGTATTTTGCTGTACTGGATCTTTCTATTACGGTTATCGCAAAAAAAAATCTTTGAAAGTTTGGCAAGCACCAATGTTTGTAGATATGAGCTTGAAAGAACAACGAGAGATATGTGCGGATTATTTTAACTTCCAGGCTCATCGCATCTAGAATAATTTTTTATTTCCGCTAAATTTTTCTATTCAAAATAAATTTACTTATGAAAGAAGAAAAGTTTTTATTTGTTGGCGCAACGTCACGTTATTGAAATTATAGTTACCATCGTTACCATCGTTTGAGTTCTTAAAAAATTTTGAAATTAAAACAACTAAAAAGTTTTTTTAAGTAAATTTATTTCAAATAAATTAAAAAATTAATTTAAAAGAGAGTATTTTATATTAATTGAACTCATATTTTATCAGTAATATTATTCTTTAAAAAATTGCAAAAATGTGATATTTAAAATTAAGAGAAGTATTTATAAAAGTGTTAATTAAAAAATAAAGATTTTTATTTTTTAAAGCATCTTATAGTCTTTTTTTGTTGTTGTTAAATCTTTATTAGGGCAAACTAACTTTACGCCTCAAACTACGCTTTTTATTAAATTTTTGTTTGTTTTAATTACAGTTTTTGGCTCATTTTTTATCATTCTTAATTACTATTTTTTCAATTACCATGATTTAACTATTTCTTCATAATTAAGAGGTTCGATGTTCAAAATCAGAGTTGATAATGCCGCCCGGCGGCAAAGTAACTTTCTGCCTAAAGGCCGACTTTATAGGGAGGCGGAAGCTGTAGGCGGCGGTCTCCCAATCAATTTTTAGCGGCAAAATGTTTTTTCTTCCGCCTCCAGTAACTTTCACCCTTTTATTGGCGGCCGCAGCCAGATTTATTTTTTGGATGCAAAATGTTTTGGAGGCCAAAGCCATTAGGGAGGCTGAAGCCATTGGTAGCCGCCTCCAGAAAAAATTTTGGAGGCAGAATCATTTGGAGACTTCTGCTTGCTAACTGGCTGCGGCCGCCAAATTGGAGGCAAAAGTATATGCCTCCAGCCGGCGGATGTAATGAAGTTAACGAGCAATTAAATATTAACTCAAAACAAACGATGAATATTTGACATCAAGTCTCATTTTTATATGTTTGCTTGCAAAAGTTTTGATTTTTTTTTAAACTAATAAATTAAGTAGAATAAATTAGTAGTTTTATTATTTAAAACAAAAGTTAAGTTGGAAACTTTATTTCTATACCATTGGCGAATAAATTTTTTTGACAAAAAAAGATTTATTCGCCAATGATATAGAACTTTTACAATATCCAATTATTTTTAGTAATTGGATATTGTAAAAGTTATTGCAAAATATGTACTAACGTTTATTAAAAACTTGCGACCAAGCTGTATTACGCTAATAGTTTTGCCAAATTATAACAAAAAAAATTTATAAACTTTAAATATACATACTTTTATATATAATATTTATATTTTACTCTATACTTTTAAAATGTTTAAAAATATAGTCTCATTTACATTTACACCATTTAAAATTCTAAGCGATTAAAAGTTTAAAACCTTTAAAAGTTAAAATTGTTTAAAAGATTAAAACGTTTAAAAATTGAAAACGTTTAAAATGTTTAAAAGTTTAAAAAGGTAGAATTAAAAAGGATTTAAAATATTTATTATTATTATTTCATTTATTTAACACCCAATGTAATTTACAAGGTAAAAAAGAAAAATAAGAAAGTTATTTCTCGTGATTTTCACTTAAGAATTTTTTCTTCCAGAATTTGTTTAAAAATTCCTCTTTGCTCTTTCGCATTCCAGCACTCTATTGCATGTTTCAAAGTTTGTTCAACTTCGGAGGGAATTTCACTTTTAGAAAGTGCTATTTTTATCTTCTTTTTATTTTGAATTAAGTTTTGAAAATTTAGCATCTGAAAACGGCATAGGTCCTGAATATCGCCAACAAACGAATGTTTAAATAAGGGGTGTTTCAGTTGTGAAAAGATAATGTCTGAAGTTGTTTTATTATTAAGAAGACGAAGAAACAAGTTTAATTTATTTTGTTGAATACTTTTTGAAATTTCCTGGATTTTAAATAGCGAATTTGTATAGTTCTTACTGTGTTTTGAAACATTTAGAAGCGATTTTAGTGCACTCCTTCCAATTACATCTAGCTTTTTCATCAAATCAGAATTATTTTCACATATCTCCATACAATAAGTTAAGTTAGGGACAGCCAATAATTTATATATATAAGAAATAGAACTGGGGTGGGCAAACCGGATTCCAGATTGAATAAGAGTTTGAACAACAGCTCTAAAGTTTGAAATTTTTTCATCAACATTTGTATTATTGAGTGAAGCAAAAGTTGAATGTTTAGTATTCCATGTGAATCCCAGATGTCTAAGTTTATTCTGAAGATTTATTTTATTACTAGATATCGTTATCGTATTGGTTTGTATTTGTGCTTTACCTGAAATCAAGAATTCAGTTTTTTCGGCATTTATTTTAATACAATTTAAATTACTGTAAATATTGTATGCTTTTATCAGCTTTTTGAGACCAGAGAGGGTAGAGCTTAAAAGTATGATATCATCCGCATATGCCACCACACCAGTGAAGTTACCATATATCGATGTGCCAACAATACCTTGATTTGTAATAGTTTCAAGAAGACTTTCAGTATAAATATTATATAGGTGAGGTGAAAGAATCGATCCTTGTCTTACTCCTTGCTTTAGAAGAAAGGAGTTTGATTTACAACCTTGATATGAGACTGTTGCACTACTATTGTTATATAACGAAGAGATAGTGTTAACTATACAGAGTGGTAATTTTTTATCGAAATATAATTTATCAAATAGGATATTCCAGTTGCAGCTATCAAAAGCTTTTTCTACATCTAAAGAGCATAGGTATACAGGTGAATTTTTGCTATTGTAATGTTTAATTGTTTCGCTAATTAGAAATTCAGCATGTAGCGTTGAACAGTTAGCATTGAATCCAAATTGTGGGGGGTGAGTATCTCTAATATCCGGACATATAATAAGGATTAGGTATTCTAGAACCTTTGTAAAAATTGGTATAATGCTAATACCGCGATAATTGTTCGGGCTATCTAAAGATTTTTTATACGATTTAACAAGGGGTACAATAATAGACGTCGACATTGATAATGGTGTCCATCCATAATTAATGGAATAATTAAAAAATTTGATGAGCCATTTTGTTAAAGTATCACAATTTGCGTATTTCAAATGTTCTGCTGAGATACCGAAAGAGTCAGGAGATTTTTTAAATTTTAGGTTCGAAATTGTCCTAATTATATTTTCTTCAGTTATTATAACATCATCATGTTTTGTACACGGGGGAATTCTCCGATGATTTCCATTACGATGTGTTATTTTTGAAGTATTCAGTACTTTTTCGAAGTGGTTTGCAAATTCTGAAGTAATGGATTTTTTGTCTTTTTTATTATTTATGGTAAATAATCTAGAATTTATGTCTTTGTTTAAACATCTAAAAGCAATCCAAAAGTTATTTGGTCTAATATTTTTTAACTTTTCAATTTTAGTATACTGTGCGCAAATTTTATTATTTTGAGCCAACTTGACGGCTTTGCGAAAGCTTTTACGAGCCATTAAGTAACGATTGAAAGTTACGGAGTTTAAATCTTTTAAAATACCAGAATCCCTCCATTTGTTGAAATGAATTGAAAGAATAGTTTTAGAACGACTTAATTCAGGTATCCACCAAGATTTTGAATACAAACATTGCTTTTTACTTTTTAAAGTTTCCTTAAAAGCTATTTGAGCGCTGCCAGCAATTATTTTATAGATTTGAATAAGGTCGTATTATCAGTAAAATTAAGATAGTTAAAGCAATTGGTTAAATGATCATTATATGAATTTATAAAGTTAGAATCGTTCCAAGCGTAGCTAGGAATATTAGTATCTTCTTCTATTGTGGTATTGTATTTAGTGTGCTTACCTTCAACTTCAACTGATATTGAAAGTGGTAAATGATCGCTTAAGTTATTTGAGCACTCAGGATGAACAATGCATTTTAGACTTAGGAAATTTGTATATTTTGGTATGACGATGATCAATATATGACGAATTCGGTAGCGTCTGGTGCCGATATGTATAATTAGGGCCAGAACCTTTAGTTACATCTACTAGTTCTAATTGATTTGTTTTTAAAAATTCAGATAAGTGGACAGAATAACTGTTTTTTTGGAATTCGATCTTTCAAATAAGTCATATATTTGGTGTGGAAAAGATTGGAAATCACCGGCTATAATTATATTACCGTTACCTTCGTAACTATTAATTAAACCTTTGACGATATCTAGTTGACTTTTGTATTCTTCCAATGATGAGAGGCTGTTCCGCGATGAGGAGAGGTATATTCCAATAACTATAATATTAAGTTCATTTTTTTCGAAATTTATTGCTAAAATATGGTCATCCTCGTAAAGTACTCTAATATTTTGGAATTGATTTCTTCGTATAAAGAACGCATTTCCGCCAAATGGTCGACCTTTTACATGTTTATTAGACTGATGGAAATAAATGGAGTGTGTTTTATTAAATAAATCTCTTATTATGGAGTATTCAAGATTAGATATCCAATGTTCACATAAAAACGTTATATCATAAGATTGTATAAGTGACTTTGTAAATTCAATGTTTGACTTAAGTCCCTGACAGTTAAAAGTACATATATCGAAAGTTGTTGAAGGCTTGTTTTTTCCTCTTATGCTGCTTGGATCCATTTTCAATTAAAATTTTTATCCTGGCTCCCGTTGGATACCAGATTTTGTTCACTGTTTTTGAAAAAGCGTTTTGTCCTAAAAGGTTTTACAATTATATTATTGTGCCATACCTCAGGGTTGAATATCTTTATTTTTTCGGAACTGTTTATTGTAACTCGAAACGATCTATTATACTCGTTTATTTTGTTTACGGCAACTAACAATGGCGTAATGTCTATTTCACTTATCATATAATTTTTAAGATCTTCTTCAGTAACTTGATTGCATATGCCTCCCACAAAGACATCAAATTTACGTACAATTTTTTCGCCTGCAATGCTTTTATGATCAGTAATTTTAGTTCCAAAGATAGGCTCGACCTTACGGTACTTTTTTTCAAAAGATAAATTTTGGTGGCGTGCAACAGGCCGCATGGGTTTATTATTCTTACCAATTCAAATAAAGTTGTCATCTTTTTTCCGTTCAATACTCATTTTCAGTTTTTTGTCATTTATTACGTCAGAAATTTCCTCTGAAGTTCTTGCGGTTTGAGCCACAACGTTGGCAAATGTTTTTGAAAAATGTTGTTTTTGTGTATTTTTAATTTCAATATTATTTGGATATAAGGAATCACAATTAATCGAATTTGAAACAATAGATTTGATTGTTGGTTTGCCGCAAGATTGCTGAAAGCTATCTTTCGTAGAATTTGCGGTGACTTCAGAATTTTTATTTTCATTTTGCGTGTAGTAGTTAAAATGTTTATCTTCACATTGTGCATAATAATCATATTTTACGTTTTGGGTATTTTCGTTTGATACTTTAAGGTTTTTAATAAGTTTACTTTGATGAGTTAATTTTTCTCGCATCAGACTTAGCTCCAATTTTATTTCTTTGTTTTCTTTTAGAATCGAGTTTGTCATAGTAATTAATTCTTTAACTGACGAGATTAAAAACTTGTCACTAATATTTTCAACATTTTTGGTCGAGATTACGGCCTTAACTATATCTTTATGAAGTTGCTTTTCGCATATTGTGATCGAAAATAAATAAATATCCTCCAAACATAGTGATGTTTTATATCTTTTGCGAAGATTCTTTTCAGCTGGGTTTTCGGAGTCTAACGTTATATTTATATCACAGAATTGTTCTGTGCCAAATATATCCAGGATTTCAGTAAATAGGCGTTCGCGAAGATTTCTAATCAAGCTATCTGAAACTGTTTTCAAACTTTGAACAATTAAATCCTTCGGGTGAGAGCATATTTCATCTAAGTCTTTCAGATAGTTATCTTTAAACGTATTTGAATCACATATCAAATTGGAAAATATCTCACCGACTAAACGTGGTGCCATATTCGTATTTTAAATTCAATTATGGTGACAAGATAATACCAAATCAAGTAACAAATTTATATGGTAAGTTCATAGTATATACCCATAAAATATAAATAACTAAACTAATACTAAAAACTTAAAAAATACTATATAACTTTTCGTTAAATTTTTCGCTGCCAAAACACGTCCGTTCATGAACACGTCCCAAACAAAAAAAAAAAAAAAAAAAACGTTGTTTAATTGTTTAAAACTAAAGTTTAGTTGTTGAATGTTGAACACAGAATAAAGCAAGAATTACGATACCACGATAGATTTAATTAAAGTAACGATACCAGAAGAGAAATTAAAATATGAATGCGATATCACACAATTAATTAAATTAAAATAACTGTAGTGACTGTTACGAAATCAATTCCCTTTTTATATTAAGTTTATTAAATATTTTAATTGCTTCAGCGATGTTTCTTGTTGTACGTGCAATTATTTTACTTTATATCTCAACCGTTAGTGAAGCTTTAACTCTTTATCTCGACCGTTAATGAAGTTTTAACTAGGGTTGTTCGCCGTAAACAAAAACTTACGAAAACTTCGCATTTTTATCTTCCGTATTTCAAGTTGCTATTGCGGAAATTGTTCTTTTGCAAATTCACTTTTCGTAATACGTTTAATGAAAAAAATAAATAATAATTATTCCGTAATAGCTCTTTACGAAAAGAAACTTGGGAAACAAATCATTTCGAAAGAATACTTGCGAAACAGTTCCTTACGGAAGGAGCGTTTCGGAATGTGCGCTTACGAAATAGACTCGAAAGCATTCATTAAACTGTTATGCAAAAAAATATTATTATTTATTATTTAAATGAAATAATGTTATTAAATGATTCTTCGATAGTTTTTACATATATATCTATACAGGCCCTATCAGAGGGGGAGCCACATGGGCCATATGGCCTCGGCCTCCGATTTTGTTGGGGCCTCACATTTTCAAAACACATTTGTTAAACACGAAAATAAATATCAAAGTAATTATTTTAATCTAATTATTCTAAACAATTTAACTTTAGGTTTACTTAAAATAATAAATTAATTTCTTTTTCATAATTACACATTTCCAAACCTAAATTCGATATGATAAAGATTACGTCATGTAATGATGCAATTAACCCTCCGTCGGGCGCGCTTGATCAAATTGATACAATTCAATTACTTTTAACTCGAACGAGTTTTTAAGTTATGACTTAGTGTTCTGCTTTTTAGTAGCTTCATTTTTTCTTATATTTTTTAGTTCTACTTCATCAAACAAGATTAAATCAATTCATTTGGAACTGTTTCTTATCATTTTGTATAAAGTTGATATATTGCGCTTTGTACTTTTGTACGCTAAAGTTGATATATTGCGCTTTGTACATTGCGTTTTGTACTTTACATTTTGTAACTTTGAGAATAGTAATACTTTTTTGTTCTGGTAAATATTTTTTAATTTTTAAACATAATTCGTTTTATAAATTTGTATAAGTTCGATTGATGTATAAATTTATTATATTTTCAATTTTCAATATTATTTCCAGACACCATTCAAATGAAGAGAAAATTTGATAGTGGTGCAAGTTAAAAGGCGGCGGAGAAAAGAAATGGCCAAAGACGCATGCACCAACTCAAAGAAAATATATTCGTTTTTAAAAAACAATCACAAAACACAGTTCAAATTGAACAAGCAAACCAAACTCAAAGTCTGAGTGACAATGGTAACATTGAAAATATAGTTGTTCCAATTGCAGAAGACCCAATTTTTGACCAACAACCAGCAGGAAATTTAAATATTATAAATCAGGAACGGGTTGAAACCGAAATCTCATTACAGAAAAATGCAGGTGAAAATAAAATTCGAGATATGGAAACAGAGATAACTGATCCGATTCATCAAGGTAATCCGTTCAATTTTATTGACATTGGGATTATCAACAAGAACAATTCTTGTCAAGTGAACTCTTTTCTTAAGATTACTTGTTTTGAAATTCCAAATAATATCGTTAAAGACTCTAATCATCATGCATTTCCTTATCGTTTTTTAAATAAAACTCTTGCAAATGGAGAAACATGCAAAAGAGACTGGTTGTGCTGGAGTGTTGAAAAACAATCTTTGTATTGTGCACCATGTTTCCTTTTGAACAAAAATGCTGCAAATGTGTCATTTTTCTCTAGTTCTGCCGGATGGGGCATCAGTAGAGGTTGGAGAAGATTGAAAGATCGTATTCCGTCGCACGAAATTTCAATTTACCATAAAGAAAACTATGTTGTATGGAAATCTGCTAGTAGAGCAGCATTATGTGAAACTTCAGTGGATAATTTACTCTTATCAGAACTCAAACTGAAACTGAAAATCGAAGACTGAAACTGAAAAAACTGAAACTGAAAAAAGACTGAAACTGAAAATCGAAGACTGAAACTGAACATCGAAAAAAATTATTCCAACGTATTCTAGATGTTATTATTTTTCTTTCTGAACGTAGATTAGCACTTTTTGGTTCTAACCAACGAATAGGTGATCGAGCGAATGGAAACTTTTTAGGTATTATTGAGCTTCTTTAGCAAATATGACCCACTTTTAGCTGAGCATGTTAAACATGTTCGAGAACCACAACAGTGTAAGCAGCGAATGCAAGCTCATTATCTTTCAACACGAATTCAGAACGAATTTATTGATATTTGTAGTTCACATGTTCAACAGCAATTCTCCACGAAATTGTGAAAGCAAAACATTTTTCAATAATAGTTAATGCTATTTCAGATTGCTTGTACAAGGAGCAAACTACTCTGGTTATTCGTTATGTTAAAATTTTAGATAATTCAAACTTTTCAGTTGAAGAAAGATTTATTTTATGATTGACTCAATTCAATCCGGCCTCGCGCGACGATTTCAGTCGTTACAAGAAATTTGTAAACTTTTTGGATTTCTCTGGCAGTTAAAAAATTTGTAACAGTGTAACATTCCACTCATACGTCGTACCTTCTTAATTCCCAGGCCTCCCCAAAAATGCGTTTTTAGTAGACAAGCGCGTCTCTTGGCTAGTTGGCTTCATAAAACGTACAAAAAGCGCCACATCTGTGTGTGACGGTCTGTCTAATTTATTGCATTTAGTCTTAAAGTTAGACATTTATCTGGTCCTGATCTATCTGAAGACTTTAATGGCTTTGCATTATCTTGCATCGCGTTTTGCGCAAATTTTTCTTTTGAGGCCTCCGATTTTTAACTGGCCGGGGCCTCTCCAAACCTCTGAAAGGCCCTGTATCTATATATCTATATCGATATCTATACCTATCTATCTATCTATATATATATATATATATATATATATATATATATATATATATATATATATATATATATATATATATATATATATTATATATATATATATATATATATGTGTGTGTATAAATATATATATATATGTGTGTGTATAAATATATATATATATATATATATATATATATATATATATATATATATATATATATATATATATATATATATATATATATATATATATATATATATATATATGTAGTGTCCGGACTTTGTCGAATAAAATTCCGGTTTACGAGAAATTTCGAAAAATTTTCGATAAAAACTGAAAAATTCGGAAACGATAAATTATTATTTCTCGTTTTCGAGTTTTTTCGTAACATCGGAATGAATAAAATATTTATAAATTTCTGTTCGAGTATTTTCGAAAAAAATCATTGTTTACAATAATTCTTATTTTTGACGACTATGTTTTTAAATACATTTTACTTTTTTTTACCTTTAAATTTTACAACAAATTTTTTATTGTTCTTTGTTTATTTTTATGATTAATTTTTATTTTATTTTAATTAATAACTTGAGTTGAATTCACTTCTTAATTTTTTTTTGGTAAAAATTAAAATTTGACGTAATCTTTGTTTAATAATTTCTAGACAATTATTAATTCTAATTTAATTTTGTATAAACAGACAGTGCAGAAACTTCCGGAATGGCGGACGCTTTTTTATAACGAATTTTATAAAAAAATTTAAAAAAAAAAGAAAGATAAAGAAAAAATAAAAAAATAAGAAAAATAAATGAAATAAAAATAAAGAGAATGAAGAAAATAAAAAAAAGATATAAAAAAGCAAAAACTAAAAAAAAAATTAAAAACCAAATCAAACAAATTAAAAAAAGAAAAAAATTAGATAAGAAAAAGACAAAAAAACAAAGTTAAAAGAAAAAAAACATTCGAAAATGGAAAGTAATTAAAAAGAATTTTAAAAATATATATAAATTGCTCCGTTTATGAAGAAAGGAAAAAGAATATTTTTTAAATTTTATTATTCTTAAAAGACTATATGTGCTTGCTTGATATGATTTACTTTTTTATTTTATTATATGATTTATTATCATATAATTTTATTATTATTCTTATAATTTATCATCATTATTATTATCATTGTTATTTGTATTATTAATGCTATTTCATGGTATTTACATAAGATTAGTTTTTAACTATTTGTAAATGACCTCGATTGTAAGATCTTTTATCGAAAAAAAATATATATTGATATTGATAATAATTTCTAGTCAGTTATTAATTTTTATTTTTAATTTAATTTTATTAAAATTAAAATATTTCTAAGTTTGTTGAATATAAAGGATGAAGAAAATTTTCTTCAGTCTACTTTTGTTTTGATAAAAGCAAGAAGCCAAAAATTTGAAGAAAATATTGAATAAAAACTTTTTCTTGTTCGTTGATATTTTTGTGATAAAGCTTAAAAAATTATTAGTGAACTCAAATCAAAATGCCAAAATCAAATAATGCTTTCTGGAATTTCTTTGACAAGGAAATTGTTCCTAAATTAGACTACCCCCTTGCTGTATGTAAAAAGTGTGGACAAAAATTAAAAATGCAGCAATCTTGAACTTCCAGTGCCAGATACCACTTTAGGTCATATATATATGTACATATATATACATATATGTCACTGTACATATATATATATATATATATATATATATATATATATATATATATATATATATATATATATATATATATATATATATATATATATATATATATATATATATATATATATGTACAGTGACCTAGAAAGGTTAAGAAAGTTACGCAGCTAAAATTTAAATAGAAAAAACTGAAACTTTAAGTTAGTTTTGAGGGAAAGGACAACGCTCCCTCCGCAACATGTCCCTATACCAGTGTTTATATGCATTAATATTTATCAAGTACCGACTTTGGTTCACTTCGGTTGTTTATTGTCTTTGGCTTTGCAGAAATGGAGGTTTACTATTTATATTCTCATATATAAAAACTTAGTAAAATATTTGGTTCCGTTACATTTTTTTTAATTTATCACTAATTTTCAGACTAGCTAGAGCTCTGAAACTTTCAGCGCTTGTATAGTCCTGGTGAGCTTCTATGTTTAAATTGTTTCCAGGGGCGAAGACCCGGGAAAGGGTTTTATTGTACGTACCCGCTTTATTACTGCAAAATCTTGCAACTAAAATTTTACTGCTTTCCAAAATGGCTAGAGTTTTAAAACTTTCAGCGGTTGTATAGTCCCAATAGCGTTGGGATGTTGAAAATTGCGGGAGAGGGGAGGATCAAATTTTTAGGATTGATTACCTAAATTATGTCTTTTTTTGATTACAACAAAAGCATTATTTCCTAATCACGCAATTTTATTCGTATAAAACCGTCTCTTTTTTTCCATTAACTTACTAACTCAGGGACTAATTAACTGCTCTCACACACCTTCGGGTAAGTAATGAATATAAAGAAAGGAACAGGAAAAAAACTGCCTTTGAGTTAAACAAACGACAAGTTTACAGTAAAAATTAGTTCGATAATGACCTTTTTTTTTTTTAACCCACTCATTTAAAACAATTTTTGCAATAAAAAACTCTTTTATTAGTTATTTAATGTTAACGTGTTAGTAAAAGTTTAATTTTTTTTTTAATTATTATTAAGACAATTATTACGTTATTAAGATAATTATTTCGTTATTAAGATAATTATTTGAAAAATATAATAAAAAGTGTTGCTAAAATCAATGTATAAAAATCGTTTATATTATTAATAGTTTTTTTTAAATAGTTATATCGAAAATCAAGATAAGTAGCTGCCACAAAAATATTATCAGTTAAAATATAATTAGGCGACTTTTTAAAGAATTTAGTAACTGAAATTTTAATGCTTCTATAAGATCTGTAGAGAATTCCATATTAGTCATTTTACTATTCAATAACCTGTAAACAGCTGGAAATAATAAAGAAACTGTAGAATAATTTCGACCACTTAAGCTTATTGTCAAATCTTTTAGTGATTCAAACAAATTGCAAAAATCATTTATTATTATAAACTCGTCATCTGAAGGCACATATTGAAATATGCATTCAGCACCATTTTCATATATAATAATATGTATATATATATATATATATATATATATATATATATATATATATATATATATATATATATATATATATATATATATATATATCACTGTACATATATATATGTATATATATGTATGTATATATATATATATATATATATATATATATATATATATATATATATATATATATATATATATATATATATATATATATGTATATATATTTATATATATATATATATGTATATATATATATGTACAGTGATATATATATATATATATATATATATATATATATATATATATATATATATATATATATATATATATATATATATATATATATATATATATATATATATAGGGCCGCCCACAGGATTTTTTGATGATTCAGATATGGTACTTTTACGTATTGGGCTAACTTCAAACTTAAGTATGTTTAAGTCTATGACAGATTAGCAGATTTTGCAAATAATCGCGAAGATGGAGGTCTGGGAACAAAAATACTCTAAAATTTTAGCCCCTTCCTCCCCCATCTAAGGTGAGGGCAGTTATGTAGTAAAATTTTCAACTTTACTATTTTATACTAAATTTAAATTCATCTACAGGTTTTTAATTTCATTTAATAAGTTTGTAAATTACAAAAGTTATTATCATGCAAATTTATAACCCCCACATTTTAGGGGAGAGGGGGGGGGGGAATTGAAAAGTTTGCATAGCAATAATTTTTGTAATTTACAATTTATTTTAATGAAATTTAAAACCCGTCGATAAATTTAAATTTAGTATAAAATTGTATAGTTGAAAAACTTTAAGGTACTTTTGTTCCCAGGCCTTCATCATCGCGATTTTTTGCAAAGCCTCGTCATTTGTTATCAACATGAACATACTTAAGTTTGGAGTTAGCACAATACGTGGTGTCATATCTGAAATATCAAAAAATCCTGGTTGGCTCTGTAAAAAAAAAAAAAACGCGTAGGCAAAGCTCGCATTTTGCTTGCTCGATTTGCCTACGCGTTCAGCAGTTTTGCGTTACGCAAAAACTTTATATATTTTATTTAACTTTATATCTTTTATTTTATTTTAATTATCTTTTGATATCGTTTATGCGACGTTTATTCTGAAGAAATAAAGTCTTAAGTAAAAGCATTTAACCGCAATTGTAAACTAATAGATTTTTTGTTAAAGAAACAGTTTGTTTAATAATTTTTTTTATTGTTGATAAAAATTAGTTAAAAAAAATAAAGTGTTTTAAGTTTTATCTTAAGGAATTAAATATATAAATTCCTTTTAAATATAAAAATTATTTTTTGTCGTAATAGTTTAAAAAATGTAAGATTTATTTTAATGTAAATATTTTATTAATAAGATATTTTGTTTATTGTTAATTCAATAACGTAAAGTTTTAAAGACGTTCGTTTAATTTATGAAAATAAATTATGATCACGAATACGTTATCGGTAACTGATAAATAACAAAAAAAAACTCATTGTTTAAAAACGTTATTAAAAAGAGTTTACAAATTAAATAAGAAAAAATTTATTAACAGTTAATAAAATAATCAAAAACCATAAGTAAAATCATAAGAAAATAAAGAAATATTATTTTACGTTTCATAAATAGAATATACTTACAAAATAAAATTTAGTTCATATTGAAAAAAATAATAAAAACGATTTATTAAATAAGAACTTAGATTTTATTTGTAACTTTTGTTCTAGTGAGAAAAAAACTAACTGTTTGTATGATTTTTAACGCGTTAATAAAATAACTTTAATAACAACGCGGTAATGCGTCACTAAGACGCTAGTGACGCAATATCTTCTAACGATGCAAAATATATTTGCTGAGTTGAGTTTCTTAGAAATGCGTTACGCGTTTTCGCTACGCAGCGAAATCTCGTAGCAAGGCCTGATATATGTATTGTTAATGTTCTAAGCCGACGACGAGACTGGGGGCTGGAGAACATTAACAATATTTTTATCATTTAATATAGAGATATTAAATAATAAAAAATAATGAACTAAATAATGTAATCAATAATTTATGCTCTAACAATATCAAAAACATTAATTCTAAAAAATTTGTATAAAATATTTACCTTCACTATGTCTAAATAAACAACTAATGATTTGCACTTTGCAATCAAGCTATTAAGTTTATCTTTAAGTAAATTAATTTCTTCATATTTTCGAGCTTCAGCTTCTGTTATCTCGGTTGTTCGTAATCGTCAATTGTTCGTGTTCGTCATCTTTATTAAATTTTTTTATATTTATGATATTTCTCCATATAACATTATAATATTTATTTATAACAATAATAAACATAATATTAAAAATAATTCAAAAAAATAATACCCATACAGTTCGTATATCGTTTGATATTAAATTTCTTTAAAAAGTCGACTGCGCATAAATTTATTTTATGACCAACGCATGGAAAATATTTTAATAGAGGATCTAAATCTGTTAAAGCTTTTTTCATATTAAATCCAGAGTCTGCTACAGCGTATAGAGGCTAAATTTAAAAAAAAACTTTGTTTAATCCATACTCTTCTTATGATATATTTGAAAAAAATGTAGGTTTCTACAAGCATTTGCAATCTATGGGTTAATTTTCCATAATTTTGTACCTTATTTTCAATATTCCATTCTTGTAATATTTCTTTGATTTTTGAAGTGATGTATGGAGGTTTATGTGATTCGGTCAAGTGATATAAACCCAGAACTCGACTTCAAAGACGATAACTTTTATCAACATAATGAAAATTTGCATTTAAATAGGCTTCTTGCGAAATTGAAGTCCAAATATCGTGTGTGAGCAAACCATATAATAAATCGTTCATATCTTTTTGTACATTTATCCTTACTCTTTCATACTTAAAACAACATTGTTATATATATATATATATATATATATATATATATATATATATATATATATATCTTAATATATATAAAGGGCAATGTGTGTTTGTTTGTGTGTGTGTTTGTTTGTTCTCTATAGAAATCCAAACCGCCGGACCGATCTCGATGAAATTTGGCATGGGGGTAGTCCTCGAGGGGAAGAAGGTTCTTAGCTGGGTTTTGACCCCGTACCCCGACCCTCGGGGTCAGGGGGGTTTTTGTGTACAGACCGGGGTCATTTTTGTGTACAGATATCAGGTAAGCCAGTTTAAATATTGGCCCGGGCAATGCCGAGTAACTCCAGCTAGTATATATATATATATATATATATATATATATATATATATATATATATATATATATATATATATATATATATATATATATATATATATAAAATACTTACCATTTTCGGAACTAAAGCATATAATATTGTTTGTCGTTGAGGCAGTTTGTAATCTAGATTTAAACTTTTAACAAAACCAATAAATGATTGGTGATTTACAAGGCACATCGGCATACTTGTTTTGAGAAGGAAATCAAGCAGTTTCTCAGTTATAACTTCTTGTCTTTTTAGTGTTAACCTTTTATTAATGTAGCTGTTTTCATCAACTTCTATTTCTTCATTTTTTTCCAAATCTAAATCGTAAGGAACATCTAGTTCTTGTCTTTTGATATTACAATTTGATGGTCCAAGTATTTTATGAACAGATTTTAGATGCCAAATAATGTTGCTTGTGGAATCGCCGGACCATTTTTTTTTCCATTTACTATTGTCTTCGGGATACTTTGTTTTACAATGTTGACGTATTACAAATTTATTATTTTTTTGAGGCAAATCTACATGATCTTAAACAAATGACTTACATGCTCTAAATCTTTATTTTTCCCCCAAAATGGGAAAGTTTATGATGTTCAAGTTATGTTCTTTATTTAACTCTTGTTCATTGAAAGACATTTTAAATATATTTTAAGAAAGTCTAGGTTTATTTATAAAAATTTACTAACTGAAACTTATCAATATCATTATACTTATAATAATTAGTGTTTTAGTTACCTAGTTAGTTATACGTATTTGATTCATAAAACGTAATTAAATATTTTTAATATGCCGCGTTTCGTAAGTGTTTTTCCGTTAAGAACTGTTTCGCAAGTTGCAGTGCGAAAGAGTTTCGTTTCGAAAGAAATTTGGTTTTTTATCATTATTTCAAAAAATAAAACCTTAAAATGTTCATATGTTGCAATACTGAAAATAAAATTTTATTACAAATTTTTGGTATATAAAAATTTTAATTTTTACAATTGTATTAGTTTGGCCAACAAAATTTTTTTATAGACTTCAAAAGGTCGTTTAGCGAAAGAGCTTGTTCCGCAAGCGCGACTTTCGTAAGCGCTACTTTTGTATGTAGCAAAATAGTTTTATTTCATAATTCAACTTGCGAAAGGCGACATTTCGTAAGTAGCATTTGCGAAATGAACATCGACGGGTTTTTTTGTTTCGTAAAATTCGGTACGAAAAAAAAAATTCCTGATTTTCAATATCCTTCCGAAAGAATTTTATTTTTCCGGAATTGTACGAAATATTCCGGTTAACAACTCTAGTTTAACTCTATATCTATTTTAATTTAACTCATTTTTTCAGTCACTAACACAGCAACGTTTGGAGTTTTTGATTTGCATTTTATTATCAATGAAAAATACACCTGATAAAAATACACAATATAAAACATCAAACAATAATAAGCATCAAGCACTAACTTTCAAGGTAAAATTTTAATAACAATGTAAAATCTGCTTAGTTTGTAAACCATAACATACTAATTAAAAAACTTGAATATTATGGAGTAAAAAATAACTATTTCCTTAGGTTCAAAAGCTATTTGACCAATAAAATGCAATTCATCCAATATGCGCAAAAACAAACAATTCCATATGCTGTAACTTGTGGTGTCCCCCAGGGCTCTATTTTAGGACCCTTATTATTCTTAGTATAAATGATTTAAATTTAGCAACACACTTCTTAAATTATATTCTTTTTCCAGATGACTCTAATCTTTTTTATTCCCGCAGAGATATTAAAATACTTTTTAAAACAGCTAACGAAGAGTTGGGTAAGGTTAATGAATGGTTTATAAGTAATAAACTATCTCTAAATGTGGATAAAACCAAATTTATTTTATTTCATAAAGTAAATAAATTATAAAGTATTCCCATTAAACTGCCAAATCTAATAATCAATAGCACTAACATTAAAAGAGAAACTTCAGATAACTATTTGGGCGTAATATTAGATGAACATTTACGTTGGAGTAATCATATAAAAAGCATTGAAAAAAAATTATCAAAAGATATTGCCATGGTATATAGGGCTAAAGCATTTCTAAATAATAAATCTTTAAAAAGTTTATATTTTTCTTTCATTCATTCTTATTTGGTTTATTGTAACATTGCATGGGCAAGTACAAACCATACAAAATTAAAAAAATTGTACAATAAACAAAAACATCCCTGCAGAATATTATTTGGAGCTGATAAAATTGTACCATGCGAGCCTCTTCTGCGTATACTGGGCGCATTAAATGTTTTTAAAATAAACTTACATCAAGTTTTAATGTTCATGTATAAAACAAAAATGGGACTCCTAAAATATTTCAGTCCTATTTTGAAAAAGTTGTGCATAAATACCCGACAAAATTTTCAAATAATAACTACATTGTCCCTAAATATAATTCAAAATAAATTACATATTCAATTTAATACCGTGGTCCCAATTTGTGGAAAAAGTTTCCTAATATTGCAAATACGAAAAAAGTTAGTATACATCAGTTTAAAAAAGAATCGAAACAGGTGTTATTACTTATGGATTTTAACATATCCGATTTTAAATGCCTCTTTTAAACTAAAATTCAATTATATAAAATATGTCTCAGAATTTATCAACTTTTATTTTGTTTTTTTTGTTTGTTTGTTTTTTGTTTTTTTTCATTATTTCAGTTATTATGTTTTCTCTAATCTTAAAAGTTATTGCTGAAATCTTAGTTCTTGAACATTTTACTATTTAACTATTAATGAATTGTTATTTATTTTACTTTTAATTAAATTGGTTTTATAATATACATATATAAAACGGTTTTTTTTAAATTAAGTACTCTTTTATTTTGAACTTTTTGTTCTTTATTTAAATATTACTTTATTACAAATTGTTATAAATTTTATTTTCATATTTTTCAATAAATACTTTGTATAATATATATATAATAAATACTTTGTATAATAATAACTCATCGAACTGTCCTTACTTGCAGAAAACAACTCTTTTGACATTATTTTTATCACCGAGACATGGTTCAATGACCAATCAACTCCCTCTCTTCAGAACTACAACCTCTATCGCTCAGACCGTCGCAACCAAATCGGAGGAGGTGTAGCAATATACGTAAACAGTAAAATCATCTCAAACAAAATAGAGAAATCCCTACTACACAAAGATTTTATTCCTTACTATTCAGAACAATTATGGGTTGAACTAAAGCTTTTGAATGAAGCTCTGCTCCTAGGCTGCATTTATAGACCTCCATCCTCCGGTATCGAAGCCTTCTCAGAGATTTCAAGTGCTATTTTCCATGCCAAAACTTTAATATCGACTAAAAAATACAACGGTATTATCATTGCTGGTGACTTCAATTTCCCAGAGATTACTTGGACTTCCAACTCAGTCTTTTCCTCTAGTAAAATTGGTCTCAGTTCTTCATTTGTCTCTCTTTTTCAAGATTGTCATCTTCAACGAATCGTCACTGTCCCTACTTTCAAACCTGCTAATCGCCCTATGACAAACACTCTTGATCTCATTATATGTGACTCTTCATATCGTGCTAGCGAAATCAACTTCGGTCCTCCACTCGGTTTGTCTGATCAATATCATTACACTATCACCTGGCATTACAAACTGGCTTCCAGCATAAAATTATCACGTTTCAACAGCTCTAAATTTATATACAAGCATGGTAACTACAAAAAAATCAACAAAGAATTCAATAATGTTGACTGGTCGTCTATTTTTAAAGACTTGAATGTAGAACAATGTTACCAACTTTGGCTCAACAAATGCAATGAGTGTTGTCTTCAAAAAAAACATCTTTCAAAAGTCATTTGACAATGGTGAAATTCCAAGCTCATGGTCCAAAGCAAATGTAACACCTTTATTTAAGAAGGACTCCAGAATTGATCCATCAAACTATAGACCAATGTCCCTCACCTCGATTCCGTGTAAAATAATGGAGAAATTAGTTAAGAAGGCAATCATGCAGCATCTAAAATCAAACAATCTTTTATCAAATAGTCAACACGGATTTTTAGAGAAAATAGCATGCATTTGAAATCTCCTTGAAACAATGGTTTTCTTGACTGGAAATATAGCCAGAAAGCTACCAGTTGACGTCGTATTTCTGGATTTTGCTAAAGCTTTTGACAAAGTCCCACATCAAAGAATGCTTTACAAATTAAAAATGTACGGAATCGAAGACAATCTTCTCAATTGAATAAAAGCTTTTCTACTCAACAGGTATCAACGAGTAATCCTTGGCGACACTCAATCAAATTGGTTACCTGTGACAAGTGGAGTTCCGCAAGGATCAGTCTTGGGTCCAATTTTATTTGTTATTTTCATCAATGATCTGCTGGGTGTAATAAGCAAAGAAAACAATTGTAAGATTTACGCTGATGACACTAAAATCCTAAGCATTGTCAACTCACTTGCTGCTAAACTTCAACTCCAATCAGATATTGACCAAATTGTCCAGTGGACTAAATCTTGGCTCATGGAGCTAAATGCAAAGAACTGCATGGTCATGCACTTTGGCCGAAAAAAATTAACTCCTTTCAAATACTCAATGGAGGAATTAGGCCCTTGTTCAATAACGACTCAAACTACATTGGAAGCAACCACCTCTGAGCGTGACTTGGGAATTCAAATTACCAATGATCTTAAAGTAGAAACCCAATCCAACATTGCCTCGTGTAAAGTAAATCAAATGCTAGGCATCCTAAAACACACTTTCCAATCTCGTGATGCTTCTTTATGGAAATAACTCTACTCCACCTACATCCGTCCTTTACTTGAGTTTACAATTCCAGCTTGGAACTCTCATTTGGTGAAGGGTGAACAAACTATTGAATCAATACAGCGCAGAGCTACAAAAATATCAAGCAAACTTAAAAAGTTAGACTACAAGTCCAGATGTTTACAACTTGGCCTATCTTCTCTTGTTGAACGTCGTAAACGAGGTGACCTCATCCAAAAATATAAAATTATTAATAACATCGACATAGTCAACTGGCACTTTCCTCTCATCACAATTCCACCAAGAGCAAATCACAGAGAAAGAATTCACCGTGAAAAGTACAGCAATAGTTTAGCTCGTTTCCACTTTTTTAACAATCACATTGCCAACGCATGGAATATGTTACCAGATAAAGTAATCGGTTCTCCAACTGTCAACAGTTTTAAAGCGAGCCTCGATAAGCTCTAATGTTACTACAGCTCGCAGCTATCCTTAGTGAAAGTTGCAACATGAGCTTCACAAAAACTAACTGTATTTTGTCAATTATTTTTACTTTTGTTGTAACAAATATATACTACTAATACTACTAATATACGTATATAGTGTGGCTTTTGTAAATACGTGCTCTTTAATTAATTAATTTATTTTTTGTTTTTCTTTTTTACTTTTCTTTCAGTTTTTCTTGTTTACTTGATTATTACTCTTAACATGAATATTGTTCTTGAAGTATTTCTTAAACTAACTGTTATTTATTTTTACATTTATAATTTTTAATAAATAGTTTGTAAAGTATAAATATATTATACGGCTATTGTAAATACGTACGATTGGGGCTCGGTGATAAGACAAAATAATGTCTTCTACTTGCCCCGCCAGTGTTTTTATCTTCTACTTGCCCCGCCAGTGTTTCTATAAACTTTTTAAATTGTAAAAGTTATTAAACGGCGAAATAAATAAATAAATAAATAAATAAAAAAACAGTTTATGTATTTGAAGTTGAAACTTTGGTATTCTAAATAATAACGCGCATGAAAAAAATTTTAATTTAAAGTTCTATTATTATAATTTATCATAAATTATTTTTTACAAAGAAAATGGGATTTAATTGTAATTAAATTAGCCGGAACCGACTAAATTCTGTAAGCAAATGAACAGTGGTATGACTGTTCATTTGTTAGCCGTACTCGCTCGTGATCGATTTAACGGAAGATGATACGCTGTGGTAATTATAATTATACCTGATCAAATTTGTTATTCGTTTTCTCCGCTATAAAAGAGAAACTAATCTCTGGCAAATCAAAGAACGATTCTTGTGTGTTGAAGCTTTCGAGAAGAAGAAAGGAGTCCATATAACCAAGCTTGTCACTGATAAGCTGTTTTCATTCATTCAACTTAATGAATAACATATTGATGATCTTTCCATTCAAAATAAAGCTTGCGAACTTGCAGAGTAATATCCGAGGATGTGAACAAAGAGGATTTTATTAGAGAAGTTTTCCAATTTAACAATACTCGCAAAGCAATTTTTAAGCAAGAAAATCCACTGATGTTACTTAATCAAACTTTTGAGCAAAAGCTTGATAGCTTTTTTCCATACATTTGCACTGTGCTACGGATTTTTAACACTCTTCCTGTGCCAGTTGCTTAGGGTAAACGATCGTTTAGTAAACTGATAGTTGTAAAAAACTCTCTCCGTTCGACAATAAATCAGGGTCGCATTACTGATCTATTAATTATTTCAATTTTAAAAGATTTGGATAAAAAGGTGAGCTACGTCATCAACAGTTGAACGACCAGAAAAGCTCGAAAAATTTATTTAAAAATTTATTTAGTCTTATTTACCCTTCTCGAAAATTTTAATGGTTAACTTTTTGTTTATTGGTTATAAAAACAATATACAATTCATATGTCAGTTTTAATTAATGATCCTTTTTTCTTAATCCAGAGAACTAAACAATACTAATATTAGGAAATACAACAATACACGCAAAAATATTATATCAGAAAGAGATAATTGCTGTCTTTACAAAACATTAATTTTTGTAGTTTCTTGGTTTGAATTTGGGGCGCCGTTCTCCATATTTGACTCGGACACCATTGGCGCCCGAGTCAAAGGCCCTGCTAACTTTGCTGTCTATTTGCCCTAATTACCAAATATGTTTAGTCCATCAAAATCATTTCTGGCTTTAATCCAATACCTCAATCTGGCTCCCCAGATTGAGGTATTGGATTAAAGACACAAAAAAGTCTAAAAAATCATAAAGTCAACTATAGTTGGTTTACAAAAGGTTTTAGGGAAAAAAATTAAAAAAAGACTTAAAAATATGCAAAAACAAGATAATTAAAGATACAATAATATATCTAAAACCAACATTTACCAATTCTTTTACTTAGTTTTTTCCGATAATTCCGGACTTACCCTGGCGGAGTCCCCTAAACCATGTAAATGTGAAGACCCTCGTATAAAGAGAACCTTTGGTATGACCCCCGTAAAATATTTTGAAATTTAAAATTGCTGTTTGTGAAAAGTTGTTAAATGAAAAAAAGAGAGTGAAGAAAGCCTATAGTTGTTTAGACTAGGTCGTAATTTAAATAATAATTAATTTTGGCTCGTCCTAAGCAGACGCCTAACTTACTTCCTGTTGTTGGTGTAAACTGTTTATAATTTTAAAATTTTCAGTAAATCAACAAAAATGTGTTTTTACGATTTAAAAGATTGATTAGAATGAACAAGTTTTTTCCCGGTGAAATATTTGCTTTATTTTTGTAACTTTGAATTAACAAATAATAAAGCTGTATTAAGATTATTTTAGAGGAAAATGTTTTAAAGGCGGATGTTTTAGAGGGGAATGTTTTAGAGGGGGATGTTTTTAGATGTAAAATGTTAGATGTTTTTGTGAACTATGTTCAACTATGGTAGAATATCGATTTTATGTCAAAAATTTTACCATCTTAAGTTTTAATAACTGCAAAATTTTATGATTAGCCAATCAGAAAAATTTTGGTTGAAGGGTCCCATCAAAAATTTTGGTTGAAGGGTCAAATATTAAGATAACTAATAAGCTTAATGACAAAATAACAATAAAAACAGGTTGTTTCTTTTCTTTAATAATTTTGTTTATAATCTTCTGCAGACCCTGAAAAAGTGGTGGTAACATTTTTTAAGCTAGTAGCTAAAAAAAATATTTATATCTTATTTTGTCTTTGGTTAACGGGTTCAGGTAGATACCATATATATATATATATATATATATATATATATATATATATATATATATATATATATATATATATATATATATATATATATATATATATATATATATATATATAAATATATATATATATATATATATATATATATATATATATATATATATATATATATATATATATATATATATATATATATATGTATATGTATATGTATATGTATATGTATATGTATATGTATATATATATATATATATATATATATATATATATATATATATATATATATATATATATATATATATATATAACGGGTTCAGATATATACCAACTCTATCGAATAGTTTGCCCTTGTGGCTATCTAGTAGGATAGTACAATGGTGCTTTTTTTAATTATCTAAAACGTTTGATATTTACAAAAACAACCATAACTCCTTGATAAATTAATTTAAAAAAATTTTTTTTTTCCAAGATTACCCACCGATTGAATTAGAAAAAAGTTCATTTTTTATTTTTTCGCTATACATTATAGCTTTAGTGTTGACCGCTGAAAGCGAAAATGTCTACAGACAGACAAATAACCTCTATGTTTTTATGATAAGTATATCTTAAGTTTCTTTACAATCTTTGTAATCCACTGTATCGAACGCCTCGGGGAGGTCGATAAATACACCTAACACAAATTTTCTGTTTGCAAAATAATTTTTGTTTCATTAAATATAGTATTTTTTTTTTCTTTTAGTTTTACATTTAATTAGTCGTAATACAATAAAATCCGTGATATAATTTCTCGTAATACAATAAAATCCGAGATATATGCTTTCGTAATATAATAAAATCCGTAGTATATGCTCTCGTGGTACAATAAAAACCGAGATATATACTTTCGTTATACAATAAAATCCATGACATATGTTCTCGTAATACAACAAAATTCGAGATATATATGCTTTCGTAATACAATAAAATCCGTGATATATAGACAAAATTTAAATAAAAACTTCGTATCTGATGGAAGATCTAATGATCATGTCGCCAGAACCAGAAAACGTTATAAAAAAATATAACTTAAGCCGTTAATAAATATAAACAAATAAAAATGACAAAATACAAAAAGCAAAAGAGCGTGTTTATATAAATTTGTTATTTTTAAGAGTATTTCAAGATATTGTCATTGAAAAAAATGAATTTTTTAAAGACTGGGAAGGTAATTGATAAATCAAAATTAGGTAAAACGATTTTGTTCCAGAGATTAGGTGCACGATAAGCTATACAGAACTGATTGAATTTTGTTCGACAAAAGGGTTCAAAGAGTGAGTTATCATTTCGTAGTGTATACTTATTTTTTGTAAGGTAATAAAATCTTTAAAAATGTGTAATGACGGATTAATTTTACATTGAAACATAAAACATAATATTTTATATACATTCACTTCATAAATATTAAGTACTTTTATATTTTTAAATAAAAACTTTGAATGCGTAAGTCGATTTTCAAAACAAACTAAGCGTATTGCGTGTTTCTGACGATGATAAAGAGTACGCAACTTACTTTTGCTTGTACTTCCCCAAGCAATATTTGCATAGTTAATATAACTATGTATAAATGAGTAATAGTTTTGGATTAAAATGGTTTTGTTTAAATAACTTCTTGACTTATAGAGGACTTCTATATTTTTAGAAACTTTAGTACAAATGCAATCAATATGTGGTTTTCATGTAACATTCTCATCAAGATAAATGCCAAGAAAACTAGTAAAAGTTTTCTTGGCATTTATCCTTTTTTATTTCAAGTTCATCAATAAGAATTTTTGGCATGGTTGTCGGTAAAAAGCGCTTTTTAGATATAGGGTGAAATAGAATGTATTTTGTTTTATCAAGGTTTAAGGTCAATTTGCTACATTTAAACCACTCAGATACGCATTTAATTTCTTTGTTCATATCAGAAAACAGCTCATTAATATTACTGTTTGATAAGAACAAATTCGTATCATCAGCAAATATAATACTCCGAAGATTAGCTGCATTGCTTAAATCATTAATATAAATTAATAACATAAGAGGACCTAGAATAGAGCCTTGTGGAACACCACAGGTTATTTCGATATAGTCACTTTGAAGGCCATCATTATAGGTAACAAATTGCTTTCTATTTGATAAGTAACTATGAAATTATTTTAGCATATTGTTATTGATTCCATAGTATTCGAGCTTTTTAAGCAATATTTTATGGTCAACGGTATCGAAAGCCTTCGAAAGATCAATAAAGACTCCTAGGGTATATTGCTTTTTTTCGAAAGATTCTAGGATTTCCCTAACAAATTCAATAACTGCGTGTTCGGTTGAAATATTATTTTTTTAAAGCCAAACTGTTTGGAATATAGTATATTATTTTGGTCAAAATATTTAAATATTCTATTATATATTATTCTTTCCAATAATTTTTAAAAAGTTGAAAGAACCGAAATCGGGCGATAGTTGTTAATATTTGTTTTATCGCCTTGTTTGTAAATTGGTATGACTTTTGCAATTTTCAATTGATCCTGGAAAACTCCTTGTTTTATAGATTCATTAAACACTTTATAAAGAATATCTTTCAGACTTTCATTACAATCTATAACTATGTTACCACTTACTTCATCAGCACCAATAGCTTTATTTCTCTTTAGAGATTTAAAGGCTATATCGAACTCGCCGTGGGATAATTCAGAAGAATACTCATTGTTATAATGAGATTTATTTATAGGACACAAGTAGTCTTCAAACGAACTCTCGGTCATAGGAATTTTTTTAGAGAGATTGGTTCCAATTTCAGTAAAAAATTTATAAAATATGTTTGCAATTTTGCTCGGTTCATATATATTTACATCTTCAAATTTTATAGTTTGTGGTAAAGAACTTAAGTGATTTTTTGATTTTCCTGTTATCTCTATTATTATTTGCCAGGTGCGCGTTGAGTTGGTTTTAAAATTATTGATCAGATTAGTATAATAATTTTTTTTTAGATTTTTGCGAATTTTTTCAAATAAATTTTTATAATTTTTATATATTTTTTCATTTGCGGAAGATTTAGTTTTTAAATATTTTATATACAACTTCTGCTTTATTTTCGAAGATTTAATCATTATCTTTAAAAAAGGTATATAATCTATTAAACATTATTCGTTCAAAAGTCTTAAAAAAAGGAAAGCATTGATATTGGTCTGTAATTACAAATATAGGTTTTATCACCTGACTTAAATATAGGTTTAACTGTTGTAAGTATTTCAGGAAAAACACCCATTTCAATGAACACTTGCAAATTTATAAAGAGGTAATTTTAATTCATTATAGCAGTCAATTACGATGCTGCCTTTTATGTCATTAATTCCAGGAGATTTGTTTCGTTTCTAAAAGCTGTTTCAAATTCAAGGTAATTCGTATAAAAAAAATATGTACGATTAATTATATGGGACCGAATTCAAAACCAAAGTATATACAGATAAATTTTGGAACATAAGACTTTGTAGCAAACATGAACATGGAGAGGAAAAAGTTTATAGTAGATTAGGGTAATATGAACACCTAAAGCGAAAATTGTAATATTTTTAAAAATAATTATGCTGGATCCAAAACTTTTGCGAATAAGCAATTTTTAGGGATCCCTACTTACGATTCACTTATATATTTAAACACCTGAAATATTTTCTTTAAAACACAAAGGTTTTAAAAATGTAGTAAAATGCTCATATTATCCAGACCACTTGGTAATATGAGCATTTTAAATTAGTTCAAAAAAATAACATTAAGTAAAAGAAATACCAACCTGACAATTAGAACTAAACTATGGAATATAGTGATTCGTTATTAACAAAACTTATTAAAAGATCAAATTCTAAGCCACTTTTTGGTAAAAACAGTACTACTATGTTTTTCGCAAAAAAAAAAAAAAAAAAAAAAAGCATTATTTTTTCAATTTTATTAAATCAAACCTTTGAACGATAAAAATTCAAATTTTTTGAATTTAAATTACAGAAAAATATTTAGCATTGTTTTAATATATTAAAATTTTTTACTATGTTTTGTTTTTATTCAAAAAGCAATTAAAACCATATCTATTTTAGGACTTTAAACTAGGTAATTTCAATAAAAAACACTAGGTAATTTGGGCATACTCATATTTAGACTTGCAAGCCATTGGTAAATAGAACAGGTGGCTGGCTCACAAGTTCAAGTGGCTAAATAGTCAGCTAGCCACTAAAATAAAACACAAAACTGGCTGCAGCTGGCTTATAAAGAATGGCCGGCTGAAAGTGGAAAATATCCTCTCTTGTTCATAGTTATTACTAAATTTATAACACAACCCTAAATTATTTCACAGCAAATTAATGTTTTCGTGTATAAAAATAATCATATTCATATTAGTTGGGTCCAGTAAACTTTTGCGAGAATTAACAATCAACCCAGGAGTTGAAAACATGGATTCTACTGGTACACTACTTGATGGAATACATAAATATTCATTTGCTAAACGTACCAGATAGGGAAATTTTTTATGATTATTTTTCCAAAACACCACAGGATCTTTTTCTTCTTCTTCTGTTGGCAGACAATTAACATAATTATTTACTTCCCTTGCTAGTGTTTGATGTTTACTTTGATCATGATTTGGTAGCGTAGTTTTTATTTCTAGAAGCAGTAATTTCTTCGCAGTTGGATGATTTTCTAAAACATAATGATTTTAAGTGAACATCATAATGGTTTTAATTAAACAACATAAACATTTAATTGAACAACATTTTTGGTCGATTGAATGTTTGTTTAATGTTTGATTAATTAAAATTAGTTTTATTATTTAACATTTTTATTTTATTTATATCATAACTTTTATTTATTTAGCTTACCATCTTATTTTATATTATTTAGCTTACCATCTTTTAGTAGTTTATTGTCATTTTTATCAACTGCATTGTTAATTGCTGAATTTGAACTTTCTGTAAAACTTGATAAAGTCTCTATAAGTATATCAGTTGCATCATTATTTGGAAAGATGGATTTAACTGCTGGATCTAACAAACATGATAATTTGGCTGTTTTTGACAGTTTCAGACGCTGTTCTAATTTTGAGCTACAAGCTAATTTAAGCTTTTTTATCACAGGTAAATCGTTAGAAGATACCTGGAGGAGTGATGCAACTTTATGCTTGACCAATGGCAAAATAGAGAGAGTTACCCCCACCCACAACTTCTGTCAAGTTTTGAAATGGTTTAAGGAACTTTACAAGTTCGCTTAATAATTTTAGATCAAATTCATCTAGACAGAATTCTCTTTTTCCAATTTTTTTTAAAAGTTTTTTTACACCATTATATAACAGTTCAATAGACTCTGTCATAAAAAGTGCACTGTTCCATCGACTACATATATGGAGTTTTAAACTTTTATGTTGTTTAGATTGGTATTTTGAGTTCTCTTCAAATAGATTATCATTTTTTTCATATTCATCCTCACTATCTACAATCACCGAATTGTCATTTGGGTTTAATTGATTCTCATTCAATATTAGTTTAATTGGGAATTGTTCATCATGATTAACAAGTTCTTTTACTTCAGCAATTTTCCGTAATTTATTATAAACATCCACATCATCATTTGTACACAAAATATCGTTAATTAGAACAGATTTGAAGCTCAAACATGTAACAATATTTCAACATTTCTTGAGCAATTTTAAGACTTCGGAACATTTGTTAAGACCATCAGAAACCAGAAGTAAATTCAGCACATGAGCTAAGCAATGTTGTGGCTCTTCACAACCCAGTAGACTAGAAGTCTTCATCATATTTGCAGCACCATCGTGAACATTATGCAAATGCAACTCTCCAAACTGCTTGCTAAACATATATTTAATAACATTCTTCATAAAATATGCAATATTTTCTGCTGTGTGGTTTTCCAGTGGTGTACAAGCTAAAGTAAAAATATTTCTATCCCATTCACTGGTTATTACTGAACACTTTACACCTATATATGACAGTTTTTTGTATTTATCTGTCCAGCCATCAAAAAGTAAAGAAGCAGCAATGGAATATTTTAAAACATCTTTGACACTGCTTTTGACAGCTTTGAACATATCAATTAAAGCCCCGCATGCCAAAGATGAGCGTGATGGAGAGACTATACCTAAAAATTTTTCAAAAAAATTTATAAAACCAGTTCTTTCAACAAGATTAAAAGATAGCAAATTGGTACAAAACTAAAGTGCAATGTCACGAGTAATATCAAATTTTGCTTTCGATGATGAACCGCTAACGCTGCACCAATTTTTTAAGATGATGTTATTTTTTTCTTCAGTAGATACTTTATCAGTAACAATTTTGTGTACTAAAAACAAACGATTTTTCATGTTTCCACTTGATGTAGAACGTTTTACTGAATGAATTTTCGACAAATGGGCAGGCATTTTTTTTTAAAGGTGCTGCACAATCTCATCTTCAAATATTTTATTGATGAGTTTTCATTTGGTTCGCGACAAGATAATGATGTATCATTTATTGATCTTTTCATATTAAATCTCTAATTACCAAAAAGTAAATGTACCTGGAAGAAAAGGAAATTTTTTTTATATGCAGTTTGCTCCTAATGCGACGGTAAATAAGAAATATTTGTTATCAAATTATAAACCGAGTCAAACCATGGAAGTAAAAATTATTATATTGCCATGGTCAAACAAAAAATAAGCGCAAAAATGAAGTAAGCACATCAAAATTCATAAATATCAGAGAAAAAAAAAAGGATTGAGCGTAACATAGTTTTAAAAAACAAAAACTGACCATTTCAGCCCTATTTTAGCGGCGGCTGCATTTTGAATAAAACATCCTCTTTCTTTGTTTAATTGCTTTCAAAAATTCATTTAACAACAATATATTTGCCACCTGATATGCTAACATATTTTTCTCAATTATTAAGGTTCAGAGCAGTTTTAAGTATCAGTTATATATATATATATATATATATATATATATATATATATATATATATATATATATATATATATATATATATATATATATATATATATATATATATATATATATATACATACATATATATATATATATATATATATATATATATATATATATATTTATAAATATATTTTCAATATTTTTTTTAGATTTTTAAATTTAAGAAACAAAATAAATAACATCGTAAAAATACATTAGGTAGCTAAAAATATTATCCTGTTTTATCTTGTATTCATTGCTACCGTTTTTTTTCAAATACTCTTTCTTTTTTATCAAATACTCTACGATAAAAAAAACTCTTTGCATTTTGAAAACGAAAGTATATCGCATATTTAAGCAAGTCAATCTCACGACATTTTTTTCTGCAAACGCTATAATTTTTTTAACGTAGACTGTAGTTTCAAGTCCATGTTTCTTCAACGAACCTCTTATTTTCTCTTAATGTAGACAGTAGTTTTAAAGCATCTGGTTTAGACACTTTTTTATATTCTTCAATGAGATCTACGAAAGTGTTTGTAACATCACGACCCATGCCTTTTGCATCACTATAATTATAAAAAAATTTTAACGAGAATAATTGTAAAAAAACTATAAATATAATAAAGTTAAACAACAAAATTATTTTAAGTAAATTTAAACAACAACACTGTAAATTACTGTGCATTAACATAGAAATCAGTATTGCTTATTAATAACAAGAAGCCGTGACGCAGTCGTTAGAGTGTTTGACTTCAGACCTTAAAGTGTAAACTCAAAATGATATTCGAAGGCAAAAAAATTTCAGACCCGAAAAATTTTTGGAAATAAATTTTTTTTCGAGTTAAAAATATAACAAATATATTATACAGTTATGCTATTTTAATGTAACTGCCTTCTGGCGAATGATACAAAAAATACAAAAATTCAAACTTTCGGGATCTTTAAACACAGCTTTTTGCGAAATTTACACCCTTAAAAGTAGCATTTTCCAAACAAACGCTTCAATAATAAGTTTAAGTAAAAAAGTTAAAAAAATCTTAATAATTTGTCAGTAATCAAAATGTATTTGTTATATATTTTACAGCTGCGGTAATTAGTACGATATATGCTGCTGAATATATCATAATATATCATGCTGCTGAATATATCATAAAAATATATTCTACAGCTCTATAGAAATATTTTACAGAAAACGCTCAAGATTACACTGAGATTAAATTTAACCATGAGCGAGATCTCGTCTCGTTCTCGTTTCTCGTGAGAAATGGGACTTTTCGTGAGAAACGAGAAATAGAAAATTCTCGCGAGAAGTAGAACGAGACTTAAATATTATATTATTTTCCAAATTAAAAATTATTATAATTTACAAAATGCTTAATAATTTGTTACATTGCCAGCACTTTCTTCATTAGCTAGACAAATTTTAGCTATTCCAGCAAGTTCAACTAAATCAGAGAGAGTTTTTAGCTCAGGTGGAAATGTCGTCCAATCATCCAGACACAACTTACACCCAGAAGTAGAACAAATCATCTTAATCAGAGAAAACATCGTCTTGTTGGAAAAGTTTGGCAAAAAAATTCTGAATTAATATTTGAAAAACTTGTTTACATTTGACAAATGTCATTTGTGTCTATTTGTCAAAACCATGTTTACAATTTTTTCTTTTTACTTGGATTTTAATAAATTTGTTTTCAAAAATTGTTAAATTTCTCGTCTCGTTCTCGGTCTCACGAGAAGTAATAACTTCTCGTCTCGGTCTCGTCTCGGTTTAAAAAAACCTAGTCTCGCTCATGGTTAATAAAATTACTCGCTCTTTTAGATTAGAAAACCTTAACTTAATAGTAATATTGAGTTATTTTACAGAATGTTTAACACAATAAAACACTGTTTTCAAATATTAATTTTCATGCCAAAACCAGAGGTTTTAGGGTGAAAACTTTTTTAAAGCAACAAACTTATTAAAAAAAAAGATTTACATTGAAAAAAAAAATTAAAAAAAAAATCGTTTGTCCTAAAATTTGATGACTAAATGTGAAAAAAACAAAAACTTCAAAATACTATTTCACAAAAGGTAGTTTTTATGGCAGTTTTATATAGGTACAAAATTTACTTGTCATGAAATTTTTGAATTTGTTTCACTGGTTCAGTTTATATATTAAATATTAAACTTATATACAGATTTTTTTTGAAAAAACTATGCCATATAATATTTTATCTGGTATAGTTAAACATCTCTTGAAAATTTCAGTTTAATTACTCATTTTAAACTGAAGATATGTTTTAAAATTCAAAAAAAAAAATTTTAAATCTTAAAAAGAGAAAAATTAACTCAAAAATTAAAAAACAAAATATCAATTATTATAAGCAAATGTGACTTGAAATAATTTACAAAAAAAAAAAAAATTAAATTGAATTTAAACAATGTCATTTAAAATTATTGTAATATTTAGTTAAACACGAACTAGGGCATTTTCCATACTTAAAATCGTTGCGTAATGCTTCGTAGTGTGTTGAGCAGCACCTGCACAATCACTTCCTATTATTGTACTTTTGCCACAGTACCAATTCTTTCCAAATACTTCTTTTGTTGTTCCGCAATCCCAGCACCGAATACAGATGGAATGTGAATTGCATTTTTAACGTTTTAAAAATGCAATTCACATTCCATCTGTATTCGGTGCAACTTTTAATTTTAGACCAGATTGTTTGCACCGGGTTTAACATTGGACTGTAGGGTCCTAAACATTACAACTGAGCTGGAGAATTTTTAAACAACCTTTCCGAACGGGTGTGACATAGAGCATTGTCTGTTGCGATGACGAAATCCTCTAAAAGATTCCTGGATGTAACCCACTGGTGAAACGTAACCAACTTCTATTCGTTACAAGAATCTGCATTAAATGATCCCATGCCTGTTTTCTTCATGACAAAACTTGTTGATATAGCTGCAATCAAATGTATGTTGGCACCTTTTGAAGCAGGCATTTTCATTATTGCTCTTCTTCCCTGTTTGACACATGCATTTTTCTATAAAAAAGATTAAAATTTATTTCATTTAACCAAACCATCTGATGACAATTTGTGATTTATTCGTTGATGTTCCTAACATATTCAGCTTTTTTTGTTTGTTTTCATTACTGCTTCTTGTAGAAAGTACGTTGTGCACTTTTTTAAATGAAAACAATCTGCCTTCAAGGTAACTGGTTGTTGTTGCTGTGCTGACGCTAATATTAAATTGCCTTAATATTTTTATTATGATAAATTGTCATAATATTTTGTTTTGATCCGTAGTTAAATTTTTTGGTTTAAAACCACCTCTTCCGATAAAATTTAGATTTCCACTGCAAACCACTGCAATTTAACTGCAAATTGACAGCTAACTTATATTTGACCCCTAAATTTTGCGCCAGAGTCACCCGATCATCATTTCGCTCAACACATTCAGCAACTCTTCTTCTGTTATTCGGTGAAGATAAAACTTTTTTCTTCTTTCAATTTTTGTTTTCTTTCAACTTGTTCGGTTGTATGTATTTCATGCTGACAAATTGGACTTGAAATTGGAAATTGACAAGTTGGTTCTGGTTGTTCCAGAAGGGGATGTAAGTTTATTTGGTGAAATAAATGCTAACATGGATTTGATAAATGGACTGACAAATATTTTGATAAATAGATAAAAAGTATTTTATTAAAACTTTATGTTGCTTGAAATCAAATTTGAAAACATAAAAATTTGAAAACATGTTGAAATAAACTAAAATTAATTCTATAACTATTATTTTTACACATTATAAAATAGATTGAATGATAGATACATTATAAAAACAAATACAAACTTAATTTTAAAAACATAAATCTTTAATAATCTTAGAGGAGCTAGACAGTAATGTATATTTGAAATGTGTACAACTTGATTGTAAAAGATGCCAAAATATACCTTACAGCATACCTTGCTTCTCGCAAATATTAAAAAAAAAAAATTACAAAAGTCACACAGAAAAGGATTAAAAACACTGTCTAGTCTTTAATAAACAGGATATGTGGAATAAAGATTAGTTTATTATTCCAAGAAAAAACAAAAATATAACAAAACAACTTTTTCAAGAGTTTCTACTTGAAAGAATCCCGGAGAATTCTTCTCTAATATTTAAGTTTGTAGTTCTAAATTATAAACTTATTAAAACACATGTTCTAAATTATAAACTTTATAAAACACATCACACAAAATATGGAACAATTACAAACTTTTTAATGTCAAACTTCATAAAAAACTCTTGATATTTACTATGTCCTCCTTTTGCCTCAATCCCAGCCAATATTCGCCGGGGAATTGATTCATACAAATTAGTTACAAAATCCTGGGGTATGTTGTGCCATTCTATTTGAAGTACTTCAAAACATTCTTCAGCATTTCGGGGAGCATGATCGACCTTCTTTCTGTCCAGGTAATCCCAAATGTGCTCAATTATATTCAAAACTGTCCTCTGGGGAGGCCAGGTCATCAATTCCAGTACTCCTTCCTCTGCCATTTCATTTAAATAATTTTTTGCCACTCGAGAACAATATTTGGGTCATTGTCCTGATGCAGAATAAATTTATGGCCTATTAGTCTCATTCCGGATGATACAGCATGGTGCCTTAGGATATCCACATAACGTTCCCCAGTGAGTTGCCCTTCTATTTTGATCAAATCATTTACTCCAGATGAAGATAAACGGCCCCAAATTTGTAAAGAGCCTCCTCTGTGTTTAACAGTTGGGTTTAAACACTCGGGCTGATAGGCTTCTTCAACTCTTCTTCAAACATATTGGTGTTCTTTCGTTCCAAAAATTTCGAATTTGGACTCATCGGTGTACAGAACCCGATTAAACATTTCCTGGGCCCAATTTTTGTGTTGTTTTGCATATTTAAGTCGTTTTTTTTTATTGCCACACTGTGATAATGGTTTTCGAATTGCAACACACCCTCTTCATCCGGATTTAAGCAGGCGCTGTCGAATAAAAGAAGAGCTGACATTTTTCCCAGTTACTGTGTTAATGACTTTAGCCAGCTCGGTTGATGCTTTTTTTGTATTTCTTAAAAATAGGGTTTTTAAATGTTTATTGTCATCTTTTGTTAGCTTAGGAGGTCTACCACTTTCTTTCTATCTTCAAGAGAGCCAGTTTCTCTGATTTCTGTAACAGCATTCTTTGAATATCCTGTTTTGGATGTAGTTGTTAAGACACATCGTTTTAATAAATAAACAAACAAATCCCTCATGTTTCCTCATCAATTTTGTTTATTTAAAAAAGTGTGCATACTTTATGGACGACCCCTTATTAAAAAACTTTTATTGCCTAGAAGTCGAGAAGTTGTTTTAGATCTCCATGTAAAAAAAAATATATATATAAATATATATATATATATATATATATATATATATATATATATATTATATATATATATATATATATATATATATATATATATATTTGTACTAGTGGTGATAACAACTGGAAACTAAAATATAATTAAATGTCTCTATATTCTCTGAAATTCTAGCATTCCTTACACGTACATTAGGAAGTTTTGTTATAACTATATTATGACTGAATGTATCAATGCAGTTAACTGTTCCATGGTCATTTCCAGCAGTTCTGCTTCAATAAAAAACTTATCTCCTTTTTCTCTTACTTTTAACAAATTTTTTATCAGATGAACTATTTTTAGGTTCACTATCAAGTAATATTGAAAAAAACTTTTTATCTGTTTCACCTTGTGCTTTTAAAAAACTATGTTTGCATCAAGTCTTTCAAATAAAAGTTTAGAAGAACTTTTGTTTTTGTTTTGTTGATGTTGAACCTTCAGGTGAATTCTTAGCTATGTAATTGACTGGATCACAAACAGAACTTATCTCATTTTAAAAATCAACTATATCAGGTTTAGGTAGCTCAAAAGAACCATTTTCTAGAGTTTTTGAAAAACTTCCAGAAGAAATTGTTAAATGTGATGAAAAGGTAGTTGGTCTTTATCTTAAAACTCCATTAATTTAATTAAAACAACAAGGCACTTATTGTGTGGATGCTCCAGTAACATTTCTTTTATTGTCCATATAATGTCTATATGCACAGGGCAGAGTATGTATTCTTGTTTTACAAGAACCTCCATCTCAGTCTAAGCATCCTGCTGCTTTGACATATAAAGCCACATCATCCCATATTTTCTCGCACTGGACTTTAACTGTTCCTGAATGTTTTCATCTGACCATTTCAGTATAAGTACTTTTGTTTTGGTTTCATCCCCATGTCATGACCTTTTGACAACTTTTTTTCTAGTATATCCATTAAAGTATTTTTCTAGTATATCCATTAAGCTATTTGATGAAAAAGTCATTATTTAAACACAAATCATATTATAGCACACATAAATAAGTGCTTCAATGCATCATATATGACATAAAAGAGATAAAAAGAGACAACATTTACAAAAATATAATACGTATATAAATAGTCTTTTTCAAATTAATTATGTTATATGTGTGTGTGTATGTATGTATGTATGTATGTATGTATGTATGTATGTATGTATATATATATATATATATATATATATATATATATATATATATATATATATATATATATATATATGTATGTATATGTATATATACACACATATTAATATGTATATATGTATATATATATATATATATATGTATATATACACACACATATTTATATGTATATATATGTATATATACACACATATTTATATGTATATAATGTCTCCAAAAAATCTTTAAAGTCTACTTAGTTCTAAAAATAAACCTACACTACCAGTTAATTCCTATCCCGGGTATTATGTTGGTGAAACTGGACTGAAGGTATCGTCTTGGATATGCCAGCATCAAACAAGTGCACAACAAGGTAAAGGGAAAAATTCAGCTGTAGCTGAACATTCCAAAATTTGCCAAGGAAATTTCCACTGGAATGGTCGCAATACATTAAAAATAGAAATAAATAGTTTTAATAGGAAAGTTAGGGAAATACAACCCAACGAAAGTACCTTTTGCGACAATGGTCTTAACCGGGATGATGGCGATTATGTGATGACGTCATTTTGAAAACCTATGTTCAAATTCTTACGTCACAAAAAACTCTCTTAAAAAAACTCTCAAAAAGAAGCTCTTACAAAGAACATTGTTTTGCAAATTTAGACGGTTTTGTATAATATTATTTTTTATAATGGTTTTTAATATACTTGATAACGAGGGTATCTATATTCCCTCGAAATATTGTAAAAATAAATATATTTTTAGCAAATAGAAGTTAATCCATAAAAAGAAGTTTTTTAAAAAATTACTTTTATATGTAGATACATATAAAATTATATTATATGTAGATATATATATATATATATATATAATATATATATAACATATATATACATGTATATACATTTATAAATATATATATATATATATATATATATATATATATATATATATATATATGTATATATATATATATATATGTATACATACATACATATATATAAGTATATTATATATAATATATATACACACACATTACATGCAATATATATATTATTATTTATATATGATATATAAACAATATATATACATATATAATATATATATATATATATATATATATATATATATACATATATATATATATATATATATATATATATATATATATATATATATATATATATATATATATATATATATATATATATACATATATATATATTTATATATAAACATTAAATGTTTAGATTTTTTTGATTTAAATGTATATATATATATATAATTATTATTCTCCATTTTTCATTACAACTTTTTTTTACATGGAGATCTAAAACAACTTCTCGACTTCTAGGCAATAAAAGTTTTTTAATAAGGGGTCGTCCATAAAGTATGCACACTTTTTTTTGTCCAGCCCCCTCCTGTCCCGGATTTTGCAAAACACTTTTTTGAGTAATCTCTACCTCCCTAAAAGTACCTACACTTTTAACCTATTTATCTAACATTTTATGATATTTTTTTAATTTAGTGTCTCCTTTCTTTTATAATTGACCCACTGCCCTCTCATCTCATATACGCCATTTGCAGACCCCTCTTCCCCTCTGAGCGTACATACTTTATGGACGATCCCTAAGACAACCTTGCAATGTTGTTTTATTTAGCTATGGTTTTTAAAACTATTTTGAAACAAGGTTTAAAAAAGTAGTGTGAACGGAAAAAGGTACCACTAGTTTAAATAACCACGATTAAAACTGGTTTTAATTTTGAATAATTTTAATTTTGGTATGAATGGGGTATTATTCATAATTTAAAGTATTTAAAAAAGGTAATCTTATGAAAGATTTTTAAAAAGACATGGAAAAAAAGTTTAAATTTATCATAAAAAATACACGCCTGCTAAAAAAAATTTACATTTAATTTTCACAAAATGCTTTTTTATTTAATTTAAAGCCTTCGTGTAAAATAAAAACGTTAGAAAAGATCACCTGTTAATTGATATTCATAGCGTACCGATTTTTTTATTACATTTGAATTGTAAAACATTAAAACAGCCATGGTCAATTCGTCAAGAAAAAAATTATTAGCGTGGTCAGTTACAGAGTGAGATTGCACGCCATTCCTTTCTAAGCTGGTTAATGGTGAAGACCTGAACTGATGTCTTCTTATTCATAATGAAAACTACTATTTTTTATGTAACCTATTTGTTTTTATATAACCTATTTGTTTAGATATAAAAATTCACACCCAACAAAATATAAAATATATTTAGAACAACTCTAGTTGTGAGAAAAAAGCTAATGAGCACTATTGTACTATATATCAACTGTACTACACAAGTATTATTTAAGAATACTTAATATATAAACCTTGTGAAAGGTGTATTGCTTAAAACAATAGAAAAATTACCCGCATATAAAAACAAAACCATCTCTTTCAAATAACAAACTCATCACTTTTTCTTTATGACATCGAATGTTATCTTGAACATACTTAGGCTCATTTTCTTCTCTTGAGAAGGACACTATACAATCAGTAATAACCCCAATAGACTTATACCTCGTGATATCTTCCCTGGATAAAAAGTAATTGTTGATAAATGAATGTTGTAAGAAAAATGATAAATGCTAGAAAAAAAATTCTTGGCACAAATAAAAAAATTTAGAATGAATAATAAAATGAAAAATTAAACATACTTATACAAAAAGTCTTTGTCTTTATAACGACAACCATAAAACAAATAAGCTTCCCCAAGTACATACGACTCAATCATCAAACTGTGTCTGAAATTAAAAAAAAGTTGCAACCACAAAAAAATTAATAAATAAAAATAAGCTCTGCAACCACAATTAACAAAATATTAAATATCTTATAAAAAAGCATTTTGGTTTAAATAAATATAACAACTTTGAAAATATCTAACACTCTATATTGGTCAGTCAATCTACAGAAACAATTTACCAAATTTAACACATAATTAGCACAATATCATAACTGCCTAAGGTTTGCAGTAGGGTAGTAGGTAGGTAGCTCAAATAAAAATTAAACAAAAGATTTTTATTTGAGCTACCTACCTACTACCTACTTTAGAGTTTTGGCCAATCATTATTGTAATAATTTTAGTACTCTTATGATTAAACTATACTTACTTTATGTGAGTAAACACAAAGTCACATATTGTGTTATAATATGTAACTTCGAGTGTATTCGCATAAAGTTACATATTGTAACTTTATGTGAGTACACTTAAAGTTACATATTATATGAACCTTATTAAACATATTACCCAAACTACAAACCTTGACAAACAAGGCTGCTGTGTGGAGATAAAGTTAAGCACAGTACTACAAGGGGTGTGGTGGGGATTGATCTTGGAACTTCTTGCTCATGAAGTAAGTGCTTTACCACTATGCATATAAACTTATTTTACTTGGTTTCTTTACTCTACCTCCATCACTCATGCATAGAATTTTGTTGTTGTATCTGAGAGGGTTTTCTAATGATGCCCTATAACCATTGGATATGCACTATTATTTTAACTTTTATTTTTAAATACTTGAATATTTTTTGAAATATTGAAAAAATTTTAATTTTTTAATATTTAAACAAAAGTGTTTAAAAAAAAAACAACTTTCATTTAAGTAAGATAACGTGACAAATATATAATTAATGACTAATTAATGGAATCAGACAAATTATAAACATTCAAATTGAAATTAAAAATTAATGGATCAGGCAAATTATAAACATTCAAATTGAAATTAAAAATTAATGGATCAGGCAAATTAAAACATTCAAATTGAAATTAAAAATCAATGGATTAGGCAAATTATAAACATTCAAATTGAAATTAAAAGTTTTAACCTCAACATTATTTTAAAACTATTTTTCTGGAAAACATATTGAGCTGTAGTTTTGATTGATTCAATAATTTAATAAAGAGTAACTGAAATTATTTTGAATAATGATTGAAATATACAATCATTATTTTTTTTTAAAACAAAGATTCAGGTCAGATATTAAGAATAGCCATCATTTGGGATTTTACATTAGTAACAACAATTCTCTACAACACTGAGTATTTAAAATGTTCTCAAATATTCAAAAATTGCGTACTGTAATATTGTATATGAATATAAGCAATGCATATTCATGCACAATATTGCACTGTGATAGTGTGTATACTTATGTGTATTGTATTTGAAGTATTTATTGGTACTCTAATGTTATGATGCATGATTCAATTGATGCTGCTTTTATGATCGTGTTACACTATTATGATAAAATGAACGAATATACCCCCTAATATTTATATATATTTGTATACAATAATATTAATAAATAAAATATTAGGTTATATTGTAAAAATAATCAATAGTGACTTTGTTAGAAAAAAATTGAATCTTTAAACAATACCTTTTTTGTAAAAATCCAATGAATGGAGCAATCCCTGTTCCTGGACCAATCATAATTAAAGGTTTAGTGGAATCAACTGGAAGTCGAAAGTTTGTTGGTTTTCGAAAATAAATATTTACCTAAAATAATTTAGTTTTCATAAAAAATAAATAATGTATAAAGCATGCTACAAACCAATAAACCTATACAATCAAAATTTGAAATATTTAATATCAAATTTATTTATATATTTATATTTATTTGTGTATATGTATGTATGTATGTATGTATGTATGTATGTATGTATGTATGTATGTATGTATGTATGTATGTATGTATGTATGTATGTATGTATGTATGAATGTATGTATGTTGTTTATACTATACTGTATACAGATATACATTTGTAAGATTTATTGCTTACATAATTTCATATGGTTTTTTCAAAAAAATAAATATTGTAAAAAACAATTGCTGCCCCAACCCAAACCCTTGGTCAATGATGCAGCACTCCCTTAAATGTTCTTCCTTTTTATTGAGTCAAAGTATGTACTGAAGCCCCCATCAGCTCCCAATTTCAGTTATATATATGAAACATTTTACCAGATTCTCATGAATATGAAGGTTTTCTAAGTTTTCTAGAACACTATTAGAAAACTTAAATGCCATTTTAGAAAGCCATCTTGTGCAAAGACCATACCTTGAATAAATAATAAATAAAATAAAACAATTATATTTCAGGTATTAGTAAAAACAATTTTATAAAGATAAGTTCCTTAAAAATAAACAAAAACCTTGCGGTTTCTTGAAATGGAGGATGTTCTATTAGATTAAACACAAACTTGAGCTTAGTTGGATCAACAGATGGTGAACTAGAATAAATATTTTGAACCTCGTTTTAATTTTCATTAAAATAATCAAAGAAACTAACCATATATCTTTGCATTAGCTGAAGGGTAGTGAAACTTTTATATTTATATATTATTATTTCTTACGAATATTTTTTTAGAGTGATTTTATAAAATTGTATTCTAATAATATAGTTATTATAAATGTTACATTAAATAATGTATAAAATGTTGTTAAATAATAAATAATAATTGGAGTTAAATGTATAATTAACTAATAAAATAAATTATGTTAAATGTATAATTAACTAATAAACATTTTAAAATGACTGTATGCGCTTACAAATGTAACACTGCGGACCATCAGTCCTGATGGTCACCAGGAACTTTTTAATAAAGCATTGTATTCAAATATGTTATGATTTACTTATAATAAAATTTAGTTTCACTTGCTAAGAGCAAAAAAAAAACTTTGGATTCCCCAAAAGCAAGAGAGTTGCTAATTTTACAAAGCCACAACTTCTAAACACCTAAGTTTTCTGATAAAATTTGAAATCTATTGATAGATTAAAATTTAGTTTAAGATGTAAACTCATTTACCACTAGTGAGCACGATCCAATCCTTGTAAAAAAATTTTAATTTTAGAGATATAAAGAACTTGAAAATTTTTACAGCATTGAAATTTTTAAGTATTACTTTAAGTGTTATAGTTTTTCATTTCCAAACTGAATTTATATCATAGTCATATAGGCCTTAAAATATACATGAAACACCTTTTCGCAGAGTTCTGCATACTTTGGCATATCCTGTATGCTTTACAAATAAAAAAATATAGAAAAATATATAGGGAATTTTCATGGCTTTCATATTGATGTCTAGACATCAAATTAAATTTTAGTGTCTTGGCATAAAATTAAATTTTAGTGTCTAGACATAAAATTAAATTTTAGTGTCTAGACATAAAATTTCATGTTAATGTCTAGATATAAAATTTCATGACATAAAATTTCATGTTAGTGTTTAACTACAACATTATCAAATTTCTTTTATGGATCTGATGGATCTATATATGCTTTATCAATCAAGATCACTAATAATGTATAAATAATAATAAGTTATAAAGTATCAAGTGTATATTCACCACTATGCTACAAGCAAGCTTTTTTACCTGCATGTGATGAAAGATCAGATACATATTAGCACATTTAGAATCAATAGCACTATGATAGATAAAATCTTCAAGATTATGTTTCCCATAAAGATTATGTTTCTCATAAAGATTGTTTCTCATAAAGTTTTCCTATTTTTTCGAGATTTTTTAACAATTTTTTAATAAAATTTTTCCAATTCTGCTATTCTTAAATTTTTTTCTTTTTCTTCTTCAAAACCATTCACAACAATTTTCAGGATTCCTCCTTCACCATTTAAACCTTTTATAATAAGGCATAGATTTATACTTATTTCTCCAAAAATATGCAGGATCAAATTGCAAACAATGCACAAACAAAATCAGGTGAAAAACTGTTTCCAGACATATATATTTTTTGTAATTCACCCCCCCCCCCCCAAGGCCGAGAAGACCACTACAGATAAGGAGGCAACTTGTGGTTATAACCCTTTTTCAGAGAAACAAGTTAAGCGCAGTACTACCAAGGACGTGGTGGGAATCAAACTCGAAACCTCTCACTTATGAAGCGAGCACTCTACCACTACACCACTACCGCATATATATGATTTGATCTTTTATTTAGTAAATATTGTTATAGTAAGCTAACATCCAGACAATTATTTTTTAACATCGAGACATTTTTTATATAAATGGAGAAGTGCTCCATCAGTTATGTTTTAGTTTATCGAAATAGTGCACCTTATTCCCTAATAAAAAAAATTCTGTGACAGCAACTTTTTTATTTCTTTTAGTGATTGTATGAATAAACACAGTTTTGAAACACACAAGTTTATTCATTTGCACATTTTAGGGAAAACAGATTTTAATAAAAATAGATTTTAATGAAAATAGATGTCAAAATTTTACTGTTCTGGCAAGTGAAATTAATTTTAACTTTTTCAAAATCATGTTACCATAATGAAAAAGAAGAAGCATTACTAGTAAAAATCCATGGAAACAGCCTATCAAACATATTAAGCTTTTTGGTTCACAGTGGTAAGCAAATGATTAGATATTGACATACAGAAAAATCAGAAAATAAGAAAAAAATTACAATTAGTAATATAGATAGTAATAGAGATAGTAATAAAATTAAATATTTGCCTGGCAACAGAATACTCTCTTGGAAACAATCTTGGCAACATTTCTGATTAATAAAAATAAAATGATCATTTAGAATTAAGTAAAAACAAACAATAATCAAGTGCTTTAAATATATATTTATATAAACAAAATTATATTTAAATAATTTTCAAACAAAAATATCATATTTAACTAATAAAATAAAATGTGGTAAATAACAAAAAAAACTATGAATTTATTTAAAATTTTTTGAAAATGATAGGATAATTTCAAAAATGATAATTACATTATAAAAAACTTATTAAATAAAAAATTATTATCAAAAAAAAAAAAAAAAAAAAAAAAAAGATAAAAATGCACTTTTTTCATTTTTAGTTAACAAACTTTATTTTTTATGCTGCTAAAACTATTATATTAATTTTTTTAATTAATATTAGGAACTCATTAAATGTTCAAGGGTCTTGAGAGACCCCTAAAAATATTTTTTTAAAGTTTAAAAGTTCGTAGAACATGATCTATAAAGTTACAATAGGAAAGGAAATAATTAAATATTTATATACCATCTTGAACTGTATTTTATTTTAAATGTGTAATAAAAAATTATTTGAATTTAATTAAACACGATTAAAAGAAAAATTTATAAATTCAAAAATTTGAATATCAAGCATATATACCTGTGCTCTACTCGGAGTTTCAGCACAAGCCATAACCAATGAATTGGTTTTGGTAGTTCATGGTAATCAAGCATCAAAATGTAGTACAGTTGCCAAGTGGGTGTTTTATTTAGAGATGGTAGAGAGTCTTGAAGATGATACTCACTCAGGGCACCCTCAAACCACATATACAGCCGAAAATATTGAATGTGTGTGAGCCATTATTAAAGTTCTCATGCATCACATGATTTAATTGAAGCCCTAACATCAATTAATTGTTTTACAATCAATGAAATCATTCACAACATTCTTAAACAACCAAAACTAACATCACATTGAATCTCCTACAAGTTAACCGGTCAAAATCGCAAAATTGAATTGAGGCATGCAAAGAAAATTTAGCCCTTTTCAGAAATGGCCCATGAAGACTATGTGAAATTATTACAGGGGACAAGTTGTAGTTTTATTTGATACAAGTTAGACACAAGTCAGTTAATGCTAGTTGGGTCGGTGAAGTCCAAGAAATATTGTAAAATGCAACAGATTTTACAGTGTTACCATTACTAGTCAATGTTATATAAGAAATTGCTTGAAACCTTTTATTTGCAAAATAAATAAGCGAAGACTTAAAACAGGCTTAAAACAAAATTTTAAAATTCTCCATGATAACGCTTGACTCTATGTAACTCAAATCATCATAAATTGTCTTAACTAAGCTGGAATCACAATAATTCGCCACATGCCTTACTCACCAGACTTACCTCCATCTGATTATTGGCTATTCGACTTGATAAAATCGTGATGACAATACTGACATTGAAAGACAAAAAAAACCACATAACAATGCTAATTTAAAGTATACCCAAAGAAGAGTATAAAAACCACATGAAAGGATGCTAATTTGTATAGATAATGATGGAAATTATTTTGAACATTTAATAAAATAAAAGTAAAAAAAAACATTTTTTTTTTAAAGGGGAGTTCTACAAAGTTTCCTAAAGACCTAAGTATATGGGTTAAAGAACAAAAAAATACCTATAAGTCTTTCTACTGGTGGATTACAACTATGAAATGTTTGAAGCAATTCCACTAAACCAATAAGATTTGCTCGAACAAACATATCAAAGTCTTTGCTTCCTAAAATTGATTTATTAATAGTGATTCTTAAGTTATCTTTTATATTTATTTATTCCATTAAATTTTCTTTAGAAACAACTATCAAATACTTTTTTCAAAAACAAACTAAAAACCAACATATTTACCTTGAGAACTACAAAGTTCTTGGAGTCTTTTTTTTTCAGGATCATTATAAGTGTAATCAGCTAACATTCTTAAAAAGGCCTGTAATTTAAAAATATGAAAAATAAAAATTTTAAAATGAAAAAATATATATATATATATAAGTATATTAATAAAAAATAAGAGCAGTACATTAATTCAGGTAACAAAAATTCTTGAAATAAAAATAAGTAGAAACCAAATCAAAACTGCCAAAATCCTTAGTAACTGTTAGTAAAAACAAAATAACTATGCAACTTTTATTTTAAATTCTTTAGTATACCTCCTATTTCCCCCTTCTCAACATGAGCATAATTGAGAAGTTGAAGTATCTCAAACATCAAAACATAAATGGAAAAAAGTTGAGAAACATTTTTAAATTTGAGCTTTAGCTAAACTTTTTGAGCAAAATATTTAAAAAAATTATCAGTAATTTCAACTAAATAAGGAAAATAAAAAGAAGATAATAACTCATTATTATTTATCTCATTATTATTTAACTCATTTTTATAAACTTATTCTGAAACAAAAAATATAGTTGTCAAATGTAAATATGTCTAATTTTTTTTTTCGGCTTCAGTTGCTGTTTTATTTTTATGCAGAGGATATTAAAAAATCTAGAACCTAGATTCTATAATTATACCTTTTTAGTCAATTATGAAAAAATCAATTAATCGTAATTCTTGTTTAAACAAAAGAAAAATTAAGAAACTTGAAACATCTTTTAAACCATATCTGAACAAGACTTTAATTTTTGCTTTGGTTCTAGGAAAACTTCACAACAATTCACTCCCATTTAAATCTATGTGTATGTATCTCAAAATTTTTCAATTGTATAAATTCAAATGTATAAAAACTATATACTGTTTAAGTAACAACAAACAACAATAAACCATTACTATTCTATTATAAAACTGTTTACCTTTCGTGGGACTGCTCGAAAGTCAACATACTGCATAAAGATATTTCTCAAGGTAGTTATTTTTGGTATATAGTCAGGAACTTTGGCACCTACATTACATATTATAAGTAAAATTTATATATATATATATATATATATATATATATATATATATATATATATATATATATATATATATATATATATATATACTATATATATATATATATATATATATATATATATATATATGTATGTATATATATATATATATATATATATATATATATATATATATATATATATATATATATACATACATATACATATATATATATATATGTATATATATATATATATATATATATATATATATATAAATTTTATATTTGATTGTTCTGTGAGAGTGTATATAAATTTTATAATTAACGATTCCGCAAGATTGGCATTTGACACTCTTTAAGCTATTAAAAATGAACTCATACGCTGAGTAAACGGAGCCGGGATTTGAACCTGCAACCCTGCTGCTATGGCCAATAATTATTCTGAAATTTTTAGCAGCGCTTTAACCAACTGAGTTATCCCGGCTCAAAATCAGATCAAAAATAGATCAGGTTATCCTGCTACTGGTAACATGTAACCCAGTACAATCTGCTTCATGTCCTGCTGCCTTGTAGGATACGCCTTTTTAGGCAAAGGCTAGGAGATGCCAACTCCGATTTAAAACACCCCCTGCCTTGGGGCTCTTGGTTGAGTAAAGGCTAGAGATGGTGTCTCGATAAAAATACTCATCTTGGGCAGATGTTAAATGCACCCAGCTACTGTCTTGTAGAAGGCCTCCTAGGCAAAGACTTAAGGGGTAAACAGATTCTATCTGTTGACCAGCCTCGCACCCCTTCTTCATCTATTAGGCTGGCGCAGATGTATTTTTAATACATTGTTTCCAGTTTAGGATGTTGAATGCTGGATTTTCTTGACTCAATGCATGGGTTTGCTTGTGTCACTGTTTTTATGACTAGGCAACTCATTCTATTATCTCCTTATGAGGGTACAGCTCTAAAACTCAGTTTTATGGTTCTGAGGCCGGCTGGTAGTCAGGTTTCCCGAACTCTGTGGTAGCTCTCAGAGAGGCTGATTCCATCAACAGCTGAAAAATATCAAAGTATTAACAGTGCCATGTTGCGCATGGATGGTGTCCCTGTTTGTACTTTTGGTGTGCATTACGGAGGCCACATTTGGAGCCCTTTGTTACGGCTTAGGGTTTATTAGTAGTAATGAGGCAATTGCTTGGGCTATTAAACAGTGTTCTGAGTACTATCTATGCTTTGAGTCAAGTTCTTCAATCTAATTTAAAAATGAATAAAGTACCAAAAACTATAAAACACAAAAAACCATCATCATCACCAAGTTCTCTAAACCTATCATTCACTAATATTCGTGGTCTTCGAAGTAACTTTTCTTCTGTTGAGTCTTATCTCTTGCAAAGTTCACCAGACCTACTTGCTCTTTGTGAGACTAATTTGAGTTCGGCTGTCTCATCTTGTGATCTTAGTGTTGATGGTTATCTTCCTCTGATTCGTAAAGACTCCAATAGTCACATGCTTGGCCTGGGCATTTACATTCGTAAGAATTCACCTGTTTGTCGTGAAACTAGGTTTGAATCCACAGACTATTCTTTCATGTGCTTTCGTTTAGCACCACTTCACTCTATTGCCTTTCTCTTTGTTCTATATCGATCTCCTTCATCTCAAGACTGTACTCTTTTTGATGTTATTTCTGATCATATTGACCAAGCCCTCTCTCTTTATCCATCAGCTAATATAGTTGTTGTCGGTGACTTTAATGCTCACCACTCTGAATAGCTTGGCTCTAGTGTCAGTGACTCTGCAGGCATTAAAGCCCACAACTTTTGCCTTTCTCAATCCCTAACTCAAATAGTCAACTTTCCAACTCGCTTTCCTGACAACCCTAATCATTTACCTTCTCTACTCGACTTATGTCTTGTTTCTGATCCTAGTCAGTGCTCAGTTTCTCCACATTCACCCTTAGGTGCTTCTGATCACAGTTTGATCTCTTTAAAACTAATATCTCATTCTTCTTCATCACCTGAATACCCCTACTATCGAACCTCTTACAACTACAGTAAAGCTGACTGGGATTCTTTCTGTGATTTTCTTCGTGATGGCCCTTGGGTAGAAATCTTTCAACTTCCTGTCGACAAATGTGCTTCTTATATAACTTCGTGGATTCAGGCTGGCATGGAATCTTTTATTCCCTCTCGACGATTCCAGGTCAAGCCTCACTCTCCTCCATGGTTTTCCTCACACTGTGCTGCTGCGATTGCCAATCGAAACCGTTACTTCCATATTTATCAGCAAAACAATTCTCCAGAAAACAGACGTCTGTTTATTACTGCTAGAAACAACTGTAAAAAGGTTTTGTCTAACGCCAAAACCCGCTATTCTCAGGTCATGAAATCTCGTATCTCATCTCAAAAATTAGGCTCTCGTGACTTCTGGAGAATCTTTAATAATATCAATAAAAAGGGCAAATCTATAATTCCACCTCTCTTGTATGGTTCAGACTTTGTCACCTCACCTAAAGACAAAGCCGAACTGTTTGCTAAAAACTTTTCATCAATATCATCTCTTGATTCCACTAATTGCGTTCTACCTGATATTGCCAACAAACAGGTTGATTCATTGCTTGACATTCATATCACTTCAGCATCTGTATCTAAAGTGATTTCCTGTCTAGACTCTTCTACAGCTTGTGGCCCAGACAACATACCTGTTATTGTCTTGCAGAAGTGTTCTCCAGAGCTGTCGTCTATACTCTCAAAACTATTCAACAAGTGCTTATCAGAGTCTTGTTTTCCAGCCTGCTGGAAAGCCGCATCTGTTATCCCTATCTTCAAAAATTCTGGGGAGCGATCTGATTCGTCTAACTACCGTCCCATAAGTCTTCTTCCTATCATAAGCAAGGTTTTTGAATCTTTAATTAACAAACACTTAATTTCTCATCTTGAATCTAATAACTTACTTTCTGACCATCAATATGGATTTCGATCTTCTCGTTCTACAGCTGATTTGCTAACAGTAATAACTGACAGGTTTTATCGTGCATTAGATGAAGGTGGAGAGGTTAAGGCCATCGCTCTTGACATTTCAAAAGCGTTTGATAAAGTTTGGCATGCTGGTCTTCTCCATAAGCTTTCTTCTTATGGTGTATCCGGCAACATCTTTAAGATCATTGAATCCTTCCTTTCCAATCGTAGCATAAAAGTTGTCCTCGATGGACAACACTCTTCTTCTTATTCTGTAACTTCAGGGGTTCCTCAAGGTTCTATCCTTGGCCCTATACTCTTTTTAATTTACATTAACGATCTTCCAGATATTCTCACATCTAAGGTGGCATTGTTTGCTGATGGTACTACCATTTATTCTTGTCGTGATAAGAAACCAACACCCTCTGATTGCCTGGAGGGGGCATTTGAGCTTGAAAAGGATCTCACTTCTGCTACAGCATGGGGCTCACAGTGGCTGGTGAACTTTAATTCAGATAAAACTCAATTTTTTTCAGCCAATCGTTATTGCAATAATTTAGATCTTCCTATATTTATGAACGGTGATGTACTCGATGAGTCACCTACTCTTCATCTTCTAGGATTAACTCTTACTTCCAATCTTTCTTGGAAACCATATATCAAATCGGTTGCAAAATTAGCATCTGCTAAGGTTGCATCTCTTTATCGAGCTCGCCACTTTCTTACTCTGGATTCTATTCTCTACCTCTATAAATCTCAAATCCGGCCTTGTATGGAATACTGTTGCCATATCTGGGGCGGATCTTCTAATGATGCCCTTTCTCTCTTAGACAAGGTGCAAAAACGCATTGTAAACATAGTTGGACCTGCTCTTGCAGCCAACCTTCAACCATTATCACATCGTCGTAATGTTGCTTCTCTTTCTCTTTTCTACAAATACTATAATGGGCACTGCTCGAAAGAGCTAACGTCTCTTGTGCCATCCACTAAAATTCATTCTCGTGTTACTCGTCATTCAATTAAGTGTCATCCTTTTTCTGTGACTGTTCCTAAGTGCTCCAAAAACGCTTATTCGTCTAGTTTTTTTCCTCGAACATCAGCTCTTTGGAATTCGCTTCCTTCATCTTGCTTTCCTGATTCATATAATTTGCAATCTTTTAAATCGTCCGTCAATCGTTATCTTGCTCTACAATCTTCATCTTTTCTCTTGCAGTAACTTCCAACTTTAATTAGTGGCTGCTTGCAGCCTTGTTGGAAGCGAAGATGTTTAAAAAAAAAAAAAAAAAAAAAAAATGACTCAATCAATGATGTAAGAAAAAAAGTATAAATAATTATTTAAAACCATGTAAATTATGTTAAAAAATGCATTATAACATTATCAAAGTTTTCAATTATAGCTTTACGCTATGATTTTTAACGCTACACAACAGGATTGTAAATAAATGTCAAATCACATTTTTACAACCCTTACACCTTTAAAACCATGATATGTTATGATAAAATGATTTTTTTAAATAGCATTTTTTGCTTAAAAGTATTTTTAAGTTAAAAAAAAGAGTTATGGAGTTTAGTATGTGTTTTCATAACTTTTTTTCTTTTTTTTTTTACCCTCTTTCTTGTGGAATCACCCATAAACACACACATAGTATTCAATTTTTTCTCTAATAATGTAAAAAAAATCTCTGGTGTTTTTAATTTCAAATAATATCACGCAAACAAATACTTAAAAAAATAGATTTGAAATATTTAATTACTGTTCAAATGAAAATTGTTTTGTTACTTGAAGTTCTCCTTACTAATTAAGATGAAAGTTAACAGAAAACAAAAAGAGAGTTTAATTGCAAGAAACAACAGTTAAAAGACGCTGACTAGGGTTTGGGAGCCAGCCACAGTTTTTTTTACCCCATTTTTATCAGAAGGTAGATTGTGACAAGGTAGTTAAAGACATCTCAAATGTAGCAATAAAGTTGCACTTACTAAGAAATGGTTTGTCTACTAGTTCATATTGGGGGCATTTGTAGCTCAGGAAGACTAGAATTTGGCCCAAAAGGGAAATCAATTTACCCCAACTTTGAAGGAATATTGATAACTTAATTAATGTACTTTAACTGATTTAAAAATGAATGACTTTTAATGAGCTCAAAAATTTGGGGACATACTGAAGCTTTTCACATTTTTTCAAACAAACAATTTGTAAAAATAATCAAAAAGTTTCATTTATAAGTGATTGAGATCACAGGGTATAAGAAATGTTTAATATGTCCAGTAAAAATTGATAGCATGATCGGTTTAAATGAAAATACATTTCATAAGACAGCACAGTTTTACGAAGCCGGTAAGTCTGCTCATTGACAAATTATGAAGAAAAATGAACTTGCTGGATCCACAAAGATTTGAACGTAATCAGGAAGACCACCTAAAACAACATAATGTCAGGATGAAAAGCTGGTGACACTAATAAAAAAAACAACATAATTTGACAGCTATTGATTTAAATGAACATAAGAAACATTTTTATGGAATGAATTGTAGTATTTTTACTACAAAACAATTACATCATGCAAATGTGTTTGGAAGACATCACAGCATCTAAAGTGGAGTAGTCAACATTGGTCAAAGATTCTTTTTAGTGATGAAAACAAGTTTATGCAGTTTGGATCAGATGGAATCAAGTTTGTTTGATGTCCGGTAGGACGTCATACAAACTAAAACAAACAAACTTGATACAAAAACAATTAAACAGGTACAAAATATGACCCTTAATCACTTGATTGCTCACTGTAAAATATGAAGAGAGTAATGTAATTGTTTTGGGATATTTTAGTTGGGACGGTGTTGATTCACTCCATAGAAATGTTGAAACTATTGATCAAGAAATATTTAAAGACATGTAAGAGCGTTGTGTTACCTCATCTAAAGGATGAAAATGCCTTGTCAAAGTTATAGAGTTGAGAGAGGGTTATAACTAAAAACATGTTGACCATCAAATATAGGCATCAAGCTCAAAAATCATGCTAATTTATTTAGAAAAATCGAAGAAATATTGCACTCAAATCCCATTGTTTGCATTTTTATTTGACTTTATGCCTTGTAGATGGAAAGACATTGTAAAGATAGCCTAACAAAATAGTAATTTGATTTTGCATTTCTAATAAATTTTGATCATATACTGTTGAAAAACTCCTACTTTTTTAAATATAAACACTTTGCCAATTTTTGAACTCATCAAAAATTGTTATTTTCATAATCAATTAAAATACGTTGACTAAATTATCAATATTTGTTCAAAACATAGTAAACATGGAAACCTAATAATTGGTATTAGGGTTGCACATCACTAATTAAAAAAATTAAGTTAGTAATTAGTTGGCTTTAGTAAAGCATGCGCTAAAAAAAAACTCAAAAGTTAAACTCAAATTTTTATATACTCTGTGCGCATGTATATATATATAGGCCTCGATGGGAGTAAATAAGCTTGAAAGCGAAGAAAAAACTCTCCAAAATCGAACATGGTGAGCCATGCTCCTCTAAACAGCTTCTTACGAGAGCGTTTGGCTTTCGCACAAGCAGTCTGTTTATTCATTAAAAAAACTGCTTATTAAATACAAAACTTGGTTTTATACTTGTTACAAGCATACGTTTGTAATGTTAATGTTACAAAAACAAAAACATAACAAGCATAAATATATTTATCAGTTAGTCCAATCTAATCAAAAACATTTGCATTTAGATCAGCGCTCTTTTTTAATTTTTTTTTGCAACAACCCTGCTTTTTAAAAAGCATTGAAATTTATTATGCACTTATTTTATTTTGTTTATAAAAATGACTTTGTGTTTTTTATTTAAGTTACAATGATAATTATACTTTTGAAAGAAAAAATTATACTTTTGCGAGAGCTGTAAATTGCTCCCACTAACCGTTTTAGGAGTGTGGGCTAGGCCATATACACACATATATGTACACTGCGACCATTTTCTATAGGCGCATGTAGAATTTAGCAGATTTACAGTGTTACAGTGGTAATAAAATTGTTCTAACGGTACTTTTGAATAAGTGTATGTAGGAAAACAATGATCCATTATGCACCTGATTATTAATTGTCTTTATTGTATTAAAATAATTAAATTTTTAATATTCACGTGGCAATTTTCTATAGATGCACTAAAGTTTTTACGAGTTTTGTTGCAAATTTCTAATATTCTGTAGTACTTTTTATTTTGTGAGTCAAAATTAAGGTGAACTTAACCAAATGCCAAAAGGAAAGGTCCTTACCGTTATTGAAATAAGTCGCTAGAAGATTGAAGAGATCAGATCACATTATCCGTAATTTCTTGAAAAATCCAACAGACTATGCTACAATCAAGAGGAAACTAAAGAAATCTAAGGTTTTAGGCCATGAAAAACGCAGAATTGTTCGACTCGCATCAAATTCATCAAAAAGTTTGAAAACAATGAAGTCAGATTTGGGTTTAAATGTTTGCAAGGAGACGATTAGGAAAGGTCTTAAAGACAGCCCACACATTGTACGATCCAAAATGAATGAAGCACCAAATTTGAAGCCCGTTCACAAACAGAAACGGATGGAATTCGCCCACGATAACATGGCACGCGATTGGGAACAAGTAAGAAATTTTAGATTAAATTCTCATAAATACGTAAGATGTCTAAACAGCTGAATATTTTTGTTTTTAATACCAGGTGATTTTTTCGGACGAGAAAAAGTTTAATCTTGATGGGCCTGATGGTTTTAGTGGCTACTGGCGTGATTTGAGGAGAGAACCCAAATATTTTTTGACAAAGAATTTCGGAGGTGGATCTTTGATGGTTTGGCTTGGGTTTTGTGCAACATGAAAGTTAAATTTAGCATTTACATCTTGCAAAATGAAAAGTTCTGAATACATTGATGTGCTAAAATTATGTTTGATTCCATTTAAAAATAAATGCCGACCCAAAAAGTTTGTTTTTCAACAAGACAACGCCAGCATTCACACTAGTAACAAGACTAAAGCTTGGTTGGAAGCATATGTGGTGGCCTGCTTGCAGTCCAGATTTGAATCCTGTTGAAAACATCTGGGGAATCATTGTAAGACCTATCTATGCTGACCAGAAGCAATATAACTCTATGGCAGAGCTAAAAGTAGCTGTATCAGAGTGCTGGGAGGATATGGAGCCAAAAGTGCTGGAAAACTTGGTGGGAAGTATGCCAAAACGAATTTATCAAGTATTTAGCGCAAAGGAGGTCCAATCGAGTATTAAAAACTTGATGAAAACATTTTTTTTGATAGTTTTGTTAAAAAAATGTGAACTGCATCTATAGAAAATAGTCAGCTATCTTTTGAATTTAATTCATTTATGATTAACCTCTTTTCAAATTTGATATTATTTTTTGATAATTTTCATTATTTTTTGATACTTTATTTATAATTTATTGAAATACACTATAAAAAAGTAGTTAAGTACGTTTTTAAGACATAATCCACATGCGCCTATAGAAAATGGTCGCAGTGTATATATGTATATATATATATATATGTATATATGTATATATATATATATATATATATATATATATACATATATATACATACATATATATACATATATATATGTGTGTATGTGTGTGTATACACACACACATACATATGTTTATACATATATATATATATATATATATATATATATATATATATATATATATATATATATATATATATATATATATATATATATATATATATATATATATATATACCCAAGCAGGTCCATTACAACAACGTAGAAAAAAAACAACCAATTTTTAAAGTTGTCCATAAACTGAGACTTAACAGTGCTCAAAACAATATCTACATCAATCCAGATGAAACTCTTGCTCAGCAGAGGCAATCAAAACTACAACCTATAATGTAACAGGTTCAAGGCAGCAAAAAGACTAGCTCTTTTGTTTTGCCATCCACAGTAGTAGAGCTACATGCATTGTAGCCATTTGGGACTCAACTTGCTAAACAAGCAATCAGACAGGTAAAAATAGAGTAAAATATAAATCAGCCTACAACAGAATCAATAACAATAAAAAAAGATTATAAATAGAAGCATTAACACTAGCAAATATCTTTATAACTTTACTTTTTATAATACAAATGCAACTTCATTAAACATGGTGAAATTTGCCAAGTTGCATAGCCTTATTCAAACTTCAAAAACACCACCAAAACTTGTTTTCATAACAGAAACAAAGGTTTAATGAAAATTGTATCTATAGAAATATCTCTAATCTATATTATATAGGCGTATATATAAACATGATGGCAAATCTAATTTTCATAGTAGAGTTTGCATATATATCTGTGATATATTACGGTGTTCGTTAAATATTGGAGCTGAAAAAAATTAGTTAGTTGCATATACCATCCACCTCACAGCAATGAACATGCAAATAACCAAATTAAAGCCTCTATAAATTTTGCAACTAATTTAGCGGAAAAATAACTTTTTTCAGGTCTTCTAATCACAGAAGTCTTTAATCTCGACAGGACTGGTTAAACTAAACCACCACCACAAATGCACTAGTTAAAGACTATGAGTTTAACTCCAACCATTTAACGCACAATGTCAATTTTAATACTTTTCAATTGAACTCTATATAAGGCTCAACTAGCACTCTTGATTTTATTTTAACAGAATCTTCTTAACGCATTTTTTCTCTTAAAAGACCATCTTAACTTGGCTGCAGCAAAAAAGTTTTTAATATTATGAGTAACCTAAAAGCAAGGAAAAAATATTCTTTGCACCAATTACTAAAAACTATTGAAATACTACCATATTGTTATCATTTAAAGTATTATATTATGTTACTAACTGAAGCGCCTTTTTAATAATTTTTTAAAGTGAAAATCAACATAATATAACGCTGTGCATAAAATATTTGGTAGAGTGAATAGCATAAACCTACCATGATTTATTTTCCATCTCCTCATACTCTCACAATAGTCAGTCTACACAGCTTATCTTATTTCCAAGAGTGTTCAAATTTTGCGACACTTTGTGCTTAGAAAGAGGGGGTGATGGTTTAAATAGTTATTTTTTGTGACTAAGTTTACAAATTCGCACTGAGAGTTATTAAAGAAAGTAAATTTGATCTGAAAAAAAAAAGCAAATTCTCTGCTTGATGGTGATTGATATGTGAATGGTATATGTATCAGGAGAACATAGAAGAATTAGTGATTATTTTAAAAGAAGCGTTTAAAATAAGATCAAAAAAATTTTACACCAAAATTAAATTCAACAATGTCTTTTAAAAATGCATACTATTAAAAAAAAAATTAATCACTGATTACTTAAACTTGATACTTTAAAAAAATTCTTTTGTCTATGAACAAACAAAATAAACATAATTACTTTAAAGAATCTACAAACTATTAAAAAAACAAAAACTACCTACAAACTATTAAAAAAAAAAAAAAAACTATCTACAAACTATTAAAAAAAAAAAAACTACCTACAAACTATTAAAAAAAAAAAAACTACCAACAAACTATTAAAAAAAAAAAAAAAACCTACAAAACTCTTGTCACAAAGCTCTAAAAAATTTAATACCTCTTTTAACTGTATCCGAACTTACATTTAAAGTGAACTTTTTATCTGCATACTCTGATAATTTTAATCTAAATCAAATAAACAATTATTATTTCATTATATTTTAAAATTTTATTTGAACATTATTTAATAGATTGTTTTCAATAATTTTTAACCATTTAGTTACTCAAAACACTTTTAAATTTGCATAAGTTAAAATAATTGTTAAAAATATTCATTGTGTTTTTAAAAATTAATAACTGTATTTTTTAAAATATATTAATTGCATAATTTATTAGTAACTGAAAAGCCAGTCTAAAATAGAATTTAAAATGGTAGCAAATTCTTTTATTAGTAGCAACTAAATGACAACAAATAAATTACTTTTAACTATTATTTGCTTTTCAATTGACAAAAAACGAAGCTTATTACTTTATCTGTATAATTAATTATAATTTTTGAGTACTGTGGACAAAAAAAATGCCAACACACATTCCCTTTTAATAATAATAACGAATTTCTTACAACATAACTGATGATTTACATTGAGTACATAATTAGTTATATCATAAATATTGGCATATACTTTTTTCATAAAAAAATTACCTGTTAATTATATACTCAACATCTTTTTTTTCATTATAACAAATCACACCAATAGAATTACCAGGTTCATAAACAAATTCAGTATCCTAAAATAAAGTTTGAAAACATGATTTCTAGCTTAAGTCTACATGATAGTTACCTGCCTACCTGCTTATATACCTAGCTACCTATATAACAGCCATATTATATGTTACTGTAGATGTAGATAACTTGGTACAATGGTAATATACATAACAACCTTCCCACAATAAAGATATAAAAAAAAAATGTTTTTATTAACTTGAATGTCTAACTCTATCTCAAAAGTCTTTTTAACAGAAGGGTCGTGTGTTAACTGCTTAATCTTAGCAACTCTAACAGCTTTTACATCTGTTGCTGAATTGGGGTAAGTTATTGAAGTTGTATTTTCGAGCTATGAGTAAAATATGGATTTATTTTTTAATTTATTTGACAATTAAAAACTTATCAAATAGAATATCAAACTATAAAGCCCAAAATAAAAAACTACACAAATAAAAAACCACAAAAAAAATTGCTTATTTAAACAAAAAAAACAACTCTTAACTTACTTCTATGCTTTGATCGCTTAAAAAGTCTAGCTGAAGAAACGGTTCCGGAGAAGATGGAATTTTGAGAACTAATTAAAAAAAATAATTATAAAATCAATAACTGGTTGGTATGGATGTTAAAAATTATTCTAAATAGTTATTTATTTACTAATTTAGTGTTAATTTTATTTCAATAAAAGTATGGATTTTATTTTAATAGAAATGTGGAGCTAATCAAACTCTAACTTCAGTAAATTAGGGTGTGAGGCCAAATAGTCTAACTTCAGTAAAAATAAAAATAAAAAAAAGTGAGACAGAAATGTCTAATTTCAGTAAAAGAAAAAACAAGATTATTTACAAGAGTCAGCTGACTCTTGTAAATAAGAGTTGTTTTAATTTTGAAGATTTTTTTAAGCATTTTTTTTTTCTTTATGTATTTTTTTTTTGTTTTGTTACCCTTCAACTTTTATAATTTAATTAAAATTAAAACCTTTGCATTTTTTTTAATATAATTATTTTTAACCTTTTTCTAAAAAATTTAATTCTGCACTGAACAACAAATAAAGTTTTAGGTAAATGTAACATTCTAATTATCAATTAGTGCAGACTTCTACAGAAGTTGATTTTCACCATAATGTTTCTGCATAAAATATTTATTAGCCTACAGTCACCTAAATAATTTTGAAACTAATTGATTAGTCACTGCAATATCAATTAGCAACATTATGATACAATATTTAGGTTTTTAATTAAAATACACAAAAACAAAAAAGAAAAAGAAAAAGAGAAAAAAAAAATTATCTAAGAAAAAATTTTTCTATGCAACTACAACAAAAGAAAATAAAAATACAATTGATCTATAAAAAAATATATAAAAAAAAAATTATACATTGAAAAAATAATACAATTAAATCAATATATCTACACTAAAATCATATAGGCCATATATTCAATTGAGGATGCCAAATTAATTCAAAGAGATTAAAATATCATAGAAAGTTAGTCAGAAAAATGGTTAATCAAACTGAATAAAAGTAAATGTGTGGTTATACAACATGGTAAAAATTAACATAAAATTTAATTACACAGTAAATGGGTGAAAAATCAGTAATTCAACGCACATAGTAACATGTTTATCAAAAGCTAATGCAATAATGGGGATGACAAAAAACTCTATTTTGAATTCTCATTTGAATAAGCATATTCTCAACCAAACTGCAAGGGTGATATTGATATAATAGAAAGGGTGCAACACAGAATGACAAGGATGCCAGAGAACTTAAGAAGCCTGCAGTATAAACACCTTTACAAACACTTGGTTTAACAACATTATCAGAAAGAAGGCAGAAAGGAGATCTTATTCAAATATTTAAGATTTTTAATGTGTTTGAAATAGTAGAACTTTAAAACAAACCATCATTTTCAAAATTATGCAGAGGTTACAATTAAAAATACAGCAGAGAACAAACCAAGTTTATACCAAGAACAGCAAATTTATGGAACACATTGCCATTGGAAGTCATCAATTCAAGATATGTAAACATTTTCAAGATCAAATTAGACAAACATTTAGCATTTAGTTAATTTTTAACTATTTTTTTTTAGTAAATTACTAAATTTTTTAGTATATTTTTAAACTGTTGTGAGCTATCAAAGTGAGTTTTTAACTCGCTATCAACACAGCTACAGTTTAAATACTACAACTACTAGACACTGATTTTAAACATAGTCATTCATTATATTAAACAACTTGAAAAACACATGCTTTTAAATATCTATAATATGTGCCAGTTTCAAAAATTTCAAAAACTTTATGGTTCTGCAAAGTTTTATATTTATTTTTTTCAAATTTAAAAGCCATGATTCTGATAAAAAAAATCATCCAGCATGTTATTTTGCATTCATAAAAATGGAATACATTGTCAATATTAGTATTAATTAATTAAATTAATCAAGCGCATTTCAATACAATTAAATATTTTTTAATACAAATTAATTTACTATTTAATTAAATAAACCCAGTATTGAAAAAATCAAAAATTGATGTTTAACTCACTTGTTATGTCTGGTTGCCATGAGAAAATATTTTCCAGAGTTTACTAGACAACCCTAGAAAATATTTGTCCCATCTTGTATCCACAATACAAAAAAAAAAAGTTATCAATAGGGATAACCCATGTTGATATCTTTTTATTTATTATTTGAAATTTTGTTCGTGTAAACGAACAAAATTTCCAATAAACTGGGGGCCATTGAAGATATAGTTGTTTTATGTCTAATGTCTTAAACATTTTTAATAAGTTTTTTTGAATGGGAAAACACCGATTTATCATTACTTTAGTAAAAATTAAGTTTATAAAACCTTACTTAGCAATAAATATGTTAAATCCGTGAGTAAATGTTTTATTAACGTAAAATTAGATAAGATAATTTTGGTACAAAACAGATAAAATGCATAATTAAAAAAAGTTTTATAAATTAAAAAAAGTATGTTTATAAATCTTATAAAACAACTATTTTTAATTTAATAAATCTTATTGATTCATTGAAAAACAATATGAGTCTAGAAGGAATGTTTTGATTAGGAATATTTTGGAAAGGGGGGAAAAAGAGGAGCTTAATAAACAATGTTTACAAAAAACATTAGATTAAGTACAAGTACAAATATGAAAAAATATAAAAATTCTATTTACTTTAACAACTTTTAAAGTTTTTGTTTCGGTTCTTTTGATTGGATTATATAAAATACTATGGTGATTAAACAAAATATTAAATAAAATTACTCCAGATTTCTTTTTCATCCTGAAACTATAAAAGTCAGATATTGACATAAATATGTTACATAATGACTTTTGAGATTGCTTTATCAGTAAGTGGATGAAACATGACACAATTGTTGAATGGTATGTTGAGATCTCCACGATTAATCTATTTAACATAGTTCCCATACTTTTCATAATAAAATTTTGTTCCTTTGCCTGTTTCAGCTTTTGTAACATACCCAGAAATGTAAACTAGAGCTTTTTCAACATTTGTATCCAACTTTTCATCCAGTTCAGGTAATTTTAAAAAACACTAAACAATAATTTATGAGTTAATAAGGTACCTAACAAAAGCAATCATTTCTGAACATGTATGCCAAAGTGCTGTCCCTTACTATGTGTGAGCTTACACTGTCTTCGCCCTTGACTACCAGTCATTTTTTGAAGATATAACAGCTCTATCATCATTGCAGTAACATAAGTCTGCATATGGCCCTTTAACATTTACAATCTTCCAAAACTTTAATATAATTTCAATAAACTGTACGGTACCATCTGAACTACTTATGTTAAAACATCTCTTCAGTGAAGCTAATGTTTCATCACAAAATATACGGAGACAAGTATATACTTTTTGTCATTCACTAAGTTCTGGTGCTACAGATACACTGTTAAGTTTTGAAAGTTTAACTTCCTTTTTCAGTTTCATGTAAATGTTTCAAATCAGACCACAAGCTGATTTTAATACACCATTATTTTTAAACCTAAGAGTCAGTATTTTCTCAGTTAGCCAGTTGTTTTGCACTGACTTTGTTAAATGGGCAAAGTAATAAAGTAAAAATATATTACTTTTTGTTTTCCATGGCTCTCTACGAGTCAACTTAAAATAAAAAGACTAGTTGATACAATTGTTATCACAAATGATAGCGATTAACTCTAAATCAGATTTATGAATACAATCAATCAATTTGCCTGCTCAAATAAAAAATCAGCATTAAGTTTAAATACTGGCAACATACAACATAAATATTTTGGACCACCACAAATTGTAACCAACATAAAACTTAAAATGGTTGATACTAATGAATCAGATTTTCTAGAATTTTTTCTAAAAGATTCTAGAAAAAAGATTGTTATAGTATTTCTAAATTAAATCAGTCATTTAATTATTTCTTTTGTTCATCTTACTGAGAAGAATTGTTTCAAGTATTTTATATATAGCAATATAGTATTTTGCTATAGCAAACTTTGCTATAGCAACAAACTATGCATAGCATGTAATAGTTATAAAAAAAAATTGACTTTTTAATTTACTAAAATTTAAATTAAAGTCTTGTAAAAATAAAACGTAAGTACATAAATAAAAGAAATTGTATTATATTCTTTGATAAATTGAAGAATGTTTGTTTCCTTATTAAACAATCATTAATAATAAGTTGTTACTTTATATAAAAGAGCGTCGCTTAATTTAATTAAAAAATTATAAAAGAGAGAAATTATTAATTCTAAACATAATTTATTTTGTTTTAATTAAGATTTTTTGTCTTCTGTCAGTCAAGTTAAAGCTTATTTTTGCGTATCTTAAATTAACTCAAAACATCTAAAAAGCCAAGGCCAAAACATCTAAAAAGCCATGTCACAACTAACTATTATATGCTTGGTCAGGAATAGAGTGCAATCACATCCACTTTCCGACCAAGCCTGATAATAGATTGTTAGATTTGTAATGGATCTATGATCTGATGTAACAGGATTGCCACTATAATTCTGGAATAAAATTCCCTGATTTTCCCTGATTTTTTCAATGAAATTTTGTTTATTTTTTCCTGATATTTCTATTATTTTTACTCAATAACTTAGTATTAAAACTTAGACATTAACCACCAGACACACTATTTTGAAGCCCCAAAGAAATTTTTATTTTCTGTTTTAAATAGAAAACCAATCATTTGTTTGATAAAAATAAAAAAAAAGATTGTACTCTTTTAAAAAACAGTTAAAATTAGCAACTTGGTCTTCGAAACAAATATGAAAACTAATGCTAAACATAAAGAATGTCAAAATATTATTAAGCTCGAAAGAATAATCAACATTTAAAATATTTTAAATCAAAAAGACAATAATAATTTGCATCCATACTTCATACTTCACTAAAAACTTTTTGCTGCTCCTTAAATCTTAACTACTTGATTCAACAACATTATCACATTACTTTCAATTCCTTTTGTTTGCAACTTTTTTTTTCCTCTCGATATTATTACTATTTGAACAAGGCGTTACAAACAGTCTTCCATTGCTGATTTTTACTAGTCAAGCCTTCAATTTGTTAGATATCATGAGATCTTCAATAGTCTTTTTACATAAAAGACAAGTGACTTTTCTTTCATGTTTTCACTTAGCATATTACTATTTATACTAAAGTACTAAAGACCCTCTTAACTAATACTTGACCATGACCTAACAGAAAAATGACAATCAAGACTTTTGACAAAACCTTGTACTTTATATCAACTTCAATGGTTTCGAAATTTGTCTAAACAATTTCTATCGTGATACCTTTTATAATGCTCGTAAAAGATTAACTTTTTTCTAACAACTTCGAGAATTGTGTGAAAGTGAGACCATATTCATTTGAAGAGATATGCAAGCAGAAAAGAATAAAGTAAAAGCTGATCATCTACAGACTTCATCTGTATATGAAAATCAGCTTTTTTTATAGGATTTACTCTGAACTGATGTAACTAGTTGCTTCAAGAAAAGAAGATCAATTAAAACTTTTTCAAGAATTTAAATAGCTATAAATCAATAATCTCATGAATATATTTATCACATCTTGAGATCACACCTTTTCTCTTTTAAGTCCAGAACGTTATGTTCTGCAGCAAAAGGAATTGTCATTGATTTTAACAGCAGAAACTTCTGCTTTATAGTGAAATAAATTTCAGAAGTTGCCTCCCATTTATGATGCTACATAAAGCATATTGTTTTATGTAGCATCATAAATTTATTGTTAAACTCATTAAGCTTTAATCAATTGAAAACAAATCTTTAAAGAAATAGAATCATAGGGGTGTCTGTCTGATGTCTCACTATGACTTTCTGTAACAAACTAGCAATGTAACTAAAAAAAATTCAATTTAGTGAAAGTTAATTTATTTTTACTTCAGTGACAGTTACATAATCAGCTCTTATGGCAGGAGAACCATGGAAAAGTTTGCATGAAGCTTTTATTAACTTCCTTGATTGAAAACCAGTTTTCAATCAAGGAAGTTAATAATTTTTTTCCAAAAGCACCAAGAATTACATGAAGGTTGCTCTTAATTTTAGGAAGTTTATGTAGCTTTAGTCGCTCAGCATACTTTTTAATAAGATCAAGAAGCAACTAGTTTATTTTGGGCCACCTGTACACAGTTTTGTCAGATTTTTGAAATTAACCATTGTCAAAGATGTGGTCATACTTTTAAGTAATTTTTTTGCAGGAGGGTGGCCCAAAAATTGAGTCAAAGTATTTAGATCATTGTTCCAAAAATGAATACTATTTGGATCTATTTGACAATTTTGAAAAGAAACATTCAGGCTTTCATCAAAAGAAAAGGTAAAAAATAAAGGAGATTTTCAGATATTTCTTTTTAAAGTATGTGTAAACAATGTACAAGACCAAAATTAATAACCAAGTTTTATTCTACCCATCTCATAAGATTTAACAGTTGTGTTGTCAGAAAACATTTTTTGATATAGTAGATCATTCTTATTCACAAGTTTAATGAGAAATTGTTTTGTACTGCATGCAAATGAGATTTCTGCACAAGTTTTACTAGATTGATCTACTATAAGAACTCCTTGGTTTTTAGATGTAGACTGTGCAGGTTTGAAAGAACAGGATACTGGTTTTGACTTTCTGAACATGTTTTTTCCCCTCCATGCGACTTGTCACATGAGCCATCTGCCGTCATGTTTTTAAAAATGACATTAACATTCTTTTTTTTTTTTTTTTTTTTTGTTATTTCACCTCCCCAAGGCCCAGAAGGCCACTACAGATGAGGAGGCTACTTAATTATGGTCATAACCCTCTCTCAACTCTATAACTTCGAAACACGAACCTTGACGAACAAGGCCGCTGCGCGGAGATACAAGTTGAGCGCGGTACTACCAGGGACGTGGTGGGGATTGAACTCGGAACCTCTCGCTTATGAAGCGAGCGCTCTACCACTACACCACTACCACATTCATCAAATAAACTGTCATTTAAAAATTTTAAATTTTTATTTAGTTAAAGGAAGAGAATAAAAATAGAATATTGTTTAAAAAAATTTTAAAGTCTTTACATGTTTCACCTGTGTTTAAAAAAAAAACTTTGAAAGTCTTCAGATGTTGAAGCTATTTTTACACAAACAAGAACCTAATAAATTCATTTAAGTTACTAATAATGGTTCTACTCAAACCTACATAAAATGCTATGCATAAGCTATTGTTTGTTTATAATGCAAATAAATGACCAGAATAAAAGTTAATTTTTTTTATAATGATCAAATATAATATATTTGAACAATCTTTTGAGCTGTTTAATTATTTAATTAGTTAACTAAAAATGAATATTATTAACTATAAAACATTTAAAACATTAAAGTAAATAGTACAAAATTAAACAATTCCCTGATTTTCCCTGACTTTTAACTAAATCAATCTTTTTTCCATGATTTTCTCTGATTGTATCTAAATTTCCATGACTTTCCCTGAATTCCCTGATCTCCCTGATTGTAATAAAATTTTTGTCTAAAATATTTTTTATGATTAAAAAATCTTTTTTTATTCTGATTTTATTTAAGTTCTAAAACATGAAAAAATAAACATGTTTAAAACAAAAATCAGTCTATAAAATTTAAATTAGGGTTTTATAAAATATAAATTAAAAACTATCTTTTGAAAATCAAATACACCTAAAAATTATAACTCATTTTTTTTTTACCTGATCCATTTAAAATTGCAGAGAGACTTTTCAAGCCAGCCATGTTTGACTTTTCTAGCCAATCTAATTTTCCTTCTATAAAATTAGTTTTTTCAGATTGAATTGAAATATGCTCTGATATATGGGTAATAATTATTCTCTCAACCTTTTCTTCAAAATGTTGTATAGTATTGTTATATAAAGATGGTGTTACGTCAAAATGCTTTGATAATGCTATAAACAGTCCTTCTATCCAAGGCTCAACGCCAACCTCCAACCTAATATCAGATTAAGAAAAAAAAATTTGTAAATAATTGATTTAACACATTAGTATATAATTAAATATAGCATATTATGTATATCTTTATACAGTATTTATATAATTTGTTTTATATTTTTACTTTATACTATATTAAACTTTATATGGTATATTATATATTAAATAATTCATATATATATATATATATATATATATATATATATATATATATATATATATATATATATATAAATATATATATATATATATATATATATATATATACATATATATATATATACATATATTTATATATATATACATATATTTATATATATATATATATGTATATATATATATATATATATATATATATATATATATATATATATATATATATATATATATATATATATATATACAACAAACGGAATTAGGGTCGCCATTCTGCAATGCCGCCCTGAAAGTATTTGAAGTTGGCAAAAAATTGCCGACCTCGTTTCTATGTTTTATGGTTAGACCTTTGTATCAAATAATTTTTGCCAACTTGATGCTGACCTCAAAAAGATTGAGGTCAGCAAATTATTGCCAACCTCATTTTTCCTAACTCCGAGGGTTGTATATATGTGTGTGTGTATATATATATATATATATATATATATATATATATATATATATATATATATATATATATATATATATATATATATATATATATATATATATATATTAGGGATGTGACTTTTTGGTACCTCCAGTTTCCAATATAAAAAACAGATGAACTTTGGTTTGAAAGTAACTGTAAAGTCATTGGTTTTATTTAGTTTTTGAAAAAGGTCACCCACCATGACCCTTGATTACACACTGGCTCCCATGTATCAGTGAATTTTATTTTTCTTCAAAAGTAATATCTCAAAAGAACCAAAATGTTTTATAGAAAAGATTATGAATTATGAAATTACTATAAAATTATGGTTCTTTTGAGACCCAAGTTGATATACTTTTGAAGAAAAAAAAACTCACTGATATATGGGAGCCAGTGTATAATCAAGAGTCATGACGGGTGACCCTTTTTAAAAATTAAAAAAAACCAATGACTTTTCAGTTACTTTCAAACCAAAGTTCATCTGCTTTTTATATTGGAAACTGGAGATACTAAAAATTTACCAAAAAGTCACATCCCTAATATATACATATACATATATATATATATATATATATATATATATATATATATATATATATATATATATATATATATATTATATATATATATATATATATATATATATATATATATATATATATATGAATTATTTTATATATAATATACCATATAAAGAATAATATAATATAAAGTAAAAATATAATATAAAATAAATAATATAAATACCATATAAAGATATACATAATATGCTTTTAAATATAAAATGATGATTATTTTAGAAATTATTATATAATTTCGCTTCATTCAAGACACAACAAGACTTTATCAAGAATTAAAAAAATTTATTAATATTAAAGACCCATTAAGTGTTCAAGGGTCTTGAGATACCCCTAAAGATATTTTTTATTCAAAAAACTTTTAAATCTACTGTTATTTTATCATATAGAACACGTTAAGGTGTGAGCTGCAGATAGTTTTCAAAAATGCTGTTTTTTGAACCTCCTAATATACACATCGAGTGGTAATAAATAATATGATAATTTCAAACTTATAAAGACCAACTTTTTAATCACCGCCAAAATCTATGTTTTCATCAATAAATAAAAAAGGACACATTTTGAACAATTACATAAGATTTAAATGTCCTCAAATGGTTTCTTTTTGTAAAATGAACTAAACATTTGTTATTTTATACAAAGTGGTTTGATTCATCTTTTATTATGATACATAATAAATAATAAATGCAATGAAGAATTCCTTTAGAAAAAAATAAACTTTGCTTTTTAGTATAACACAAAAACTACTTAAAACGCATTGTCCTACAAAAGTTTTGCATCACAAACTATTTTCTATTAAATTATTGTTAAACAGTTTAGTCTTTATTTAGTGACAAAATACCTACCCTACTGCATCATCACCATATCCAGTTTCATAAAAACGTATTGCACCAAGTTCTTGCAAACGATTGTCAATATTTTTACCACAAAGACAAAAATTTGTGTAATTGCTATCACCAAGACCTGAAAGTATAAACATTGTACAATTTAATAAAGTACATAATATTTATCTTTTATAAATAAAAATAAATAAAACTTGATTTTATTTTATGTTGTATCATTATTTTATTTATGTTGCAGCAGCCAGCAGTGAGGTAGCAGACAAATGTAAAAAAAAACTAAATTTTTTTTAATTCAAAATTTATTTAACAATAATAAAGAAAATTTGCAGGTGGAATTACAAATTCCATCATTTTTAATTCCATGCATCATGAATTCATTTTTTATTAATACCATATTAATATGATCAATATGTTGCTATTAACAGTATATCTGTATTAATAAAATAGAGAAAAATTCAAAAATAAAGAAATTCAAATATAATGCATTAACATCATTTATGTAGTTTTTACCTTAAATATTTGAAATAAAGCAACATAGTTTTAGAACATAGTTCTAAAACTATGTTAGTAGTTCAGCTCTAGTTCAGAACATAGTTTTACAAAAATAAAAATTTTTAAAAAACATTATTTAACAAGTATTTAAAATAAATAGCCAAACACTTGAGACTAGATGAACATTCAAGAGATAAATAATCTAATGATATTAAATCAAATTTCATTTTGTATTTGATAAAACTTTTATAAACAATTGTGTTTTGAATTAAATTACTCATTAATTTGAACACTCAGCTATTTTTCAAAGAACTTTTTTAATAGAGTTGAAAATTTTCAAAAGAAATATTGAAAACTCTAATTTTTTGATTTTAGATTTTTGTTTAACCTAGAACTTCTATATTTTCTCACAAAAATAAGTTTGGTCCATAATGATACAGTACACTAATATAATATGTGTAGTGAGGGTCACTGTGTACTTCTGTGCACAGGCGTGCTAGAAGCAACCTTTTGCTTTCAACTTGTTCAGAAAAATTTTCACATTTGGGGCCGAGACCCATGACTTCAAACTTCCTACAGTTAACAAAAAAAAAAAATTTAGTTTAAAAAATGTCATACAAAAGAGTTTGTCAAGCGGTATATATTTATTTTAAAAAGTTCGGGACTGTATTGGCATGGAAACCACTATGACATCAATTTTATACATATGTCAAAAAAGAAAAGCTAATAAAATTTGATAAATATAAGCTTATAAATATAAATATCTTCTATATCATAAAATATCTTCTATATCAAATGTATTAGATTCTCTAGCTCCTCGTCACTTCAATCGTGAATATCGGTGTTTACACACTCTGTGCATTTACACAAATCCGTATATCATCACTGTATACTCAAAACACTCAACTCAATTAAACCAATGGTGCAGAAAGCAATCTGTTAATAGGGACCAATGATCAATTCACCAATGATCTTCCAGCCAAAGCCTTCAGGAGAAGGAAGATTTTGTAAAGATTTGTGAGATCTTACTAACACTAGACATACAAAATGAATTTTGAATACTTTGTATTTTAGAACACTCAGAGTAGGTGGCAACTGCACACCATCTTGATGATACTTTGAGAAGAGAAACCACCTTAGCTAAGCCAAGGTTGATATGTTAATGGGCATAATTTTTAATTCATCTGTGTTGACTACAAAACGCTCATTACCTTGAAGAGTAACCTGATTCGGCAATGTCTTAATATCGCCTAACCTTGAAAATGCATACAGAATGCATACTTGTCATCTGCAACCATTAATGACTTCCGCCATGCTAATTTGGATTTTCCATTGAAGCGGCCAGTCTGGTCACATTTTGTTAACACATGGAAATCCAATAAAGCTTCTAAACGTTTGGTTACCAAATGCCTCAAAACAATTTTTGATGTTGCGTTATTCTGATCCTTTTCCATTACGTAAGTATGTTGCAAGAGGTAGATAACCACAGTAAAATATTAGCAACAAAAGTACGTCTGTATCTGGGGAGAAAACATAGCATATTGACGGAAAAATTCTGGGGAATCTAATAACTTTTGAATTATTTTTTATATATTAGAAAATCAGAAAGAGATAATCTTGTTTATGTATACAATAGTTTCGTCTTAGTCAGTAAAAAAAAAACTTTTATGCTTTTTGAGTTTTAACCCACAGCAAACTATTTTGAGTTTTAAAGTTTTAAACCTACAAGCAAAAATGTGACTAAAATGTCAAAAATAATTTTTTTTTAATATAACTTTTCTTTTAATTTACTAAGTTATCATTTCATAGATTATGTATTGATATTTGACCTTGTTCAGTAAATTGCGTATTCTAATATCCGATGCAATGTCTAATCGCTTTTCTCTATGCTATCATTCTAACTCAACTACTTTTGACTTTTAATTTTAATCACTTCTGTTTTTCTTCAAACTCTTTGCCTATGCTTTTTACTCTTGTTCTATTGAAGCAGGTGCTCTTTAGTGAGCTGAACTTGTCTTTGTAGACATGGGTATGTGGCCGCTATATGGCAATTAGCCGGAGGATTATCACAACACTGTTTTTTTTTTTTTTTTAATATAGTTTTAGTTTTTTAAATAAATTTAATAACTCTTGACTTCTTTAGTTTTGCTCTTATGTATTTAATCTTATTATGTAATCTTTATACTTGGTTACATAAAAAATAACAAACATTTGTTACCAAACCATGATGCCACGCCTCAATGTAAAACATTGCTATAAAGGTTTAGTCTGTGACTATAGTAAACCATGTTAGATAGTAACCCTTTTTTTTTATTTTCTATTAATATTTTAAGCGTTGAAAAAATTAAAAATAATTGTCAGTATCTAAATTTCATTTCGAACAAGAATATGTTACAAGACTTATTGATAAGCTGATGTAAGTCTTTAATTTATTTTAATAATTAAACACTTTGAATATCATTTTTGTTTTAACTCATACATTTACACATGAACTAATGCTTATTTATATATGTTTTACCTAAAAGTGCATATGAAAGATGCTTAAAGTAATCAGGTGGTAGTGTTTTCTTTTTAATTCTGCGCACAAACTTTAAAGCTTTATCTGGTGGCTCTCCTTCTCCAGTCGTTGAGCACACAATAACAGCACAACTTTCTTTTTCCAATGAAAACTATAAATAAGGAGAAATAAAAATCACATAAAACACAAAAGAATGTACTTGGGTTTGAAAAAAAAAGATAATCGCCTTCTTTTTTTTGTCTTTTGTCATAATTTGGATAAAAATATAATTGACATACCTTCTTTTCAATCTGACTTAAACAAAACCTGGCTGGATGAAACCCACGTTTTAAGGCTTGTTCGTAAATTTCTTCAGATATTGCTTCTGCTTGACCAGTTTGTGAACCATACAAAATAATAAATTCTTTTTTTTTACAAGCTGACATTAGAGTTGTTATTACAGCATTGATAAGAAATTCTAAAAACAAACTTTATTAATTATATCAATTAGAGTTTACAGCGACTATATTAAAAATATTCGGCAATATTTCCGCTAAATTTTCCAGAATAGGGGGGGGGGTGGTACTGCCGCCCAAATTTTTTTCCTAGGATAGCCCCTGGATGACTTTATGATAATTAACACATAATTCCTGGCTTAAAAACATAAAAAGTGGAGCCTCATAACTATGTAAACTTAGATTTAAAAATAAAATTTTTTTAAAGAAAATTTAAAATTAACATAAATACACATGTTACAGATGTATGATTTTGAAAAATCATTGTTTTTACAAATATTAACAAATATTAAATTTGATTATATAGGAGAAAAAGTCAAACTACAAACAAAAAATAATAATATATTAAAACAAGATAAAAATATTTAAATATAATAATAGATTATCCTAAATAATTTTACTTACCATTATTTAAAATATTTGATAAAGTATTTTATTTCAAGTGTTTGATAATTTTATTTTTGAATGACATTATTTAAAATTAGTTAATAAGAATTTTGAAAAACAAATTTAAAGCAATTTTTACTTTTAAATAAAGAGGTATTCTTAAAGAAACAATTGTTTATTTTGCTGCTATTCTTTCCAGAGTTTTTACTAATAAAATCTTATAATAAATTTAAATAGATAAATTGTTATTTAAAAAAATTACATTAGCATTATTTATAATAACATGATTAAAAATATTTAAAGAAAATTATATCACCGCTTAATCAAAATTTATGATTAAGTACTCAATAAAAACATAAAATTGCTAAGCAGGTCAAAATGCAATCTTGAAATCACAAAATTCACTTTTTATTTTTTACCTTATTCATTAATTTCAAACTCATTGATGAAAAACCTTTTAATAAAAATGTGGGGTAAAAATTATGTATAAAAAGTATGAAAAAAGGTTAACTTTATATATTATTACTGCATTTTTCAAGTTTTAACATAAGTCACAATTTTACTAAATTCATATGTACATCAAATAATTTAACATTGTAAAACCATTCAAGATCATTATTATGTAAAAACTAACAACAAAAGGTAAGTAAGACACAACATGTTAAAACTGAATTCCTGTTCATAGCAAATGTGTTTAGTAATTCTCATTCAATTGCTACTATATCAAAATTTAAATTTTACTGAAATAACAATCATTAGGTAACAGTGATGAAATGTGCTTGTTTCATTGCTTAACAAAATATTAAACTTTGAAGGTCTTGTCGGGTTTTAAACATAATTATATAATTATGCTAACTTAAATTTTACTTTTTTATCATTTGTATTTTAATTCATTACAGAGCATTACCATTTACATATTAATTTATTACACAACATAAAATTTTTCTTGTCACTGCATAACTTATTTTTCATTATTTCTTGTTTCAAAGATAAGATCGGGTTGCCTATATCTGGCTTCCATGTCTTGATTTCTTGAGAATGATTTGAGCAAGTCCATAACTTCAGAATTATACTCATCTGGTGTTTCCTTTTTTCCTAGTATCCAGTAAAATATATCCCAGTCGTTAGAGGGTTGGTTTATAATTTTATCAAACTCTTCAAGTTGTTTTCTTGTAAATCTATTTAAATAAGAAGATGCAAACGTACTAAGTAATAGTCCGTTTTCTGACATTCCCCTTTTACGACTTTGGTATAAAAGTCTTGATCGTAGTACATCATCAGCCTCTCCATATCTTTTTTTGTATTCCGGAATTGGTGGACCCATATCAGGAAAGTCTATCGGATTTGATGAGAAAAAGATTTTCAATGTTTTTAACTGCGATTCTTTTACAAATAAAATTCTTCTTAACAAAAAACTCATTTTTCTAATGGCTAAAAATGTAAAACATTATTTTAAAACTAATAAAATAGATAATTTTATAAAGCCATTTGAATAGAATATATTAATTATAGTTCAAAATAATCCAAATAGAAAGACGTTAATTGTAAGTGTAAAGACGAAAACGCTTAATAAAAACATCCTTATGAAGCGGAAAAAATCATGTTTCTGCTTTTTGCGAGCCGCGTAAAAAAAAAAAAAAATAGACCCCGCGGTCATATTTTGAAATTCTAGACAGGCTCAGAATAGGCAGAAAATTGAGCAATCTGATACGCTGATTTTGAAAGAGAGGCAAGTGCGACTTAGTTGAAAAATATAATTAAAAGCAAAACAAACATATTTTTGAAATAAATTTCAAAGTAATGATATACTAAGTTTATCAATACCAGTCATGTGTTGCTATCAACACAGGAAATTCATTTTATTTTAGTACTCTTCAGAGTATTTAAAATGTATCGAAATCTATTTGTACAAGAGAATTTTCACTCGTAAAAATTTCGATAAAGTATCTTGGTGATGAAGATTTTATCTATTGTTAATTTAAAAAAAATGTGTTAAAGTAAATTTGAAAAAATCTACAAATGTGTTTCTCTTAAAATATGCTCTTGGCCTTAAAGCATTCTCAAATACATAGTTTATATAAGTATGTTGTACGAGACTAATAGTGAAGCACTTTTGCATACAAAGTTTATATGCAGTTTTACGTGACTACTGGTGAAGAACTTTATTTATAAACTGATTTACATGTTTATTATAAAGAGTTGAAAATTAGAGTTTTTTAAAAAAGAAAATTTATACTAATTGCAAACTAGCTTACATGTTCCATGTCAATATATGAGCTCTGAGGAGATTTTGTTTTCATGCTTTGTTTCAACGATAGTTTGGAGGAGGCTGATATATTTTTTTATTACGTAACTTTAATAAAACATCGTGTTAAACCATTAAAAACTTTTTTAAAATTTAATAAAATTTTGGCAGGCTACATTAAGTTATAAAATATTTGAAAATTTAACAAAAAAAGTGATATTTATGTTTGTCTACAGAACAGTAATTTGTGTACAGTTACATAAAAACACTGATATTAAAAGCAAGAAAAAGTATTGAAGTCAAATAAGTTAACCAAATAAAAGTGGATTATGGCATAATGGTTGTGGCATTTTTTGTATTGTATTAATTGAATAAAAAAAAATTTTCAAAAACTAAACTAAGCGGTTAAAATCGAACATTTTAATGAAAAAAGAGTAATAAAAAAAAGAAAAGAAAATTATCAAAAAAAAAGAACAAAATAAGTTGTCATGCTATGTATAAACTCTTGAAAAATTTTGCTTGAATTTGCATGTGTGCAATTTTACAAGATTTCTAAGTGTGTTTCTCATCCAATATAATGTCCGTGTTCTATAAAGCATGCTCGATACAAAGTTTATATCCAATTGCACCAGGCTTCTGGTAAAGTACTTAAAATATGCAAAGTATAAATTTTAAGCTTGTTAATAATTATAAACAGTTTAACATTTAAAATTTTGGAAAAAGAAAATTTTTACAGATGTTTTGCAAAACAAGCTTACAGGTTCCATATAAATCTACGAACCCTGAAGAAGTTACTGTTCAACCTAAATTTTGAGAAGGCTGATAAGGCGTACATCAATGTTTTTCTTTATATATATTATATGGGATGAAAATGGCTGATAAAGCGTACATCATTTTTCTTTATATATATTATATAGGATGAAAATTGGATAATAATCTAATGGAAATAATTTGAATAATAAATTTGATAATAATCTATTGGAAAATTTAACAAAAAAAGTTATATTTGTTTTTTCACTGAACAACTGAACTTTACTGAGTATTAAAGTCAAAAAATTTAACCAAATAAAGGTGAATTGTGGCAATTTTTGTAATAAAAATAACTTCATCAAAATAAACTTTTATATTTGAAGAAGCAAGTTTTCAAAAAAATTATTAATATTACATCAAAATAAAACATGACGCATCTCTGTTTTTATATTAATAAACAAGAGATATTCACAGAAATTTAAAAAAAGAACACTTATTTTTATTGGTTATACCAAAAATTACTTAATGAAACTATTCATAAAATTTGTAAATATGGAGTACATTTTATTTAAGGTTTTTTTCCTAATTTTTTTAGAGCAAACATATTTTCTTTTTCTTCTGGAGTATATAATGTAAAATAAATTATTAGCATTATAAATATATAAAATTTATCAAAGTTTACTGCTTTATTTAATATTATTTACCATCAGTTGCTATTAAAGGATACACATTTTATATTAATTATAAAATACAATAACGAGTATTTTGTTCAGGTTAAAAGCTATATGTATTGAGTTTTGAAATTGAAATAAACAACAAAGTGAATTTGCATGTTTGCAATCTCTCTTATTTCTACCTTTTTACACTTAGTTTTTCCTAAAGGTGTGGTAAGTTGAGAGTTATTGCTTTTGGTAATCAGTTTTCTATATCAAAACACACTTGTGGACATCAGCTATAACAACCAATAAGCAATATTCTCAAACTTTTTTAGTGTTGTATATAATTTATATATGGGAGTAATAAGTGTAAAGTTCTAAAAAGAAATTAGGCTATTTTTTCAAAATACTTTTCTTGCTAAATGATTGGATAAATGGAACTTAATTTGAAAAAAATTATACTAAGTTAATAATAGTCTATTGATATTAGTAGATAAATTTTAAAACTGTTTTAAAAAATCTATCGTATGAGAATCACAGCATAGTCAAGTTTTACCATTTGGTTTATAGTTTGTTACAATGATTGTCTTGTTTATATATTAGAATTATAAAAACAATTAGAAAAACAAACTAATTTTTTTAAATCTTTAGTTTTAAGAAAAAATCACGGATGTTTTGAGTTGTGAGAGTTTGTATAGGATTTGTACTATATTGCACAAAATTGGATAGAAAAATCATATTTTTTTTGCTATTATTATTTGGTTTTTTATGAAATTACTCAAATTCACTTTTATTATTCAATACATTTTTTGACATTTGTTTTGATTGAAACATACGCGCGAAAGCCTCTCTTTTAAAATCAGCGAATCAGACTGCGCATATCTCTGCCTATTCTGAGTCTGTAACGAGGGGAGAGGAGGTCTCGATTTTGTGACGCAAAAGTATTTTTTTTAGTTTTAAATCTTGAGAAGACTTTCTTTTAATTAAAAAATCTGACCAAACCAAACCCTCGGTTGATGTTGATTGTAAAATCAATTACGCCTAAAAATCTTACTCAGTGTACACTCCTTTAATGGAGTAGTTACAGCCTATTAACGGACTGTTACGGCTGTAACACTCTATGTTCAGTGCACTTTCTGCGCTTTGATTTTGATCCGAGCGCAAAACTTTATTTAGTTGGTGCACAAAAGTGCGCAGTAACAAAAAAAACAACCTTTGTGCACAAACTAATAAAAAAACCGATTACTATACCGAGAGGCAAACCTGGAAACCTTGGGTTAGTAGCCTGAAGCGGAATCCACTCGGCCACGCTAATGTTGCATTATGTATTACACACACACACACACACACATATATATATATATATATATATATATATATATATATATATATATATATATATATATATATATATATATATATATATATATATATATATATATATATATATATATATATATATATATATATATATATATATATATATATATATATAATATTTTGCACGTATTTTATATCGAATAGCTTTTTAAAATTGGTATCATGTTTAGAGGAGGCTGAATAAGTGCGAATTTCATAACTGCGAATCTGCATAAGTGCGAAGCAGCTGCAAAGACTGGCGTAAGTGCGAACTGGCACAAGCGCGAACTGGCATAAGTGCGCCAAAAGAATTTGCAAACATTGGCATAAGTGCGAACTGGCATAAGTGCGAACTGGCATATGTGCGAATCAATTGCAAAAACTGGCATAAGTGCGAACTGGCACAAGCGCGAACTGGCATAAGTGCGCCGAAAGAATTTGCAAACATTGGCATAAGTGCGAATTGGCATAAGTGCGAACTGGCATGAGTGCGAATTGGCATAAGTGCAAACTTGCCAATTCGCCACTTATGCCAATTTGCACTTATGCCAATGTTTGCAAATTCTTTCGACGCACTTATGCTAATTCGCGCTTGTGCCAGTTCGCACTTATGCCAGTTTTTGCAATTGTTTCGCACTTATGCCAGTTCGCACTTATGCCAATGTTTGCAAATTCTTTCGGCGCACTTATGCTAATTCGCGCTTGTGCCAGTTCGCACTTATGCCAGTTTTTGCAATTGTTTCGCACTTATGCCAGTTCGCACTTATGCCAATGTTTGCAAATTCTTTCGACGCACTTATGCTAATTCGCGCTTGTGCCAGTTCGCACTTATGCCAGTTTTTGCAATTGATTCGCACTTATGCCAGTTCGCACTTATGCCAGTTCGCACTTATGCCAATGTTTGCAAATTCTTTCGGCGCACTTATGCTAATTCGCGCTTGTGCCAGTTCGCACTTATGCCAGTTTTTGCAATTGTTTCGCACTTATGCCAGTTCGCACTTATGCCAATGTTTGCAAATTCTTTCGGCGCACTTATGCTAATTCGCGCTTGTGCCAGTTCGCACTTATGCCAGTTTTTGCAATTGTTTCGCACTTATGCCAGTTCGCACTTATGCCAATGTTTGCAAATTCTTTCGGCGCACTTATGCCAGTTCGCGCTTGTGCCAGTTCGCACTTATGCCAGTTTTTGCAATTGTTTCGCACTTATGCCAGTTCGCACTTATGCCAATGTTTGCAAATTCTTTCGGCGCACTTATGCCAGATCGCGCTTGTGCTAGTTCGCGCGTATGCCAGTTTTTGCAAGTGATTCGCACTTATGCCAGTTCGCGCTTGTGCCAGTTCGCACTAATGCCAGTTCGCACTTATGCCAGTCGCACTTATGCAGATTCGTAGTTATGAAATTCGCACTTATTCAGTCATGTTTAGGATAGCAATGTTAGTTTATACAATTTTACACGGAACTATTGTGGTGAAAAAAAACATTGAACTGACTGTGAAAAAGATTGGGGTACAACAAAAGAAAAATTAAAGAAACTAGAGAAAGATATTAAAATTGAACGAGCCCATCGAGTGGAACTCGCTAAAGTAGAACCAGCTCGAACAATAGCTCTAAAGCTTCGTGATTATGAAGATAAAAAAGTAATCTTAGAAAAAGCAATGAAATTAAAAGGGAGCAATATTTTTATAAATGAAGATTATAGTTTTACGACTCGAAAAGTACGAAAAGAACTTTTTGAGCAGGCCAAGCTTCATTGACAAAACGGTCAATACGCTAAAGTCGTGTACAATAAACTAATTGTTCATGAATTTAAAGAAACATCCGCAAAGTGATTTTTAATTCGACTCGCAGAAATGAAAAAATTGACCATAGCGCAGCTTGTTGTTTGACGCACAGAAACGAGTAAGATTTTTTTTAAAGTTTTGATTTAATTCATTGTTTTTATCTATGGATATATTTTTTGATCTTTTTAATTATTCGTTAAAAATGGCTACGAATTTTGAAAATTTAAAATCTTTTGAGGGTAACTTTTTAAATAACCTGTCTGAAAAAAATATAATGTTTTTCAAAAAACCCAAATGAAATTAATTGACACACCATATATTGATCCTTTTAATTTTAAAATAACGATCATTGTTCTTTTTCAGTTTTGCATATAAACATTAGAAGCATGCAGCAAAATTTTGAGAAACTGAAAGAATTTTTAAATATTATAAATTACACGTTCGACGTCATAGCTCTTTCAGAGACTTAGCATGCTTTTGAAAATTCTCTTGAATTAAAATTATAAATAAAAAATTTCAAAATATTTTAATTGGATGCGTTTATCGTCCACCAAGTGGTAAAATCAAATCATTTAAAAATTTTATCAAAAATCCAATTGAAAAAATAAATAAAGAAAATGAAACTTTATACGTTATTGGAGACACGGACCTTGATGTCCCCAATAACGTATAACGTTTTATTTTCTTTATTTGGTGAACAAGTCTCTAACTTGTTCAAAGTCTCCGAAAACAAAATCCTTTTTTGATATGCTTCTTAAATTTCAATATAAATAGGAATCTTCCAACATAAATACTTCCAACAATAAATAACTTCCAACATAAATAGGAATGATGGTCAAATGCACTTTAGATCATGGTGGTTTTAGCTGGTTACATGTACTAAAGGTATTTATAATACCGGCCAAAATTTATCAAGTTATAAAACGTAGTTTTCTTCCTAGTAGTGTTAGAAATCATACCATCAATCATACAATAAAATACCAGCTAGATTTTTAAATAAAAGTTTATCTTGCTGTAGGAACAATTTTAGTTAATACAATCTTAGCTAAAATTTATTTTATTTGCGTTCTAGCACTTTTTAAAATAATCTATAACGTTTTCTCGTTTTTCGTGTATTTTTTACTTGGTTTTGTGATGAATTGGTTGGTCTAAATCAACTTTGACAAATTAAGTTTTGACTGAAATTCGGTACTTCAGCTTCAATTTTAAAGTTAAAAGTTACAACCTGTTTTATCTTTCCTATCAGTCCGTCTTAATATTATTTCAAAAAAGATTTCGGCAACTAATATAACAAAAATTATTTATTACTTTATTAGTAAATATATTGATTTCAATATTTGTATAAAATTGGCTACAGTAACGGGCAATTCCACCGTTACTTACGGGACATTTTGATTTTTTTAATGTCGCATTTTTAGGTATATATTTTTTATCTGAACAGATTATATGTTTATATATTTTCGGGACGCAAAAAAACATTGCATTAAACCTGTTGTTTTCAGTTGAATATTTCAAGCCAAATATTAAACCTATATAAATAGGCTTCTCAAATTAATTTAAGTAGTTATCACTCTGCGTAAATTATTTAAAAGATTGTTTTAGCTATTTATTTATATATCTTAAATCAAATTAGTTATCGTTACTTATGGGGACAATTCTATGCTTTTATCGAAAGGTAGCTTAGCTACCATTTATATGGAAAGTATGACGCATGACTTTAAAAAATAACAAAAACAACATTTTTAATCAAAATTTAAAACTTTTAAACAAATGGTAACCCAATGATTACTTGATTTTTGTTTGAATGTATTGGTTCATTTTATCGAAATAACTTACTTGAGCTCGGAATTGCCCTATAATGAATAATTTAGAGTTATATGATTGGTATCTATACTTGAATGATATATGTTTGTAAACGGTGTGCTCGAATTTTAGAAGCCGGTTCTCAAATTTATTTTCGGTAACCGAAAATAATTTGAGCTTGTACAATAAAATTAAAATTGGAGTAGATAAATTTAAACCGTTAAAAAAAAAAAAATTCAAGATTCAAGAAAGATATATAAATTATTCCACGCGAGTGAAGATTTGACAATTAAAAAAGAAACAAAACGAGGAAATAAAAGTTGCTATAACAAAGTCATTACAAACCTTAATAAAACAATTTAAACTTTTGTCATGTATGCTTGAAAACAGTAGATATTTGAAAAGCAGTAGTTTAGAAAATATTTTTGCAGTCAATAACGCCGAATTAGGTGCCACTAGATTGATAAAAAGTGCATGTAAAGCTTTTCATGTTAGGGGGAGTGATGAAGTTAGAGTTGCTGGGTATTTTAATGCATATCTTGTTGGTAAAGAACAGAGTAAGTGAATGCTTGAGTTTCTTCAAAGTTGACTAAATCTAAATAATCGTTTACTAGCAGTTCACATTTACTAGCAGTTAAAGAAGATATTATATATATCTTAGACTTGTGTAAAAATACATCATTGATTATAATCTCGAAAACACCTATATTCTGTCCAAGTGATGTTTTAAATGCAATAAAATTAAATTTAACGTTTCAGGTTAGTTATATAAAAAGTTTATAAAAGGGACTGAAGTCCCTAATACTATTTTGATAACATTGTACCGTTTTGAAAGACGTAATAATTTCTTTAACTTCTAAAAAAAAGTAATAACAAAAAGAATATTATTTTATGACAAAACATCGAAAAAATGTCAATCAATTTTGAAACTGCGACAAAAACATTGCCTTAAAAACAAGGACATTTTACCTGGTGAATATACTGACTATTGTTATCATCGATACAATCATTTACCGGAAGCTTGAAAAAAATATTTTATCTCTGAGTCTCAAAGTTCTGAAAAATCTTACAAAACAGTCCAAGAAAAGATTATTAAAGTATAAATTACACAGCCTGGTTTTTATCTTTGTTGTTGCAATAAACTAACTTTTTATGAATTATTTAAATTAATACTTAATACTTAATTTTTATTATTAATTGTACTACTTTAAATATATGTTGACTGAATTAAATAGCGATTTGCGCATTAGAGTGTTCATAAATTGACGTAGGGTTTGGTTTGGACAGGCAGTCTACTTTTCTTAAATTAAATTTTTTTTTTTTTGTCTTATTCTCTAAAAACTTACAAAATAATTTCCTTTAAAATCATTATTATTATTGTTTTTTTATCATTTTGAAAAAATAGTTATGAAAACCACCTTTTAAATTCATTTTTATTTCAACTTTATAGGTTCTATAAAAATATTAGGTTATAACAGCTATTGAATGCTAATAGATAAACCAATACAAATTTTTTTCAGTTAAGTTTCGTAACTTACGCTTTTTGCTCTAACGTTTTTTTCAGTTAAGTTTCGTAACTTACGGATTTTGCTCTAACGTTTTAAGTGTAGTTAGTATAATTAATAGGATTAAAACTCCAAAATAAAAAACTTGGCAAAAAAGTCCACTGTATGGAGAAACAAGCTAATGGAAAAAAAGTTGGAGAAACAACCAACAATTGACTGGAAATGGTTGCTCAAAATCTTCAGGCGTCATTAACAGATGGCTAACAATCAACTACATTAATTTAACTCTACATCACGAAATACATCACATAAACGTATTATAACTATTACAAAAATTCGATTAGTATATTATTCTGAATAAACCTATTTTTTAAACACAAGTCAATTTAAGTACTTCCTATATTTTCAAAACTTTCTCAGAAAATGATCTACAATTATTTAAATACTAAATTAAAAATAAAATTCAGTACAAACTAGAGTTGTTAACCGGAATGTTTCGTACAATTCCGGAAAAATAAAATTCTTTCGGAAGGATATTGAGAATAAGGAATTTTCTTTTTTCGTACCGAATTTTACGAAACAAAAAAAACCGCCGATGTTCATTTCGCAAATGCTTCTTACGAAATGTTGTCTTCCGCAAGTTGAATTACGAAACAAAACTATTTTGCAACATACGAAAATAGGGCTTACGGAAGTCGCACTTGCGAAATGAGCTATTTCGCTAAACGACGTTTCGGAGTCTATAACAAAATTTTGTTGGCCAAACTGATATAATTGTAAAAATTAAATTTTTTATATACCAAAATGTTTATAATAAAATTTTATTTTCAGTATTGCAACATATGAACATTTTAAGGTTTTATTTTTTGAAATAATGATAAAAAACCAAATTTCTTTCGAAACGAAACTCTTTCGCACTGAAACTTGCGAAACAACTTCATTACGGAAAAACACTTACGAAACGCGGCATATTAAAAATATTTAAATACGTTTTATGAATCAAATACGTATGATTAGCTAGGTAACTAAAATACTAATTATTATAATAATTATTGATATGTTTCAGTTAGTAAATTTTTATAAATAAACCTAGACTTTCATAAGATATACTAAAAATGTTTTTCAATGAACAAGAGTTAAATAGTGAACATAACTTGAACAACATAAACTTTCCCATTTTGAGGGAAAAAAGAAAATTTAGAGCATGTAAGTCATTTGTTTGGGATCATGTAGATTTGCCTCAAATAGTAAATCGGTTAAAAAAAAAGGGTCGTTATCAAACTAATTTTTAATGTAAACTTGTCGTTAGCTTAACTCAAAGGCAGTTTTTCTCCTGTTCCTTTCTTTATATTCATTACTTACCCGAAGTTGTGAGAGAGCAGTTAATTAGCCCCTGAGTCAGTAAGTTAATGGAAAAAAAGAAACGGTTTTATACGAATAAAATTGCGTGATTGGGAAACAATGCTGTCGTAAAAAATCAAACAAAAAATATAGGTCATGTAGTCAATCCTAAAAAATAACTACTCCATAAAGTACGTACGCTTTAAATTTGATCCTCCCCTCCCCCGCAATTTTCTACATCCCAACGTTATTGGAACTATACAACCGCTGAAAGTTATAAAGCTCTGGCTATTTTGGAGAGCAGTAAAAATTTAGTTGCAAGATTTTGAAGCAAAAAAGCGGGTACGTAAAATACAACCCTTTCCCGAGTCTTTGCCCCGGGAAAAAATTTAAACATAGAAGCTCACCAGGATTATACAAGCGCTGAAAGTTTTAGAGCTGTAGATAGTCTAAAAATTAGTGATAAATTGACATAAAATGTAATGGAACCAAATATTTTACTAAGTTTTTATGTCTAAGAATATAAATAGTAAACCTCCATTTCTGAAAAGCCAAAGACAATAAACAACCGAATGTCGGAAGTGAACCAAAGTCGGTACTTGATAAATATTAATGCATGTAAACACTGGTATAGGGACATGTTGCGGAGGAAGCGTTGTCCTTTCCCTCAAAACTAACTTAAAGTTTCAGTTTTTTCTATTTAAATTTTAGCTGCGTAACTTTCTTAACCTTTCTAGGTCACTGTATATATATATATATATATATATATATATATATATATATATATATATATATATATATATATATATATATATATATATATATATATATATATATATATATATATATATATATATATATATATGTATATATATATATATATATATATATATATATATACAAGTATATATATATATATATATATATATATATATATATATATATATATATATATATATATATATATATATATATATATATATATACATATATATATATATATATATATATATATATATATATATATATATATATATATATATATATATATATATATATATATATATATATATATATATATATATTGTCCTTTCCGTCAAACTAACTCAAATTTCAGTTTTTTTTATTTAGATTGGAGTTGCGTTAGGCCCCCCTTATATTCTGTTTCAGCAACTCCTTCCCCCTCCCCCCCTCCCTCCCCCACCTTCGTCCTAACTTTCTTAATCTTTCAAGATCACTGTATATATATATATATATATATATATATATATATATATATATATATATATATATATATATATATATATATATATATATATTTATATTTATATATTTATATTTATATATATATATATATATATATATATATATATATATATATATATATAAATATATATATATATATATATATACACACTAAAAAATAAAGGTAGAAATTTTTAGTTAAGGTAGGATATGAGATATACCCTTAGTAAGGTATAATTTTTTACCTTATAAGGTAGAAAATTATACCTTTAAGTTAGAAAATTGTATGACAAATAATTGTTTTTAATATAATTTTCTACCCTAAAAGGTAGAAAATTATACCTTACTAAAGGTATATCACATATCCTACCCTAAGGTAGAAATTTCTACTTTTTTTTTTAGTGTGTGTGTATATATATATATATATATATATTAGGGATATGACTTTTTAATTTTTTTTCAAATAAAATGTTTCCTGTATCATAAATCGATGAACTTTTACCTAAAATCATGAAAAAAGGCCCAAATAGCTTTCTGCAACAAAAAAAGGTCACCCCCAAAATAAAAACTTGATTTACCATTTTTATACATTCATTTTTGACCGATGTTTTAATCTTAAGCTTAATTCTCAGCTTAATTCTATTTATTTCATTATTTTGTTATGAATTTATAAATATAACGCCACACGTTACCATGGCAACGAAACGGCCGTGTGCCGGCAAATACTTGGAATTGTTATGTGATGACGTCATTGTGTTACAACGGTGATATAGACGACTGTAACAGACTGTAGAAGATTATAGAACTTAGTAGAACATTCTGGAAGCTCTAAATAATTATATAAGCGAGCTGCTGTCAGAGCTCAGTGTTGATAATGTGAATAGTTCTATGAAGTACTCTGCGTGTAACTGAGCTAATAAGGAACTACTGTAGCGAACTAAAGACGCTGTAAGTGTACGAAGTATAAGTAGTTGTAGCATTATCGTTAGGATACGGACTGGATTATCGAACTGTTATCAACATTGACTGGATTATCGAACTATAGTTGGATTACTATACAGTTAAAGTATTTTATTAATTAAACGACTTTATTAAACGGATATTTACGCTCAGCTATCCGTAAAGTCGTAACAATATTATATGATGTCTCACAAGAAAAGTCATACCACAGTAACAAAGAACAAGAAGACTTGGACTAAAAATTTGGTGAGATTTCAAGAGTCACACAGAAGAAGAGGAAGCGTGGCTGTAGAAGAACATTCACTCGATGAAAAATCCAGAATACCACTTCAATTGCAGATCGTAGGAAGATACCAGTTTCTCGGAGCATATGTTAAAGGAAGAAAAGAACGAATAGACCAAATTTCTAAGGAAATTACAAAATTGTGGGACAATAAACTGAATTTTCCACGTGTGTCTGATCAAGTGATAAGAGCAAAGCTTATGAAGGTGCTGAAGGTCTATGATGAATGTGTCAAGCGTGGAAAATATGATGTTCTCAATGCATTATTTGACATCACGAAAGTGAATGGCCAGTGGTTATCCTCGGAAGATAAACGTCTATACCACCTACAAAAAGAAAGTAAAGGACAGGTGGGGTACTCAACAGGACAAGTGGCAAGTAAAGAAACCATTCACCCTTCCAAGAGAAGGAAAGTCCAGTCTGGAACAGCAATACCTTCCACATCACAAGTCCTGTCTACCACAGACAGTGGTACTGAATCTGAAAACTGCAAAAGTAAGAGTGAAGATGATGAAGACGACGACGGTGATAAAGACGATGATGAGGACACTCAGAAAAAAACTAGAAAGCACTACAAAAGTAAATTTGCTGTAAGTATGGTTACATCAAGTGGAGTTTCCACAAAGAAAGCTGCTAAAATATGCAATGTATTATCACAACAAGGTATTGATATTCCAACTCCAAGTCAATCAGCAATTTACAAGTCCATATTCAAAGAGGCAGGTAAATTAAAAAAAGAAATGATACAACAACTTAAAATGGAACAGTGGTCCTTACACTTTGACGGCAAACGAATAGATGATAAGGAATATCAGGTAGTTGTACTTCAGAATGAAAGAACTGACGTGAAACTTGATGCACTGCGTTTAAAAGATGGCAAAGCTGAAACTGTTGCTGAAAAAATTGCCAAACTTATTGATGAATACAATTTGTGGAATTCAATTAAGATGATCATTACTGATACAACAAACGTCAATACTGGGAAGAGAAATGGAGTTGTTGTGAAGTTGCAACGTATGTTTAAATTAAAGGGTGTCACAATACCACAATTTATCGGTTGTCAGCATCACGTACTAGACAGGATTCTCCGTCTGGTGATGGACGAAGAACTTGGGGGTGATACCAAATCTCCAAACATTGAATACCCATTTTTGTCTGAACTGTTGAATAAGTATGATGAACTGAAGGATAAGTTTGTGAATGGAACTGTAGAAATTCTTGATAAATCAGGGTGGAGAGACGATATGAAGTTTTTGTACCATTTAACAAGAGTGTTTAGGTTCTATGAAGAACAAAGAAACTTCCCTCTGATTCACTTTCAGAACATTCCTAATATGAGCAATGCCAGATGGAACTCAAGAGCCATTCTCGCCATTCTGGCGTTCATTCTTATGCCTGAAGCGAGAAAGAATTTGGAGAAGGTTTGCAGGTTCATTTCATATGAGTGGGCAGAACATTGGTTTAGTAGTCAAAAGTACAATGACAATGACTTCAAGAATTTATCTGATGTATTGAAGCCTTACAAAAAGGCATTGCAGTCATTCAAAAATCACTGGAAGAAAGAGCCATCCGTCATCAACATACCACGAAGTAATCAGATAGCTGAACGTGCAATCAAGGTGATGCAAGACCTGTATGCTTCCTGCAGAAAGAAAGACAAACTGCAACTTCGATTCATTCTAAGTAATAAGCGCTAGACTCTTTATGAGACGTGAGCATCATGTGACCCATGTACTAAACACAGTAGGCCTATAGACACAGACAGTTATGTATATTGTTGTACTAGACGCTTTGATACTGTTAATTTTGTAATACTTGTATAATTATATATCACATAATGTTTTTTGTTATATCACAGTACATGTTGCATAAATAAATAAAATAACAACAGGAGTATGACTCTTACAACATCTTCAGCCTTTAATATTCATTTACTGTACAAAAGTGTACCTATTGAAAATTCGATTTTTTGGTTTTGGGTGACCTTTTTTCAAAATATGTCAAAATGAAACATCTATTCGTTCTTTTTACATAAAAGTTCATTGAATTACGATACAGGCCTAGTAGGTTGCAAAAAAGTCATATCCCTAATATATATATATATATATATATATATATATATATATATATATATATATATATATATATATATATATATATATATATATATATATATATATATATATATATATTATATATATATATATATATATATATATATATATATATATATATATATATATATATATATATATATATATATATATATATATAGATATATATATATATATATAGTATATATATATATATATATATATATAGATATATATATATAGATATATATATATATATATATATATATATATATATATATATATATAGATATATAGATATATATGTAAAAACTATTGAAGAATCATTTAACAACATAATTTTATTTAAATAATAAATAATAATATTTTTTTCTATAACAGTTTAATGAATACTTTCGAGTTTATTCCGTAAGCGCACATTCCGAAACGCTCCTTCCGTAAGGAACTGTTTCGCAAATATTCTTTCGAAATGATTTGTTTCGCAAGTTTCTTTTCGTAAAGAGCTATTACGGAATAATTATTATTTATTTTTTTCGTATAACGCATTACGGAAGGTGAATTTGCGAAAGAACAACTTCCGCAATAACAACTTGAAATACGGAAGATAAAAATGCGAAATTTTCGTAAGTTTTTGTTTACGGCGAACAACCCTAGTACAAACTATCATATTTTAATAAAAGCAATTCTCAACTGCTTGAAAACAAAAATTGTTTGCTTGTATTTCAATTGTACTGAAAGTATTTATTTTGTTTTAACTACCTAAAATTAATAATATTATTATTTTAGCATCAATATATTATTCTCAATAAGTTAAGCGCTGCGATTGGCGATTAAAAGTTAAGCGCTCATTATAAACCCAAAGCAAGTAGAACGAAAGTGTTTCCACAACTCCAAAATGTAACAATTTCTCAATTAAAAAAGCTTGAAAGAAATTTTTATGAAAATTAAAAAATTTTTTTTTTAAGAATGTACTACCAACGTCAGTTTGAAGAACAAATCATATTTTTTTATTGATTAGTCTTTGTTTAGACGTTGATGCTTAATAACCTAAGGATGCGAATTCTAAAACTCAATGAAAAATTAAAAATAACAACAGTTAAAATAAATATAGATACAATATTAAACTCCATAGAAATCAAACAATCGCTTTTTAAAAAATAATTTGATTTTTAAAGTATCGTTTTTTAATGTTTTCGATATGACACTTTCAGGAATTGTAAAAAATTCAAATTTAAGAATGTATATATTTATATCTAATGAGAATGTTTCATAAAAATTGCTGAAATTTGAACTTGGTAACAAAAAACCCAAAATATTCAACGCTTCAACCTTAAATGAGAGTAATGAGTTAATAAATTATCTTAATTTACTATCTTATAATAAACTTAAACTTATCAATTGGTTTTAAATTTCATATAATATTCTTTTAGCTTTCGAAAGTTAAGGCTATACTCCTCTCTCCGTAAAATGAGAGGGTTGTAAATCTCTGTAAAATGAGGGGGTTGTAAATTTTACATAGTTACAACTTCCGAATATCAAAAGAATATTGAATAAAATTAAAAACCTGTCGATAAATTAAAACTTAGTATAAAATAGTAAACTAGAATAGTTTATCACCCTCACATTTGGGGTTGGGGCTGAAAACCTTTTGGAGTAGTTTTGGTTCCAGACTCCAATCACCGCATTTTTTTGCATAACAATCTTATTTTACATAAACATAAACTGGGTGACCCGATAATATACTCAGACACTTTTAATATTATGAAAATTGCTATAGAACTTTGATTTTAATTTTTAATTTTTATTTTTACTTTTTTTTTTAAATGTTACATTTGTCTGTGCTTTATAAGGTTCTGACGTCAAGATTTTGTGATCTTCTTTCAGATCCTATCTTTCATTGTTAGCAGTTTATGTATGTACGCATAACATACATTTGTATTTGTATATGATTGTACAGATGTACTAACAGAAAACAAATTGTCAAAAGACTTTTTTAAAAGTATAAACATTTATCTATCGAATTAAAAACAAAAATAATAATTTTTGTGTACCTTAATAATATACAAAACATAAAAGAAAAAACGTTGAAAAAAGATATCTTTCCAAATAGGAGGGTAGCCCCGGACACATAGTTTAACCATGATTTTACCTCTTTTTAATCCGAGTGACGCAAATATAGTATATAATTAGTTAGCATTGGACTTTTCTCAATATAATTTTAAAAAGAATCGCCTTTAAAAATTACCTCTAATATATAACGAATGGGAATGAAAATTTCATAATTTAGAATTATAAACATTATTTTTACAAATGAAAATAAACACTTTAAAAACACTTTTTTCAAATCTTAGGTCTTTTTATTGGAATTAATTGAATTGCTATTACGGGTTTGAGTATTATATTAAATGTATTATTATTTACATAAAAAAATGGCTAACTTTTAATATGTAAATGTTGTCCGGAACCACCCTTCAAACACGCGTCCGATACCACCCGATCATACCTCATTCACAAATACTAGTTATAAAACCAGTGAATTAAAGTATTCAACGAATTCTTTTTTTTTAATAAATATTGTAAATAAAAATGTATCTTTACCGATAAAAAGTTATCAGTTTACATAAAAATTAGATATATTATTATGTGAATTAAATATGATGATATATCACTTTTCTGATGGTGTGAAACAATATCTTGCACTCCCAGCCAATCGCTTCGACATACTTTGACTTTGAATATGCCATATTTTCACTCAAATAATGTTTTAAATAGTACTTAAAATCACAAAGCTTTTTTAGTTTAAGCTGTACATAAAGTGTCCGGAATTACCTGCCGTTCGGGGCTACCCGACTTTCACCTACTATGGAAATTCAAAAAAAAAATCAGAAAAGAAGTTTAGAAGAGCTCGGTATTTTATTAATGAGAAGTACCAAAAAGTGGCGTTAAATTTATAGGAAGAATTAAAAGGTTTTATTGCAAAATGAAACCTCAGAAAAATATTTTTGCAAGACGCATATAAGAGTAGCTGATTCAGTTATAATTAGCAAAATATGTACTAAAAACAAATTGAATTGAAAAAGTTTTTATTGTTGTTTCAATTTCTCGGCTGAATATAGTTTATATAGCAAAGTATAAAAGTAATTTTTATTTTGTGCATAAATTTATTTTAACATTTTCGTTCACTCAGATAACATGATAACGTAGATTTTTTAAACTATAAACTACAGCGAGTAGACTTCAGACCCGTAGCAATAGGGTGGGCTGAAGGGCATTTGGCTCCCTCCCCCAAATAATTTTTTAAATAAATAATTTTGAAGAAGTTGACTAAAAAAATGGCTAACAAAAAAAGGTCTTTAAAACTACTTCTGGGTATTACTGCCCAATATAATTTTTTGTTTCTACGGCCCTGGACTTCGTTTTTGTTTCTACGGCCCCGGACTTCGTTTACGTATGTAGACAATTAAGTCTACATACGTAAGATAAAACATTAAACTCAAGAAAATACTGCGGATATAAGTAAATACTTAAATGGTTTCTATATTTGTTCATAAGAAAAATGAATAACTACCCATCTAAATTTTTTATTTATTTAGGCCGGTTCATCTGGGTTTTCTCGGCCCGTTTAAAAATGACAATCCGCTACAGTTTAGACTTATATAAAGTATATTAGTTAAGTTTATTTCGCCGTTTAAAAATGTTTACAATGAATAATAATATATAATAGTATATAAATGGGAGGGTAAGAAGAAGGAAGAAATTAGTCTTATCACCGAGCCCTATTAAAAATGCTTCTATATATCTATATTAGGGTGTTTCATACTTTATCAATTATTGAAATTAAACTTGCGATTCGATTTATAAATTGACCATTTATGTGAAAATAAGTTTGAGCAATATATATATATATATATATATATATATATATATATATATATATATATATATATATATATATATATATATATATATATATATTCGATTTTGGGTAAAAAAGTTGGGTGTTTTAAACGCCTGGCGGGGACCTTAAAATTTATCTTATAAAATTTTTTATTTTAAATAATATATGTTGGATTGAATATTAATTACATAAAAGGAGCTTGTCATTATAAAATAAGTTTTTGTAAAAAAAAAAAATTTTTTTTAATTTTTAAAAGCTATAAAATACGCCACCGAGTTATAAAATAGGTTTTTATAAAGAAAAATTTTTTTTTTCAAAAGATTTCGGAAGATTATGTAGAATAATTTCTTAATTTTTTCAACATGCATCATATATTATTTAAAAGAATAAAAAATTTTATAGGATAAATCTTAAGGTCTCCGCCAGGCGTTTAAAATACCCAACATTTTTGAAAACCTAGAAATCCTAGAATAAATAATCAAAAAACAAAAAATGAAAAGAAAAAAAAAAAAAAAATTAAAATATAATAATAAAAATGACAAAATTTTCTGTTGAGGATTTTATACAGATAGAAATTCAAAATTTATATAAATAAAATATCTTTCGCACCATCATAAAATATATAGAAGTGTTACAGATAATCTAAATATAAGATAGTTTACAAAAAGAGTCTGCGTATTTAATTTTAAATGATTATAAAACGATAATAATTTTGCAGGTAATTTCAAGAATAAATATTTTCAATGAAAAACAAAGTTACTTAATATGTGTTATTCAAAATAAGTTGTTATGTAGCTTACTTTTCAAGTAAATTACATATTTATATTTATAACTTTTAATATATATTTTGATTGTGTTTTCTTTTAACAGACAGACGTGCTTTCACAACTTCAAGTTCAACAGAGAAATAAACAAAACAAAACAGAAAGAAAAAAAAAAAAAAAAAAATGGATACGGTAGTCCGAGAATTCACTTTTATTTTTTCTGACCTATGTTATGCGTTATTTAAAATTTAAATTCTTTTTAAACTTGTTCTACATAAAGTAGACTCTGTAGTGACAAATATTTATTCTTTCGAAAACATGTTTTTTTCGTAATGGCTAAGTTTTGGAATTTTTTTTAACGTGTTAAACTTTTAAAATAGAACCATTCATTTATTATGTATTTTTTTTTTTTTTACAATTACATGGAGATTGTACGAGTATTTCAATTTCTGGTTCTTTAAATTATCGCACCACAATTTTTTTAGCAGGCACAGCAAATAAAATATGTTTTTGTTTAAAAAATACTTACAACATTAAATGAACACAAAGAATTTAAAATAAAATTTAAATTGCAAAAATAAAGAGAAAAAAAATGAAAAAACTTAAAACAATATTTTTGTTTGAATTATCTCCGCGCTATGCTTATTTATCTCCGCGCTATGCTTATTTATCTCCGCGCTATCCTTATTTAAATTATGACTGTAACACATGTGGTTATTTAAAAAAGTAAAGAATAAAAATGACAAAAGACATGTTTACAAAGTACAAAGTAGAGATGGAAGCTCGCTAAAGCATTAAAAATGAAGATGATAATGACTTAACTCAATTTTCACTTTTGCAAGTTTGCACTTACGCTGATTTGTACATACAACATTGACAAAATTTTAGATTTGTGGGAATGAAATTTGCACTTAGGCAATCGCCGCATTTCTATTGTTCAGTAATGCGTTATTAACGTTAAAAATGACCCATAAATTACTAAAAAAAAGATCTAGCGCCTCCTAAGGATCAATTCTTTCTGTCATTTTGTTTATAGTTTATGTTAATGACCTTCCAAAAGCCTCCATTATTATTGAAGCTATAATATTTAATGGTAGTAGGTATTACCGACATATTAAGTATAAATAGGTATTACCTACTTATTTTTTCAATTTAAAAAATTCTCTAGACTTTAAAAACTAAACTTTGGTTAAAAAACTAAGTTGTCATTTAACACAAAAAACCTAAATCACTTTCTTTACAGAAAAACAAATGTACGTTCATTATGTTCAAAAAACAAAAAAACCAATTAAATTATGTTAAAGAAAACCAAATGCACTTTGTTTTACTATGTTAGAGAAAACATTATACTTTTTCATTTGTTTTGCATCAAAACCAAATATAACAAAACTGTCATTTCTTAAAAACAAAACAAAAAAAACAAAAAAAGCAAAAAAAATGCAGGTTGAATCTAGACCTCACTTACTAACATTATATATCATTTCAACAAATTTATCATTTATCATTTTTCAACAAATTAGATTTAATATTTGCAGCTTTTTTCCCTCTTTTTTTTTTATTTTACAAGGGAATTGTTTTTTCTTGAAGAATAAAAAGTTTTAAATTAATAATCTTTTTAAATTAAAAATTTAGAGATTGCCAGGCTGTTTTAGAATTATCATTTGAAATTAAGCCAGTATAAAAAATAAACTGTAAGTTCCTTACCAAACAATCAACAACCTCTTTGTAAAATAAGTATTATCAAAGATCTTTTTTAGGATTTATTTTTATATGTATAGCTTTTTTCTATATTTAAAAACTGGCTTTGGCTGAACCATATGGTCATGCATATGTTTTTGTTTGAAATACAAAAAATAGATTTTTAATTTATTTAACGTTAATAGTAAAACAAATATTTTTTTAAACTTCCTTGATTTATCAAACATCATTCCAAAAATGTCTTAGTTGTCAAAAAAGGGATGTATTTTGTATTACCAAATATATACATACAAAAGCGCGCGGCACACGCACATACACACGTTTAGTGATTTTTTAAAAGTTAAGTTATGCCTTGATGGAGACTTAGACATTTATTCATTATCACTTAAGGTTAAATTGACAGAAGCGAACTTGAAATTTGAAGTCATCTAAATAATGAAATCTTAAGTTTGACTAAATAATAATTTAGTTCAAGTTTGCGTAATGCTAAAAGCAAACTTGAATTCGCACTTGAAAAATAAGTTTTTAGGTTGTTTTTTAATTTTGATACAGACTAGTTTTGGAAGCAAACTTGAAATTATAAAAACTAATTTCCATAAACATTTTGTAAACAAGTAGTCAAAACTTAAAAGACGTTTATTAGCATATTCATTGCATAAATGAATTACAGTTCACTATAAAAATACATAATTGTTGTGTGCTCTTATGATCTATTTAAAAATGACTTTTGTTGTAAAAGTATAATAACTTAACTACGGAAATAAACATAGCTAGCGTTATAAAATGCTAAAATGTTAAAAAAATTAATTGATATTTTTAATATTTTTAGATCAGATGATTTGTCCAACAAAAATTGAAATATATATATATATATATATATATATATATATATATATATATATATATATATATATATATATATATATATATATATGTATATATATATATGTATAAATGTACACACACACACACACACACACACACACACACACACACACACACACACACACACACACACACACACACACACACACACACACACACACACACACAATATATATAAAATATATATATATATATATATATATATAATCCATTTATTTAACCAAAAATTGAAAAATTACAAGTTTTTTATAATTTTACAAAATTAGGTTAGGTGTCACTCATATAGTTAAAAACTAGTCACACGAGTGACTAAATAAATTAAACGAACAAAAAAAAAATCAACAGCAATAATAATAAATAAAAGCATGCGTAGATTAAACTAATTTAAAAGTAATAATTATAATGATAAAGCTATAATAAATTAAATAAGACAAAAAATATGAAAACACTTAATTAATAACAACAGCAAACAAAAATAAAAATAAATACAATTAAAATACTTAATTAATAATAATTATTATTAATAAACAAATATTAATAAATAAAGTAAAAATAAATATATATAAATATTAATAAAAAAAATAAAAATAATAACTAATAAAAACAAACTTTACGCAAACGAAAAGGCCAACACAAAACTACAAAATGAAAGCAAAAACTACAAAACGAAAATGCAAACAAAAACTTCTACAAAATAAAATAAAATTGAATAATAATATTAATTTTTTGTTTTTCTTTGGCAAAAAAAAAAGGTGTAGAAAAATTGGTAGCGACTTATTTTTACGTTTTAGTTGGTTCTTTTTATTATTATTTCGAACGTTTTTTGGCCTTTTTACTTTTAACTTTTTGCTTTGCTTTAAATTGATTTTTA
>NC_088930.1:17982500-18077500 GCF_038396675.1 Hydra vulgaris
TTTCCACAAAAAATTATTGGCTATAAAATTAAATCCTATATTGATAAGAAAATGAACCCATCTGTGTCTAACATTGTTAATAGCTTAAATATAAGATACTTTAAGCTTCCATACATTCTAATTACTCTAAAAGAAAAATTTCAAAAATTGTTCATAAATATTTTAAGGATGTTCTGATAAAATTAATTTTCACTACTAATAAAATACAAGATTGTTTTTGCTTAAAAGAGTCATTTCCTAAACTGCTTAAATCTCATGTTGTCTATAAATTTTCTTGCGCTGGCTGTAATGCCAGTTATATTGGAGAAACCTCCTTGGCAACTAGAATAAATGAGCACCTTAAAAGTGATAAACAATCTCATATATTTAAACACTTAAATTTATCACTTAATTGCAAAAATTTGGATAACAGTGATTTTTTTGAGATTTTGGATAATGCCCCAACCAAACACAAATTAAAGATAAAAGAAGCCCTCCACATTAAATGGGAAAGTCCCTCACTTAATAAACAAACTTTACATTATACTAAAAACTTATCTATTTAATTTTACTGTCAGTTTATTTATATAGATATATATATATTTTTTGACAGTTGGTTATTTTGATTGGTTATTTACCGAGTTATTTTGTAATAAATATATTGGTTTATTATGTATAATTTTTTGTCCGTTAATATTTCTCTGTAAAGACTTCTATTTTTTAATATATATTTCAGAGTTTTTTATTATTGTAAAATAATCTTTTGAAAATGTAAATAAATTTTACGAAACATGTCAAGAATAAAAAACATCGTGTTATTTTTAAAAATAATTATATATATATATATATATATATATATATATATATATATATATATATATATATATATATATATATATATATATATATATATATATATATATATATATATATATATATATATATATATATATATATAGTGTCGACGTGTATAAGAGCATATGTTATATTAGTAAGAAAACATCTATTAATATGAATTCTCTTAATAGAATTAATAATTTGTTATTAGAAATTTTCGCTGGATTATGGTTACCAGCATCATCAGCTCCTAAAAAAATTTATACAAAAACTTTTTATGTAACGTTAGAAACAGTTTAAAGTTAACTGGTTTCTTTCTTGCTTACGTAAAAATGTAAAAAACGGAGTCCAAAATTTAATTTTCACAAACTGTCCTTTATCTAAATTAATTCCATCATGTAAAGGTGAACATTAGAACCTCTGTATTTCAAGAGCTTCGCGTACTTTTCTATCAAATTTTTGTGTCAACTTAAATGTTTTTTCGTTTTCCCACTTTATTTCTTGTGAGCAAAACTTATTATGGGTAGCTATTGCAGACTGATAATGTTTCCCTCGTTTAAAGTTTTTAGATGATGCTGAGTTCGAGTCCTAATTTAAACTTTAGTTTCGTCTACGTATCTTTTTAAGCATTTGCATTTAATCAAATAAGTTTCGGGTTGACTATTATGTGGCAGTTTAGTTTTGTTTTTAGTAATTTAGTTTTGACGTTAGTAATATTCTTAAATTTGGATTTGATTTGAAGGCTACTCTATAGCCAGCTTTCCGAAATATTTTTCTTAGTGTCGGGGATAGTGATGGTATCCACGGTAACAATACTGTGGGGAGGTTAAGAAAGTCTGATTGAATTTTGTTGATTTCTAGGCACCGTTTATTTTCAATTAAGTTTGCAATCTGTTTAAGTTGGCGTATATTGTACCCATTTTTGTTAAACATTTGAATAAAGAAATTAATCTTATCTTGTAAATATAAATTACTGCATATAAAATAAGCCCTGTGAACGTAACCTTTAAAAATTTTGCATTTAGAATCTTAAGGTCATGATTGATCAAGAATGCAACCTTGGGCATACCAACTCCGCTTATAATGAATTTATAGAAATATTCTTAAAGCACTATAATAATCACTTCCCAATTATAGAACAAGAATTAAAAATAAAATACTTACAATGTCCATGGATTACCAGAGGTATAATAAAATCTTAAATAAAAAAAAGTTTAAAGAAAAATTACTACTCAAACCAAATAAAAAATGCAATTGGTGACATTAAAAAAACATGGAGTACTATAAAAGAAATAATTGGGAACAAAAAAGTAAAATCAAATAGTTTACCTGCTCAAATAATCATAGATAATATAGAGTACAGTGACAAAAATACGATTGCTGAAAAAATCAACGAATTTTTTGTTAACATTGGCCCTAATCAAATGTTTTTACGATAAATAAACCTATATTTGAAATTTTTAAGTCTTCGATTAGAACAGGAGTTGTACCGGACAAGCTTAGAGTAGCTAAAGTAGTACCAATATTTAAAACAGGTGAAACATACATAGTTAATAATTATAGACCTATCTCAGAAAGAGTAATCTATAACAGTAATCTATAACCTTCTCGAAAGAGTAATCTATAACAGATTGTATGAGTATTTAATCCAAAATAAAATTCTTAATAAAAAGCAATTCGGTTTCCAAAAACAATATTCAACTGAACAAGTAATTCTAGATCTAGTTAACAATATATGTGGTTCTTTTAATAAAAAATAGTTTGTTCTAGGCATCTTTATAGAACTTTTAAAAGCGTTTGATACTGTAAATCATAATATCTTTCCTAAAAAAAATGGAAAGCTATGGGATAAAAAACATAACCCTTGACTGGTTCAAAAACTATTTAAGCAACAGACAACAATGTGTTTTTTCAGATAATTATAAACACTCAAAACTACTAAGAGTTGAGTGCGGCGTCCCCCAAGGTTCCATTCTTGGACATCTTCTGTTTCTTCTATATATTAACGATCTTACAAAAGTCTCAGATAAACTTGATGTAATTATGTTTGCCGATGACACAAACTTATTTTATTCCTCGAACTCAATCAAAAACCTTTATGAATGTATAAACAAAGAGCTTAAAAGATTAAATATATGGCTGAAACTAAATAAGTTAACACTAAATACAGAAAAAACAAAATAAATACTGTTTCATTCCAAAAAACAAAAAATTATTATACCAACTATCCTTCCCTCACTAAAAATAGATAAACATTGAAAGAACAGAAACAACTGTATTTCTTGGGATCCTTATTGACGAAAATATATCTTGGAAAGCCCATATAAGTACAATAAACACCCAAATTTCAAAAAATATTGGGATACTCTACAAAGTTAAACCTATGTTGTCTCAACATAATCTTAAATCCCTTTATTTTTCTTACATTCAAAGTTATCTTACGTACGCTAATATTACATGGGCAAGTACTAACAAATCCAAATTGAGTACTATTTAGATAAGTCAAAAACATGCATCAAGATTAGTTTATAATAAAGATAAACTCATCCATCCTGAACCCTTATTAAAAACCTCGAATGCTCTAAATGTTTACCAAATGAACATCTACCAAAATGTACTATTCATGCTTAAATAGTCCCTATCGCATTTTATAGATAACTTCTTTCAAGTTAAATCTAATAGATATATAACAAGATCAACAGGCAACTTTACACTGACCAAAAGAACAACAAAGTTCTCACGGTTTTCTATTTCCTCCCGGGGTCCGTACCTAAATAACAAAATAATATCCAAAAATATAGAACTTAAAGTATTAAACAATCCTGCCGACTTGAAAAATAAATTAAAACACCTCATACTTAATATCAACAATTATATTGACATGTATTAAACTTAACTACAAAATTTATACTAAAATATTTGTGTATCACTGTATACTGTTTAACCACTTTTGACTATATATAAATATAAAATAGACTTTATTTAACCATTTAAAGAGGTACTCGATGATAAGTCTTCTTAGACTTCTACAAGTTTTCCTTTACAACAACATGTATATATATCTGAAGTAACAAAAAAATTTCTTGTCTTATCTTTTTTTTCTTTTGTTTTTTAAAAATACTGAAAGTTTTTATGATAAGAAACACTATTAGTTTACCTTATACTTACCAGGTCTATAAGCATGAAGTGAGCGTCGAGTTACAAATGTATCGATAGAGAACATTTGTTGTGAACGGGCCTTAATTTTTTTTTAATTTTGTTGCTATGACATCTGTCAAACATATTTAGTAAACATCAAGTCATTGTAAAAACAACATCATATTTTTTAATCGTGTTAAAAATGTCGAATTTTGTACCAGAAAATGATGATTTGCGGAAAGCACTAATTTTTTTTTTTCATTTGAAGAAAAGTGCTGCAGAGTAGCATCGAATGCTTGTCGAAGCTTATGGTGATTATGCTCTATCAGAAGCAACATGCAAAAGATGGTTTCAACGGTTCAGAGATAATGATTTTGATGTGCGAAATGAAGAACGTGGAGGACCACCAAAAAAGTTTGAAGACACAGAATTGCAAGCAATACTGGATGAAGATGACAATTTAATTCAAAAACAAATGGTAGAAATGTTAAATGTTTCAAAACCAACAATTTCTGACCGTTTAAAAGCTACGGAAAAGATCCAAAAGCGCGGTATATGGGTGCCACATGAATTGAATGACAGGCAGATGGAAAAGCGAAAAACCACATGAGAAATGTTGCTGTTACAACGCGAAAGGAAGTCACTATTGCATCAAATTGTGACTGGTGATGAAAAATGGATTTATTTTAAGAATACCAAACGCTAAAGATAATGGGTAAATCCAGGAGAAGCATCAACATCGACTGCAAAGCCTGATCGGTTTGGAAAAAAAACAATGCTCTGTGTTTGGTGGGACCAGAAGGGAGTGGTGTATCATGAACTTCTAAAACCTGGCAAAACTGTTGATACGCAACGCTACCGACAACAAATGATCAATTTGAACCATGCATTGACCAGAATTGGCCAGAAGACACCGAAAGGTAATTTTGATGCATAATAATGCTCCGAGTCAAACAGCAAAAGCGGTCAAGGAAACGATAACATCACTTGGCTGGAAAGAGTTACTTCACCCGCCGTATTCACCAGACTTGGCTCCTTCCGAATACCATTTGTTTTCATCGATAGGACATGCATTAAATGAGCAACACTTCAATTCCTTCGAAGAAGTCAAAAAATGGGTCTCCGATTGGTTTGCTTCAAAAAACAATCAGTTTTATTGGCGTGGTATCCACAAATTGCCAGAAAGGTGGTCAAAATGTTTAGAAAGCAATGGCAAATACTTTGAATAAAATCTTTTTACTTTTTCATTAGAAAATAGTGTTGTATTTTGAAAAAAAATTTCATCCTTATAGACCTGGTAGTTATACTTGTTAAACTACTTTTTATTATGATATGTTATACGTGGTGATACGTGGTGATATTATGTTATATATACATTTTTTAATTTTTTACGTTGCATTATATTATGTCATGTATTGTATTAGTTGTAAAAAAAAAAAAAAAAAGATTTTAGTAAGGTTTAATTTGGATATTAAAAATGGCTTCCTTTCTGTAAACTTCAAACTCGTAATTTCCATTGTTGTTATTTATTATGGTTAAATCGAGGAAGTTTAGAGTTCTATTTTCGCTTTCAGTTTTGATCGTATATTGTATCGCAGGGTGTTGTTTAATGAGGAATTGTTCTGCTTCTTGAGTGTTGGAAAATCTAGCGTGATTATCGTCGATCTTAGATAGGATTTTAGGTAAAGAAGAGGATTTACTGCCATTGCAATTTTGAAAGCGTTTTGTTCATGATGTTGTAAAAATGGTTCTGCAAGTACTACCATGAATGAAAAACCTATAGGACCAGAATTTTCAAGCTCATGGATTTCGTTGTTCCACAGGAAAAAACAACGGTGTAAACAAAGCTCTATGAGTTGTCTTGTTTCAGATATAGTAAGCTTAGTAGAATATTTGTGGAAATCATCTTTATTTAATTGGTCTATAACGCGGCGAAACATCAGTCTGCAATAGCCATCCATAATAAGTTTTGCTCACAAGAAATAAAGTGGGAAAACGTAAAAACAATTAAAGTTGAAACAAAAAAATTTGATAGAAAAGTGCGCGAAGCTCTTGAAACACAGAGGTTCTGATGTTCACCTTGACATGGTGGAATTAATTTAGACAGTTTGTGAAAACTAAATTTTGAACTCCGTTTTTTACATTTTTACGTAAGCAAGAAAGAAGTCATTTAACTGCTGACGTCATTTAACTTTAAACTGTTTCTAACGTAACAAAAATTTTTCGTATAAATTTTTTTTACGAGCTGATTATGCTGGAAAGGATGTTGTGACAAGCAATGCCTAATTACTAAATTCAGATTTTTTAGAATTACCTGGAAGCAAGAAGATGAAACGTTGGAAATGAGCAAGAAATTCCTGCAATGTAGGACAAGTCAGGAAGCTAGAAGTTGATTTGTTAGCTATAGTGAAACAGGCTCGTTAAATAGCGTTGATTAAACGTCAGAAAATAAAGGTAAAAAAACATGGAAACACCATTGTGGTCCCATAACACCAAAAACTGTCGATATTTTGGATTCGCTCAGCAAGAAACAACTGATCAATGAAATTTCGTACCTACGTCTGACGATAATACCTAAAATCGATGACGAATGACGAATAAAACTTAATTCCGAAAAATTTAAAACGGTGAACTTTACAATTGACGAACTAAGATGTTCCATTTGTAACGGATTAAAGCCAGAAAATGAACTCTCAAACAACATTCATATGCTACTCAGTCCTGTGAAGAGTGATGACGTGTGAATTAATGATATTGGTTATTAAAGTGGTCCGAGTTTATGATTTTTAAACAGCTTGCAGAGTTCTTAGTTCATTCGTCAATCAAATATTATATCGGTGCCTCATCGTTTTTAACAACAAAAAGTTCAGATTATTAAGGTATCGGCTTTGTGATACTTTACATACCTGAAACGACTGCAGAATTGAATTCAGCAACCTTCAAAAGAGATATTGGAGGCCATGGTTGTAGCTTTAATACTTAAAGTTTGAGACAGATTATTTTTGACCACCACTTTGAAAATAAGTTCACTTTTTTAACCTAAATTGTCATGCGAGCTACAATTTCTTTTTAGAATCGAGTTCTGCGTCAAATTTTGTCTCAGAAAACACTCGTTAACTTGAACTTTTTGAAAAAAAGTTTATTATTTGTCATACCCTTGTACTGGAGTAATAAAAAGAAAACAAATTCCTTTATTAAGTCCTGAAGGTGAAAAAAAGATACTTTTCTTTAAACTGTCAGATCATGCAAATACTTCAAAAAAATCTGTTTGTTTTTAATGGCCTAGAAGTGTTCCCTTCAACCACTGATGCTGTAGTTTGAGCGCTTGCTCCAGAATCAGGAGATCCAAGATTCAATGCCAGTTCTAGCTACTATTACGGCATTGGCTGAATGATAAGACTAATTTTGTCTTCTTCTAGCCCCAGTCATGTAAATTTTTTTTCTTTTATTAATTACGATTGTAAAATTTTTTTACTAACTGGCAAATACATAACAGAAGGCTGGGATAGAGGCAGGCACTTCCTAGTTAAATGCCTATAAAGAACTACTCCACATTACTCTTTAAAACTATTTAATAACTGAACTTGGTTTTGGTCCGCTGTAAAATAGTATTTGTGGTTACTATTGACGAAAAACTTTGCTCTGACTCTTCAAACTGTCACTAAATTAATTTACTTAATCTTATTAGCAAAGTTTTTGAATCTTTTAATAACAAGTTTCTAAAAATCTCATCTTAAGTCTTACAATCTGCTCTCAGACAATAAATATACAGACTTATTAATGGTTATAACAGAAAAGTTAAATTGTACATTAGTTGAAAGCAGTGAAGCAAGGGCTATTATTCTGACGTGCTAATCTTTTCTTTAAACACACTTTACATGATATATCTGGAAAAGTTTTTGAACTTATTGCACCATTCAGTTCTAACCGCAGTATTAATGTGGTCCTTAATGGACAAAACTCTCCTTCTGTTCCGTAATTTTTGGGGTACCACAAGGTTTCATCCTTTGTCCTGACTTGTTCCTCTTCTACACGTTCTTCCTAATAAACTTTACTCTAAATTTTACTGGTGAAACAAGTTCACTGTCTGCTGGTGACACAAGTATATACTTGTCTAAATTTTACTGGTGAAACAAGTAAAATTGACCCAAGTATATACTTGTTTATATTTTACTAGGGAAGCAAGTTCACAACCTTCTGGTGACACAAGCATATACTTTAGTCTTGACAAAATGTTACGACATTTTAATTGCTGAGAACAGGCGTTTGATCTCTCATCTGTAACTGGGTTTGCAATAGCTTTTGAATTTTAATGCAAACAAAAAGTTGTTTTCTATTCATAATTATCGCAATACCATTCATATTTTTACATCAACGAATGGTAAAAACTTTTAACGAGCTTTACGTATTTTCGAATTGTCATTCACTTCCCAGTCGGCACAGACGTAAGTGGGACGTCTATACAGCGTCTTGATTGGGTTGCCAGATGTCCAGCTTTAACGGAGAATAATACAGTGACAAACCTGTAAAAATAAATTTTTTTAACAGTATTCTTCATCATAAAAGTTGGACATCTGGCAACTCTACGTTTTGAGAACGCCACATGTCTTGAGGATGTCCAAGGGACGTTCTGTGCCTACTGGGTACTGACCTCTCATGTAAACCACGTAATCAATCAAAAAGTTAGCTAAGGTTTATTATAAAGAAGAAAATAAATGAATAAAATTGATATATATAGTTGTCAATTAAAAATTCTTTTTTCGATTAAAAATAAGTGAATTTAACAACTTATTAAACAATGAACAAATTATTTTAATAAAACGGGTACAAAAAAGGTTGCGGATATCGAAGATTACTTGATGGAAACAAAGGTTGAGGGTATCTAGGATTACTTGATAACTGGTAACTGCATTTATCGGTGCAGTTCTTTTTTACTACAACCGAAAATATATCTTTTGGATTGTAGTAGATGAATTAAGGAAATTACCCACAAATACTTAATTATTTTAATATTTTAAAAATGTTGTCGTATAAATTCTCTTGTTGTTAAGGATAAAAATATGAACTTGCCATAAATTAGGTTTTAAGCTTTTTCAAACAAAAAAAAATTATACTTTTAGAGAATCATTCAGGTCCAGATGTTAATTTTATTAACAATGATGAAATAATAAAAAACAGAAGCCCTTCTTATTATTATTCTGATATTTCAAATCTTACCGCTGATAAAGATATAAATGCATTCCCCATTTTACACCAAAACATTAAAAGCTTTCGAGAAATAGAAAGATTTTTTATTTAGCATCAAAATAAATTTTTAAGCCTTATCAATTAAGAAGCTCCGAAATAATAGATGGTAGGGTATGTATTCTTATTCACAAATCTTTATTTTTTAAACCGCTACCCAAATTTAGCATAACATGTAAAGATTGTGAATCATTAATAATTGAAATTATAAATAAAACCACAAAAGTCGTGATTGTATTTGTTTTGTAATGTCCGCCATCTGGCATAATGATTTTTGAGGGGAAAACACGTTAAAAGATTTATTTTAAATGAAGCTTTTTGTGGTAAATGTGTTTTCTTTGAGTAGGATCTTCATTTTAATGGGCTTGATTGTGACACAAATAAAGATTTTCTGAACATAATATTTAAAAATGAATTTGTTACAATAATAAATAATTCAAATTACTGGTAACAGCGCAACCTAAATTGATCACATAACAATTAACAAATTTGCAAATATAAATATTAAAACTGAAATATTTATTTTCACTTTTAACATTTATTTCCACCGATATATCGGATAGTTTTCCAATGTTTACAATGGTACCAAAATGTGTTGAACACTCCCCTCAAAGAATTAAAATTGCATAACAAATTTATAACGGTATTACTTAGTCCTTTATTTTCTGCATTACAATAATAATTAAATATTTTTTTCTACATTACAATAATATTTTATTTTCTGCAAACTGGGAGTTTGCAAAAAGAAGTTTTACAAATTCAAAATTTGAACATTGTCTCTAACAGTTTTCTTAAGATGTTTCAAAAATAAAATGAGAAAGTGTTTCCATTGTCAGCAAAAGTTTAAAAATTAAATGCCTTTTTTTTCCTTTTTTTTCTTAATAAATTTTACGTTTGAATAATTACAATTTTCGTATTTCAAAATTATACAAATGGCCGGTGCAAGAAGACAAAATAATCTAACCGCCCCTATTAATCTGTAAATAGTATATATTCACAAATCGTATACAGGTAGGTACGCCTTAAAAACAAAAACACCTTAAAAATCACAAAGTTCATAGACCCATGTATGTTAATGACACTTATTTTTATTGTTTGTTCATGTCCTTTGGTTTAATCTTGTTTACCGTAAGCAAACCTAGTCAAATCTTCTAGATTTAAACTTTTCTTATAACTTTCTTTCATAATCCTCTGTGACTGTTTGAACATAAAATTCCAATAGTTTGCCGATCCAATATCGATATTGTGTTTTTGCTAATATGTGCAATGAATGTAGAGTAACTGGTGCTAAAAAGACATTTGCTGATGAAAGTGTGCATATTTTCTTTGTTGTACTTGGATCAAGACTGCCAGAAGACTCCTGCTCCTAATTCAAGGCTGTACAGTTAGCAACCTGTGAAATTTAACTTACTGCATATTATCTACATTTATACCCTCTTTAGATATCTTTAAAGCCTATTTTTTCCTCATTGCGCCTAAAATTATCATGAAATTTTTCCGGTTTATTGTTTGGAAAGTTGTAATAAGCATGCATGTCCTGATTAGGACTTTGATCTAATAGTTGAGTCACCCTAGTTTCGAAGGACTTATAAACAATTAACTTGTAAACAAGTTAATTTTCTTTTCATAGAGAAAATGCAGAACATTGCAGTCAAATGTGTCCATCTGCCAGCGTTATAAAAGATCGTTGAATGTTTTGTTTTTTTCTATTTTTTTAATTACATATATTAAACTTTTTGTATAAGTCCAATAAAGAATGATTATCCTGGTTTCTTTTTTACAGTAGATAATATAGTTAAGTCTTTTATATTTTTGAAAGCTGTTTTTATATTTTTACAGCTATTTTTATTTTGGGGCCATACGACTAGTGATGCCAGCAAAAATAACTTGAAGAAAACATTTAATGACCTTTATCTATTTATTAACATTTATCTATTTATTAACATTTATCTATTTATTGTTTTAATTATAGAGCATATCAGCAAATAAAGTAAAAAAAGATAAATGTGACTCTTCCATCACACTTGTACGGTTCAATGCCGTATTAATTGATACATTTTCTTTTCTTCTCAGAGCTATGTCGTGGTGCTCTGCTTCTCACCACTGCCAAAACGAATGACCAAGCCTACAATAAATTTTAAAAATTGTGTTTAGAATATGGTTATATTAGAATTACATGGTGTTTGAATTACACGTGTAATTACATGAATTACACGTGTTAAAAAACAAACAACTAGTGTACAACGTTTCATTAACAAAATTTTTTCATTAATGCTTATAATTAGGGTGTTATGCTTTGTAACAAACCATAACACCCTATTTACTTTCATATCTTTACAACATGTTTTACATTATCAGAAAGTTGGACAAATTTGCAACCACTTCGATTTTTGGTGTTGCAATAGTCTCTAATTTTGAAAACATCAATAATTAGATTAGTGACTTACATTCTTGATATTCCTTAATGACAACCGTTTTTATTTTTAATAAATTCTACAATAGTTCTTCCGTTGCTGTCAAAATTTGCAGATGATGCTTTTTGATATCAACAGTTATTCCATCTAATCTCCGATCGATGGTACCTTCATCTTTGATAAAAGAAAACATCTCAGTTTGCAAAGCAACATTACCTCTCTTGTTGAGCTCTTTGCAACAAGCTTTTTGAACTTGAAGTTCTTTTATATTAATTTTTTCCTCTGGACCTTTTCCTCTGCTTTTGATTTTGGTTTTTCAACCAAAAAGGTACTTTTTCCACTTTTATTATAAATTTTAATTTCACCCTTTCAAAACTACTTATATTACTTTTATCTATATAATAAATATAGTATAAAACAATTATGTGCATAAATACAAATTAATAACTCCTCTGCTAAATAAAAATATAATATCTGATTGCCTTATATGTGCAATTAACAAGAAATTTTATTTAATAAAGATCTCCCTAAATACATCAATTAAAATTCACCATATAAGTTGTAGTTAGCAAGGGTTTATTTTGTAGTTTTTAAGGTTTTTTTGGAGTAGTTTATGTCTTTTCGTTAATAATAAGTTTACAATAATTTGTGTATAAATACTATGACCCTAAAACAAAATGCTTAAAAATTTTTGAGTGAAACTGATGAATGACTCTAAAACTATTAGATAAAAACTTGCTTGCGGTATTTAGGGGGTAACAATCAAAAAAAGCAATTTTTCTTTGAATCACTAAACTTTACTAAAAACCATACACTGAAAAATATGACGGGGAAGACAATCATATTAGGTAGATTTTAAATACAGAATGTTTTAGCACTTCAGAAGTTTCCAATATTCAGTCATAGAGTATCATTTTTTTTGTTGGTGTAATTTTTAAGGTTTACATAACATAAAATAAAATTGTTTTAGCGGAAAAACACAGACCAGAAGATTCTTCTTTTTTTTAATCTCCTAAAAATCAAACTTGTTCAAATTAATTAAGATTTTACATTAGATATAATCTGTTATGATTGTTTATTGGCAGTTTTTATGGTCGGAATTTTTAAATTTTTTTTGAAAATTGATATAAGCGTTGTATTTTAACCATTATATCAAATTAATAAGTATCAGAACAGATTAGAACTAAGATCTATAGTGGGTTAATGCACTTTTCAAATTTTTTTAACTAAAATCAAGATAACGCTGTTGAGCGAAATTGATCAAAAGACTAAAAAATAGTGTTCTTTAGGTTCACTATTTGGGGTAATAAAAAAGTTATAAAAGTTATATAAAAAAGAAAAAAGTTTTTTTGAACATTATGAAAACCTGAAGCAAAAAAAAATTATAACATCTAAAGCTCTTGTTTAGACATAATACGCTGTCAAAATCGTGCTAATTTTAACTAAAAGAATTCAACTAATTTAAAAATCGCTTCAACTGCACCGAGTCTTCTGAAATAACCAGAAATCTTAATGTATCAAAAAAGCAACAACAACAACAACAATAAAAAACTGTATTTGTATTCCCATTCACTAACATTTTCTGGTTTAAAAAAAATGTAAACAAATATTTTTTTCGTTTTTCTAAACTCTATTAGAGATAATTGGCTTTTACTTGAAATTGAATTAGGTCTAAAGGTAAAGTGAGGAAGATAGGCACATTCAAGTAATGTATTATATGCGGTAGTGGTGTAGTGGTAGAGCGCTCGCTTCATAAGACATCTTATGAATAAATTATGCTTAAAAAATTTATACTTTTCATTTATACATAGTCATATTAACTATTGTAATATTGCCTGGGCAAACAATCATTCATCTTTCCTAAAAATTATTTATATAAAACAAAAGCAAGCAAGTCGATTAGTTTTAGGCGCAGATAGATACGAAAATGCCAAGCTGTTACTCAAGGACATAAATGCTATAAACGTATACGAACTAAATATATGCCATAACTTGTTATTTATGTTTAAACTTCAAAATGAAATGATTCCAAAATATTTTTTTAAAAGTTTCACTCGAATTAATTATAAACAATGAGTAATTACTACATCCCACTAACATCACTCAAAAAATCTGACTTCTCGACTACATGCCGGGGACCACGCTTGTGGAATTCGGTTCTCGAAGAAAATATTAAAAAAAATAAAATCTATTAAAAGAACTATAAAAAAACTAAATTTAAACATTACGTACATTCTCTCATTTTTTTAAAAAATTGAAATAATTTTTTATTTTTTATTTTTAATGTATTTTATTTTTTATTAATATTGTATTGAAATTTTTTTCTTTCTATTTTAACTTTATTTTTTTTTTTCAAACTTATTAATTTCACTCTTTTACATAATATTGGAAGATGTAAAATTTTATTGTATTTTTCTGTATTTCACGAAGGGGCTTGATGATAAAACCTTTTGACTTCTACTTGACCCAGTCAGCTTGTAATTATATATATTTGTTTAAATTTATAGATAACATTGTTAAATGTGTAAAATGACAAAATGAATAAATAATAATAATAATAAGCGAGAGGTTCTGAGTTCGATCCCCACCACGTCCCTGGTAGTACCGCGCTCAAATTGTTTCTCCGCGCAGCGGCCTTGTTCGTCAAGGTTCGAGTTTCGGAGTCATAGAGTTGAAAGAGGGTTATGCCAGAAATAAGTAGCCTCCTCGTCTGTAGTGGCCTTCTCAGCCTTGAGGAGGTGAGTTAAACAAAAAAAAAAACAACAACAAAAAAAGGATTGCATTAATTTGAAACATGTTCATAATTTAAACGTATAATACATTTTTGTGAACCTTTTAATCTTTATTTTTATGTTTGGAATAAGTTTTTATAGTTATAAACTGGAAATATGTTCTTAAGTTAAAAGTATAATAATTTTTTTTTTTATACCTTTTACTTTTATTCACCTTATGTTTAGAGCAAGTATTTGTATTTGTAAATGGTTCTCGAAATAGTTTACTTTTAGTCTCTTTTTTGTTTTAGTTGTAAATTAGTTTATTCAAAATATTGTTTTTTTTTGTAAAGGTTAGGTTTTTTTGTAAAGGTTTTTTGTAAAGGTTAAAACTAGAAAATTGTTGACGTAATTAATGGTCAGTCCCAAAGAGATAGTTTTTTGAAGAATCTGCAATGACCTTACAGTTTGAAGAAAAATATCTCTTTCTGTTTACAATTAAATACAATTTTGCGTCATCTCCTCCAGAATTTAGTTTATCAACTTCGTTGTTATAAAACTGCAAAACATCCAGGAAATCTGGAAGTTTGTAAAATCTAAATAATGTTTATGTTAATGTAAGTAATGTTAATGAGCGTCCACCAAAAAAAAATATTTGTATTTTTTTGGTTCGAAATATATCCTGGTTATATGCATAAAAATAAGCAAAATTACCAAATTTAAGAGTTTAAGGACCTATAGAAGTGTTAAGTGTAAAAACTGAAAAACAGGCATTTTTGAATTTTTTTACAGTTTTCCACGTAAATAATACACTTCTACCTCTTTCTCTTTTTTTTTTTTTTTTTAAATAAGCAAGTATTATTTTTTAATACTATTACAGAGATTATAAAAAATACATTAACTAAATCAATAAAACAATAAAGTTTATGTTTTTTAAATATATAAATAAATTGTAATATGGAAATAAACAATAAACAATATAGAAGAACAAGCTGTAAAAAAAGAAAATTTCAAGATATGGAAAAAATATTTTTAAATGAAAAACCCAAAAGAAAACCCAAGGAGACCATTGTATCTTTTGAACAGACCCATTTTAGAGCTTCTCATATACCTGTTGCCCAAATATGTCACCAGCTAAAATTTCAACTCCCTAGTGGAAAATATGATTAAGGTATTAAATATTGTCTTGTCAAAAAAGTCGTAAATATCTGGTGCAGAGCGGGAAAAAAGACTTCGTAATGAAAATTTTAGAGATAAGATTACAAAGCTCAACAAAAAATGTTTACAATAAATAATAATTTTTTTTTGTTTTAACTGTCAACGTCTTTTAAAATTGTAAATGTGTAAGTTATGTCTTTTTTTTTCATATTAGATTGAACTTCTCTTCAAAAGAAAATCTTTCTATTCTCGAAACCGGCCATTTAAAAACTTCAAATGAACTTTTTGACATTGGCTGCAAAAATATTGTAATAAAATTTAAAGCTAATCGCAACAGATCATCTGATGCCATTAAAGAGAACATTAAATTCTTAACCCACCAAAAGTCGACTAGAAAAATGTATATAACTGAGGATATTGACACAATTTACCGAAAGAGAATTTAAATAAAAGAAAGAGAATGTAAAAAATAAAACCGAAAGTAAAAATGAGTTAGATAATTGGAATTAAAATAGGAAAAAAGTTTATTCGAAAATCATATTGTCTCTGATTCTGATACAGAACCGATATATTTTGAGTCAAATTCATCTAATAAATCTTATTTTGATGAATTTAGTGAAGAAGATAAAAAATTGTGCCCTGTGCTATTAACAAGAAAAAATCTTCTGAGCTGCACCAGTCAATATCAGAGAACGGATTAAAAGTTGCCACAAGATTTCATCTTTGTGTAAGGTGTCATACAGTAATTATTTCTTCAATTCTAAACCATGCAGGACTTAATTTAACAGGTATTGTTTTGCCAAAACCAGAAACCCACAGAAAAAAATTTCATTTCATCAAAAACAAAGAGGGAGAAATTAGAAATAGCTATTAAAATGTTTTAATCGGTAAGGAAATTTTGCTTCCCTTTGATGGTAAACTGTGTTATGAATGGAATCTTAAAAATATTATTACTGTTAAAATGGAAAGGATTGCAGTAAGCGCCACGGCTCCTGATGATGGTAATAGTAGTGATATTCTGCTTGGAGTGTTCCATGCAAATTTATCTAAAGACAATGACCAAGCAAAACAAATAAAAAAGGTACAAGAAGATTTTAAAACTGAAAACAATGTTTTTCCTGTTAGTACTGACACAACTGCTCCAAACATTGGTGCACATAATTGAGAAATTGAACTTATAAATAGGTATGTTGTCGGGAAGCACATGATGCGGCTTTTATGTCGTCGACGCAAATATGAGAAACACATTAGTAATTTAGTGCAAGCGCTAACTGGACTAAGATAAAGACACCAAAAAAACAACTGTTTTAAGATTTTAAAAAACATTGGCTTGAAAATTTTTAGATATGCAATGAAGATGTTTACTCATTAGACAGATTTAGTTTCTACATTTTAAAAAAACAGTTCTTTACATGCAACAGATTGCACAAGAAGCTAAAGAATACTTAGCAAATGTCATTACCCTGAAAAAATTTTCCAAGAAAAGAACAGACTATATAAGATTATGTTAACTAGGTTCTTTTTATTTAGATAACAAATTACCAAACTTCTACATTCATCCCTGCTCCCTGCTTGTCATGAAGCTAGATTTATGGCAAATGGGAAGCTAGAGTTATGGCAAATGGGAAGCTAGATTTATGGCAAATGGGAAGCTAGATTTATGGCATATGGGAAGCTAAAGTTATGGCAAATGGGAAGCTAGATTTATTGCAAATGGGAAGCTAGATTTATGACAAATGGGATACATTTATTGGTGCTTCAACTGACTCATAAAAAACTGAAATTTATGTCAATAGAGGAAATAGAAGATGTCAAACAAAATTGCACCTTTTCTAGCAATATTTCACATTCCTTAGTTTCTGAAGTCATCTATCATAATCCAGGCACCATCTAATGACCTCAAAGCTAATAAAGCAGCCAAAAGCCTAGAGAAAGAATTCTTTCTCTAGAATTTCGTACTTCTAGTATTTCGTCTTGTAGAAGACGAAATACTAGGCAAAAGTCTGAAAAACTTGCTTCTTAGGCATTCATGGTACCTGTCTGAAGATATTGTTATTGTATCACCAGGAGATCTATGCGTAACTAATGAAGTGAAATTCCTAATGATGCAGAAAATTATCAATTATCTCTGTCTCTTAACAATATCTCTTATTGAAATAAAGAAACTAAAAATTAAAGATAATATAAATATCAACAAGAGACTCGTTTGCTGGAGTTAGTAGGGAAAAACTGCTGGTATACTCTTTTCATATTCAATCTTAATATACAAGATATATTGTTTTGGATTTCTGATAGAAAGTATATAGATCTTTATCCAAACCCTAATTTTTTGTAAATATGCAACAACAACGACAACAACAACAACAACAACAACAACAACAACAACAACAACAACAACAACAACAACAACAACAACAACAACAACAACAACATCAACAAGATATTTATTTTCCACAAAATTTACAGTATAATTACAATAATATATTTACAATAATAATAATAACAACAATAACAATAATAATAAAAATTTTTTACTTCATTTACGATTCCATTCACTGATGCACTGATGTGTAACTGAATACTTACCAAACCTCAAAGTTTTATAGGGAGGTACATTTAGTTTTCCATTATTGATGTTTCTAGTTAAATGTGAATGTATAAATCGAGTTTCAGTAAAGAAGGTTGCAATAGTATTATATAATATATATAATTCAGTGCACAAATGACTATTCTGAAAGAAATATTTGTCTAGTGCAAGATTTCCTGGCAGGCAGTCATAAAGAAAGTCAGAGACAAAACATCATGGTGATTTCGCTAGATTCATGATACTAGCATCTTCAGCTTTAATTACAAACTATTAAGTATATTTAATTACATACAAACGGTAACTTCACTTTTTAATGGCTTCTTTAAAGTTCACATTTTTACATATTGACCATCGTCTAAATTCGTACCTCCATTTTTAGGTCAGCATTTGTTTTACTGAATTTCAATTGATTCTTGAACTTTTCAAATTTTTTAGGTTCTATTTCCAATCTTTTTACTTGCTCATATTTTATATGATGTCAAATTGTAAGTCCCATTTTTTTTCTAATACATTTTTTTGGTGTTGTCTTGTACATAAGATTGTTATACTGTTTACTGAGAAACTTTTCTTGCTTTTACATTTGCAAAATCAATTACAACATCTTGAAAATTTATATTTTTTAACAGCGTTCTTTCAATTGTCATTTAACTTTTCTTTCAACGATCATTTAAAATTGAAGAAGGAGATTATTTTTAACTATTGCGATTTTTTTAAATGCTCTTTCTGCACTACAACTGGTTATGAGAAGTGTAAGAAAAATCCGATATGCGATGTCAACATAGGGACAAACTGGTTCTAACTTATTCCTACGAATTGCTTGTAAAGATTCAAGTGCTGATATATTTTTCTCATTTGCCATGAACTTGGAAAACTGGATAATTTAATCAGGGAATTGTGTATCTAAGTCTGAAGGGTAAATACTACATAAGAATTTGGCAGCAGCAACAATTACAGGAACGGTCATGGTCTAAAAACTAGTTAGAAATCTAAACATTCTCTCTGCAGACTCGTAAGCAAAAAGCCTTTCTTTCAAGCACATTTTCAACTTGTCTATGGTTGAGGAAATTAAAATTTATTTTAAATTCGTCACTGCCACTAAAAACCACTTCATTTTCGCTATTTTTACGAAACCCTAGTTTGCGCGTCTTCTTTCTTGAATTTTCATGTTTGTACTGATTAGGAATAATGTTTGAGAACCTTCTAGCACTTTCTTGAATGTCGAGAAAATTTTCACGAACTGGTGTCACATATTTCAAAAGAAATGTAAGCAATCGAACACCAAGAGCCAAATCTGCAATTTTATTATGAAGTTTCATACTAGTAGCATCAAATCGTAACATTCTGTGCTAAAGCTCCGTCATAAAAGCAGCATCCAAAGTTTTCATTTTTTTTTAAAGTGCAGTGGCTTCGTTTTGTGTCTGACGTTTTTCATCTTTATCCAGAATAATTGATTCTAATGTCTCAAGAATTTGGTTGTAATTTGAATGCACAACTTTAGTAGAAATGGTCTTGCTGACCACCTCAGTCTTTTAATAGTAACTTTCCTGTCCTTTCCAGAACCATTTACAAGACCAGAACAAACTATCTGCCATCTGTGAGTTAAAAAAGCACAGAAATTTTACTGGCATTGAAGAAACCCAAAGAAGATGCAGCCTCACAGCTGTCAACAGCATTTACGCCAACTAAATTTAGAGAATGTTCTGCACAAGGAATAAATTCAATGTTTGGGTACTCATTTTTCAGTAGTGCTTGCAAGCCTTTGTATTTTCCTGACATGCTAGAAGCATTGTCGTATGACAAACAACGAGCATCGTTAATGATTCGGCCAAGCTCATCTAATTTCTTCTTGACAGCATCTGCCATAGCTTTTCCGCTATGTCCACATGAAGATTCAAACCCAATAAATCTTTCTTCCACAACAGCTTTCTCGCTCACACATCAAATGATTATTGCAAGTTGGTCACAGTGTGCAGTGTCTGTTAATGAGTCAACAATAAGTGAAAAGTATTTAGCACAGTCAATTTTGCGACCTATGGAAGTCAGAACTTTTTTTGCCATTAAGAAGACGATTTCCTCATAACTTTTAGATGAAATGTATGAAACATTTCCTCTGCACTGTTTCTTCGGTTTTCTAAGTGTTTAACAAGGAATGGGTCAAATTTTTCTTACTCCAAGACCCCGAGAAAATTTCCATTACTGAAGTCACCTATTTCTTCTGAATTGCCTATAAGAGCTAGACCTTGGCTGCACAAAAACTTCAAGCATTCAACAGCTTCTTCTTAGAACTTCCCTATAGTAACGCTTTTCATCCTCCAACTGCTGTTTTAAATGAATATCAATTTTTCCTTTCATTATGACTTTTCAAAATTAGCACCGGACAGCATCAGAATGCTGCTTGCTTGCTACGTGTCTATGTATAGAACGCAGTCAATGTACCCAGTCGTTGAACCAAGTTCTGAAATTTTAGTCTGAATCTTGAAAAAGCAAGCAGAATAAACAAAATATTTTTCCTGTGGATGGTGAATAAATTAGCCAGTTTTGAACTTCACCATTTTTCAACTTAAAAGAAAAATAGGTAAGAGCACCTTATTTTGGTGTTTGTAAATTTTTGGGATTTTTCAAAATTTTTGTCTTCAACATTTTGATCAGGAATTTCTTTCATAGAAATCCAGTAGCGCAGTGCTTCTTTCAAATCCGTCAAATTGACATATTGACAAACTGGACTAAAACAAAAAAGAACGGTGCAGCTTAAGTATACAATTAAAAATAATAATACGTTTAACAATATTACTCATAACAGTAATAATAATAATAACAGGAAAAGTAATAATGATAGTAACAATAATAACAATAAATTGAATTATTTATTCCTTCCTCTAAATTCCACAGTATTCTTACATTGCCATACGACACATTTTCTTGCTGCGCTGTTGAATTGGATAACACCGATACATTGTTCATTGAAGAATTTTCTGTTACTTTCTGCAACTATGGACTTTCTGCAGTTGGGTTTGCTTCAATTGACACACATTGATTCTCCTCCCATGTTTTATTAGGAGATCGGAAAAAAGTAGTCAATTTTGGGATTTTTTTTAATGTTGCTTGCTGCAGGGGAGGATCTAGCATTTTTTGGACTTCGAGATATCTAAAGAGTTTAGAAGGGACTCTAGTATTAAATCACGTAGATAAGATTACTTTATCATATACTTCTTGAAGATACAACTCGTTATTTACAATAAAATCTTGGATCGAGCAAGAAAAAAGAGCGCTTTCTCTTTTATATATAATATCAAGAAACCTACTGGCTGCTGCGTTAGCTAACTAAAGCAACAATATCTAACTCCAGACATGGAGCTAACTCCAAGCATTTATATTTTTATACTTATGTCAAATAAAGATGTTTTGCAAAAAATTGCAGTTATTGGAGCCGGGGAACAAAAAAGCCCCAAAATCCTTCCCCCCCTCCCTTCTCCTGCCCCAAACGTTAGAGCAACAACTTGATGAAATATTTTTTGTACTATTTTTAACTAGACTTATATTTATAGAGAAATTTTCAAATTCATAGTAAAGTATTTTCAGCGTTCAAAAAAAAAGAACATATAAAGTTTAAAACTCCTTCAATTTAAGGGGGTTGCAAATTTTTTTTGCAGTTTGCGTTTTAAATTTTCGCTTAGATATTTTCCGTCCATTAATTCCAATTATTGCAAAAATATTATTGTAATTTTAATTTAAAGTTCATTAGTGGCAAAAAAAAAAAAGAAGTGGTAAAAAAAACAATATTTCAAAAAATATATAAAATATTTCAATACATATTTACCAATGAATGTAAGTAAATAAAAAAACAAACAACTATTAATTTAAGTGATATTTTTTGTTCTCAAATAAAAAAAAATTCGAATCAAAATGTAGCCAATTCGCATTTCTTAATAAATAATTAAACAGTTTTGTATTTAACTTGTTTATTCCACTTTCACAAGTAAGATAAAAGTTGTTCGAACTTTTTTCCGATGTTCGAAAGTGTTCAAGTTTGAACTTTTTTTATAAAAGTTTTGAGTTTTTATTTTTAATTACAGGGGAAATTCATTAAATTAATTTGATTAGAATTTATCGAAATTATTTTAACTAAAAATTAATGGAAATAATTTAGAATGTCAAGTCATATATAAAATAGAAAATAATACATACGTTAAAAATCGGGGGCCCCGTTGGTACCCTATTTTTTGGGGACCGAGCACCTAGGCTCCCAGGAGTGGTTGAGGGGAGTGGTTGTTTCCAAGCTTTAATCATTTAGAAAATCTAATTGGTTGCTGAAATCTAATTGGTTTGTTAAGTTTTGAAACTTAACAAACAAATTAGATTAACTTTTTATAAACGATTGGTAATTTACAATAGTAGCTTTATACAATGACTGAGATGTAGGAAGAATGGGGAGAAGTGGGACGACAAAAAGTGTTTCTGGAATAATTTAATATTATTTTTATATATGTATGTACTGCACCAAACAAGTCTTTACAAATAAAGCATTATTTCGGGCACTGATTCCATCCGCTAAGGTCGACAGCAAATTATAATAATTTTAAACTTTACAATATGATACTTTTAATTTTAGAGAAACTGTGTTACTGGGGTAAAGTGGGACAGCCATGAGGTGATATGAGACAAGCGAGTAATTAACAACATATTAACAAAAATTATTAACTAATTTGTTTAATAACTATTATGCTGTAAATAACTATTAAATTTGTAAACCACGTAATTCTCATCAAAATATTTTCCGCAAAGGTTTCCGCAAAATATTTACACAAAAGTGGTATGGGAGAAATAGAAGATTTATTAATTTTCTCTGTCGCACTTCACCTCTCAAAAAATCTTATAAAAAAAGGTGGGGTCAAAAAGGTGGTCTTGAACAAATTACGTTAAAAATAACCTTTACCTCTCATAATTGGAATTTTGGAAATGTACCACTTCTCCCGCGTCCCATTTCTCCCCACTCTTTCCAATACAGTTGACTCGTATAGTAAAATAGAAACTTTCAAGGTATTGTATCACATTATATTTATCATTAAATGTTTCAAATAGTATCGCAACATTATTTAATTAACTGTGTGGTATTGCTTCCGATTTTAAGTTCTCATCTGGTATTGTGACTTTAATTAAATCTCGCGCGGTATCGTAGTTCTTCTCTAGTCTTTCATTCTTTGTTCAACATATAACAACTAAACTAATCATCATTGATTATGCCTCTTTTAACATCATTAACAAAACATTATTAACTAAACCTCTAAAAGCAATCTTACCAGTATTTTTTTAATAATAAATTCAAAAAGTCACTTTTTTTTTTCTTTTCAATTGTGACTATGCAACCACTCGATACTATATCATTCTTTTTATTATCGGTATCGTGTGATATCGAACCGATACTGATGATACCGACATTAATATATAAGCGCTACAACACGAAACGAGACTAGCCTTCTCGGTATCGTGAGGTACCAAACCAATACTGATGGTATCGACATAATTATGCGGCCGTGGCGCAGTGGTTAGAGCGCTTTCTTTATAAGCAGGAGATCCAGGTTCGAAACGAGCTCTGGATGAATTTTCGCGTCACGGTAAGGAAGGAGGCGTGAACTTCCTGATTAAATGCACTTCCGCGGTGCTCTGTGACAAGACCGTTAGGACTTCTTGGGGAACCTAAAATAAAAATTGAAAAAAAAAAAAAAAAAAAAATATAAAAGCAATACCACACGATACAAAACCATCTTTCTCGGTATCGACTTACACGATACCGATTATCTAGTATGTAATAAGAAAAGTGCTAGAAAGTAGTTAGTTATCAAACCGACTTTAAAACAACATTAGATATAAAAAAGACACTAACTATTATAAAAAAGCAAAATGAAAAGATTAACATTTGATAATTCCAAAATATTAACGTAATGATGACTAAAACATGACAAAAAAAAAACATAAATGAAGTTATTTTGTTAGCTTTTAAAAACATTTATAAACGTTTCTAAAAGCTAACAAAATAACTTCATGCCATCTCTTCGTTAGACTCTTCGTTAAAGTTGTCAAGATTAAAAAAAACTCTTCGTTAAAGTTGTCAAGACTAAAAAAAACTCTTCGTTAAAGTTGTCGAAGAAGTTTTAATTATATTTAATAAAAGTTACATTTATAACAAAGTTACAAAACTAATTACCTTCTTTTGTTTATCTTTAATCACTCATTGAAAGTCTTTCACTAAAAGTTTTTACAAACCATTCAAAATTAGCGTAGTTTTAATATTTAAAAACTTACTTAAAAATCGGCCAAGTTTTACTAGTTCAGCTTCAACTTGAAAACATGAGCAGCACAATAAGTTTAGCCAACGTCAGAAAAACTTTGAATTCCATGGATCAACCTTTCCTCAACCTTGGTTAAACGCGTTGTGCTGCTAGGAAGACTTCTTTAAAAAGCAAAAACCATCTCCAAATGCAAGAAGCAAACTTGTAATTTTAAGTTATACTTCTAACATTAGACTAAAGTTTGTGTTTGCATTAGACTAAAGTTTGTGTTTGCTTCTAACATTAGACTAAAGTCTAATGTTAGAAGCAAACACAAACTAGATTCCCACTTTAAAAACGTTTTTTCTAGTCCTTTTTTTTAAAGATATTTTAATAAGCCTTTGATTTGGCTACCCAATAAAGACTGTCTTTTGTTTTGTTTTGTAAAAAAAGTTTAACAACTTAATTTACTTAACTACAACAAAAGTTCAAGTTATAGAATCTCTAACCCTTCAGGAGGAGGAACATTTAAAACATAATTTTTTTGTGAATATTATACGATTCAAATTTATTGACAGAATTCACATTTCATCAAAATATTTTTGATGAAATATATTGACGAATATATATGTATATATATATATATATATATATATATATATATATATATATATATATATATATATATATATATATATATATATATATATATATATATATATATATATATATATATATATATATATATATATATATTAAATGACAATCTTGTTTGAGAGTTAAATTAATTTTAATATAGAGGCAAACGCTCTACCATCACACCACTACCGCATTGAGTGTTTAAGTATATTATACTTATAATATACTATTTATTCCTTAATTAGTTTCAATATTAAAATTCTTTTATCATAATATTAGTTCTGATTTAAACAATTTGAAAACAGGTAGACACGGCTTGACCTTTTATAACGTCTTTGTCAACCTTTTATAACGTCTTTGTCGACTTTCTTGGCGCAAGTCTATTTTCTTTTCAGGTACTAATTTAAAACTCGTTTTTAAAACTGATAGCAATAAATTAAAAAATCTCAAAAACTGTACAGTGGTCTCTTTAGGGAAATTATTGGGCCAAAGCTCAAATTTTTGATTCTTTAATTGTATTATAATAGTTATTCATAATGAAAGTACACATACTGTTAAACTAATAAAGTCAAGTAGGTAGTTAAAAATACCAGCAATATAATAAATATATTTTAAAGTCTAAAGTCCAAAATTGATCATTATTTTGAATGGTGTGTTTTTGATGCTTTATACTTTATATGCAAACTTTTAACGAGACAAAAAAATGATGATGTTAGCTACTTTTGCATAATGTTATTAGTTTTTGCATAATATTATTAGTTTTTAACAAATTATTAACATTGGCTGCATCTTCTTGAGTTTTAAAAAGATATCTTTTATTTATTTGGACATACATCGCTTTGTGAGACAAACAAACATTTATAATTAAACTTTAGCAAAATTTAATCATATTGCGATTATATTAAAAGGAATAAAATATTAAAAAGAGGAAACATTAAAAGAAAAGATTTGCGTTATTTTTTGTAAAAATAAAGTAGTAAAATGTACGTAGAACCTTTAATAACTTTAAATCAAAGCATTCTAATTGGTTACAGATAAAACTGTTTTAATTGGTTACAGGTAAAACTGTTTTTGATCATTTGGACGCTGACGCAGATATTGTTTTATAACGAGAATCATAATATCAGGTCATCCATGTTTTTCTTGTAAAAAAAATTTTTAGACCACACGCTCTCACACATTGTCCACAAGGCAGTATTGGTTGAAAAGTACTGTATAAGTGCTGTACGTGGTATATATGTGGTATATAGTAGGAATATATGTGGTATATATCAGTAATATGTGTGACAGAAAGGCGCACATTTACCAATAGCGGCGGAACTTATAGTTAAAAAAAAAAAACTTTGCACATCTCCAATATAATAAAAAAGTTAAATTTTGCATAAATATTTATATTTAATCAAAAAAGTAAATAATATCAATATAGCTTTAGCAACAGTCATTTAAAAATGGCATTTAAAACTGGCAACTCTGTTAAATATCAAAATAAGAGCAAAATAAACAAGTAAAAAACTAAGAATAAAGGAACTCGATTTTTATTTCATGAAAATCTAGAAAATTATTTATCTAATTTTAAAATTTCATTTTTTATTACAAACTTAAAGGAATTTAACGATTTTACCGTATTTAAATTTTTCGTTTTTTGAAAAGTATTCCATAGTTTTGGTCCGCGGTATGATATTCCATATTTAGAATACTTACAACTAATTCTTGTAAATATTGATTTCACATATATTCATCATTCGCATGTCTTCCACGACATGTTACTATTTTTTCTGGTATATAAGTCTGCATTCATGTTTTTGTAGAGAAAATATTTTTTAAGTTTTGTTGGTCGCCCATGCAATATTCGAATAGTATATGAGACAATCCATTAGGCCAAAATATACAAGTTTCAGACTTTCTGATGTTTCATATGGACAAATTTGGTACATCAAACCAATTGTTTTACTAATTTTTTATTGAATTTAATTTATATGGGGAAGCCATGATAAACTTTCATCAATAAGAATTCCTAAGAAATTTTTTGAATCATTTTTACTAATTAATGTATCATTTAAAATCAAATCAGCTAATTTTAAAGGAAGTTTTTTATCTTGTGATTTTATATGAAATAAAGTATATTTTGTTTTGTCTACATTGAGTGAAACATTATTTGCCTTAAACTATTCATCAACATTCTTTAATTCAAATTTTATGTTAGAATAGAGTTGATTAATGTCACAGAGATTTGTGTCGTCAGTGAACATTATTGAGTTAAGCTTTGCTGATGTATTATTTAAATCATTTACAAAAATCAAGAAAAGCAATAAACCAAGAATTGACCCTTGTGGAACTCCACATAAAATTTTAAGTTGTTCTGATTCCTTACTAATAATATGTTTTCTTTCAGTGAGATAGCTTTTTAACCAATCATAGGTTTTATTTATTACTCCGTAGTGTTTTATTTTTTCTAAAAAAATGAGGTGATCAACCATATCAAATGCTTTTGGCAGGTCGATAAATAGTCCTAGAGTGAAGTTATTATTCTCAAATCCTTTAGTAATTTGGTCCACAATTAAAATTATTGCATGTTCTGTTGAATGGTTTTTCCGAAATCCAAACTTTTGTGTAAAATAAGTTATTAATTAATGAATTAAAATGGTTATACATTCTATTATAAATTGCACGTTTAAATACTTTTGCAAATCCAGAAAGTACTGATACAGGTCTACAATTAAGTACTGATATCATAGTTCTATCAGAAAGTACTGATACAGGTCCATATTTAGAGATTATTTTTGTAAATTGGATATACTTTTGCCAACTTTAATGCTTTAGGGAAAATCCCTTCTTTTATTGAAAGAACAACTTTAGTGCTTCAGGGAAAATCACTTTTTTTTATTGAAAGTTTTATAATATGGAACAAAGGTCTGTAAATGTAGTTTTTATTTGAAATAACTATATTATTAGAAACGTCATCGAAGCCAGGTGATTTATTCCTTTTTAAAAAAGAAAAAGCAATTTCATACTCTTTATGAGAAAAGTCGCAATCTTGCTGTATCGCGCTATTTAAAGATTTAAAATATTTTTGAAATGAGTTTGGTGTAGTTATGATTTTTTTTATGGGCTTTTTACGGCCAATATTTGTAAAGTATTTATTTAACTCATCCAAGATTTGTAATGGGCAGTAAATATCTGTTTTATTGATATTTATTTTTTGAGGTAGTATAGCCGTATTTATTTTCTTTCTTCCCATAATATCGTTAATTACATCCCATACTTTTTTCACATTGAATTTGTATTTTGTAATTTCTTTACTATAACAGTTTTTTTAGTTTTTCTGAGAAGATTTTCGTAAACTTAAGACTTTCGTAAAATTATGACCTCGTAATTATTGTAATCATCCTCGTAATCAGTAGTCTTATTTATCATCCTCTATGACCATTTATCATCATATATGATTTCATTTATCATCCTCCTAATCGTAGTCTATGACCTCGTAATCATCGTAATTAACCTTATGACTTTCGTAAACTTATGATCTTATAACTTTTATAAACTTATGACCTCTTATGCATCTTTGTTTTTATTGCTAACTATGTTTTTAAATACATAAAAGTTAGGAAAAATTGTGAGTGTGCGCTTTGCCTTCCATTAATCAATAACGTTGTTGAATCCAGAAAAAATTGTAAAGTACTCTAATTATTCAATATTTTTAAGTACAATTTTACAGTTTTCATTAACTTGTGTAACTTGTAACTTATTTAATAGACATTGAAAAATGTCCCTCCTATTTTAGCGGTGGGGCGTAAATTATGCTCAGCTTCGAGCGAAAATTAAAAAATTAACTTAATGTCTTTAATCGCTCTCTACGTAATAGTTTTTATATACAATTGTTTAAACGATTTTTACTTAATATATATTAATCCTATAGACCTAACATTTATAATAAAAAAATAGACATTATATTTAATTTAATCCTATAGGAATGAAATAAATACTACGCAGATATTGCTGACGAAATCTTTAAATAGATATGTTACTTTGTGCAACAAAAATAACTCAACTATAATTTTTATCTCAAACGCATAAAAATGCAAATATCTCGATAAGAAGAAGTGCTTATATATTGGTTACATGTATTTGGAACGAGACTAACACTTTGAATCCGAGAAAATCGAAAATATGTTTTTAAACTTATTTTTTCTCTCAGAAATATACGTATTTTGTAAATAAAAAATGTTCTTGTACAAAACGTCAGATGAAACAAATGTTAAAGATTGATGAGGTATTTCTAGATAAGATTTGCTTTTTGGGCTGGATTAGATAACACCTAAATAATAACAAAAAAATAAGTTTTAATTTCTTCTTGCGCCGCCAAAGTATATGTTTAAAATTGAGAAAATTTTATAAAAGTAGGAGAGAAAATAATAAATGCGAAAAACGCAAGTAATCTTAACTTTTAAAAATGATTTTGTTGACAAACAAGACTGTTTGTTTAAAGTATGAGTTATTTAATCTTTGGTAAATAAAACTTAAGAAAGTTTTATTTACCAAAGATTAAATTACGAAGTAAAAAAAAATGCATCAAGTTATAAAAAAATAAAATTTTTTGAAAGTTTTAAACTTAATTTTAGAAATGCCGAATAACCGTAAAAAAAAATCTAAAAAAATTAAAGATGAAGAGCAGGTACCTACTTGTATACAACTCAAATGGTTTTATTATTGTTTAATTGGATTAGTTGCTTTCGCCATGTCGCGTTTTTTTATTTCGAATAATTCAGGATTGGTGCATAATCAAGCAAGTAGCGTGACAAATAATAGTACACCAAGAAGTTCAAGTTTACTTGAACAAATCCAAATGCGATCCTTAGAGGTTGATGGAAGAAATTTGACTCCCAGAGAGGTCCAAAGTAATAGCAAAAAAGTCAAAGTGTTTATTGTTGACAATTTTTTGTCTAACTTGGAGTGCGATGGCATTTCAAGTATTCATCTTAAAGTAATTAAAAGCGCTGAAGCATTTTCGCCTATCTTTTGTTTTTCCGGAATAAGTTCTTTTAGAAAATATTTGCATGATTCTGGATATATAGCACATGTTTCAGAGAATGATTTTACTGAAGGCACCACATGCATCAATGAAACATTTTCAGAGAATATTCGAAGAAAATTTAAATACAGTTATAGTACTTCTTTCTATAATGGTGAAAGTGAATTTTCACACACGCTTCAGAAAAGATTAGAAAGTGTTTCAAATTTGCTGCAAACCCACGGTGGAAAATATCAGGTGACGTCGTATCCAGAAGGAGTTGGTAGTTAATTAGTTTTTTTATTATTATTATAATTATAATAATTATTATTACTATTATTATTGATCCGTAGTTGTAACCGTTATGAAGCAAATCGCACTTTAAAATTCTTCGCTGTTGTCTATAAAAAGGCACCAATCATTAGGTCGGTAGTTTTCAAAACCCATCTGTTGCAAAATACCACCAACATTGTTATAATAGACTAAATCCTTTTTTTGAGAAAAATACTGTAACAGATTCTTTTTTGGGGTACAATTAAAAGTGATGTTGGTTTCCAGAATTAGCAAAATTTCTCTTTTAAACAAGATACTAAAGTTTAAAAGTCATTTTTTGGTAAGTTAAGGTCTCTTACTATGTCATTTAGTTCTTTCGGATTAAATGGTTGAGGTTTTGAAAAGCTACATTTGTAGTCTGGATTAGAGTCTTCACTTGGCGTATTATTTTCAGGTTCACAAAGATTTGGGTTATCAGAGGATTTAGTTGTGATGGATTGTACCTTACTTGATTTTGATTTAGCAAAAGATAAGTTAGTATATTCTGTTGAGCAGAAGATAAGTTAGTATACGACCACTTAAATTCAATTACCAGGGTTAATTCCGTTTATTTTAACAACGCAGAAATAACGATTGTCATGGTAATTTCTCGCCAAATCATGGGTTTTACGAACTGTATTGTATCCCTTTTTCCACTAGAACATAAATTAAGTATTAACAGTACGCAATTTTTACAAAGTCTTATATTGGTTTTCGATATTTTTCAAATATATACTCGCCACGTATATAGCAAAAACAACCTGGACTAAGCATACAGCATCTTCTTGACAAACTCATATTTAAAACAACAAGAAAATATATGTTAATGTCCTAAAAAAAATAGAAGTTGAAGGTAAAAAAATAGTAGTTAAAATAACCAGGCAAAAAAGTTACTGACCGAAATGTCTATTTAAGGCAGTAGCTCTTGTTTTCGAGTTTATATTTGTTATTTTTTGTATACAAAGTAAAAGATTTTAGGGTTGCATCGAGATACGAAGCTATGAACTTTTATAGATTTATGCTAATAAAACTAACTTTCACAAACAAATGTACACTAATTTGCCTTTGGATATTTTTTAAATAAATTTCTGAAAATTTATGCACATAATCATAGTTTTTTCAAAAAATCAAAACAATTAATAAATCTCAAAGGGTGAGGGTGAACAAGTTTTTGTTTTTTTTTATTTAAGTTTAGGCTAAAAAAAGTGACAAAGTACTGAATTAACAAGGCATTTAGGTACTGAAAAACTAGTTATTTCAAGAACATTTTTTATTTCAACACAATCAAATATACAATTTGTACAATTATTTATGCTCATTTTGTTGAAAAAATGTGATTTCGAAACTATATTTTGCTATGGCGCTATTTTAAAGTTATAAAAAAATATATTTTGCAATAGCTATCCTATATTTAAACTGTATTTTTTATTTTGCTGGAATGTAGAACTTTATTCATTGAAATGTATGTAAATTACCTAGTGTTACGCAATTGTAAAAGTGAAATGTCTTTTAGTATATAAAAAGTTTCAAATTGTAAAACTTATGATTCAAACTCATAAGTAAACAGCTTTAAAATGGTATTCAATTGATTTCATTAGCATCAGAGAAAAAAGAGCTTTAATCAATTTATAAAATTCATATTGTTGTATTTTCATTAAAATTAATTTTGGTACATTTTTTTTTGAAAGAAGTGTATAATTAATAACAACTCGGAAACTGTTATGCAACTTAATTATAATAATGATTTATAATATTGATAATATTTTAGCTTTTTTACATAGTTTATCACCTTCTGATGATACTCTCCAACCCCCATACCTTTTATGAGAAAAGACCCCCCTCATATTTGTAGAATAGCTTCTGGATGTGGTCCATAAATTACATCACGCTCTAGGGGTTTTTTAACAGAGTAATTAAAGTATTTTTAAAATGTCTAAATTATATAAATCTAGTTCACTAAAAACAAAATAGAAAAAAACATAAATATTTACTGCCGGATGGTCACAAGCAGATGAAATTGCTATTCGTAGAAGCACCTATGGTGTCACATGATAATAGTATTGCAGACAGTCACAGTCAATGTGAAAGTAAAACAGTTACATCAATATCATGTTATCATAGTGTTACAAAAATAAAGGATTAGTGATTACAAAAACTTTTGATTACAAAACAAAAAAAAGGGTTGGTGTAGTTGTACACTAATCCTAGGATATTCACTGAGATTCAGTCTGATTCATTTGCAAAAATTATTATTATAATTTATTATTGTTTCAATATTATTTTGAGTATTTTTTGCCAGTTTTAACTGTTAATTATGGGACCTTTTAGCTCAGTAGACTTTAGACATGTTTATATATAGTTTCATTTTTATTTTTATTATTTCATTTTATTTTTATTTTTATTATTCTAAGTTTTGATTTTAGAATTCAGATTCTGTATAACAGACTTATCAAAACATGAAACGTCATTGAACAATACCAATTTAGTTTAAGTGTTTTTCCGTTGTTCCGTTCGTAGTGGCCTGGAAACATTACTTGATGATTAGCGGCAGAAACAAATTATAAGAAGTTGATAAATATTGAAACTATTGATTTTATTACGTGGTCGGTAAACAAAATTTGGTATTATGGGGACATTAAAACGAGGCTACATAAAACTGGTCTAAACGAGGCTAATCTGTTCCAGAGTAACTTTTTGGAAATGGTTAAGCTTGTTGCTAAACATGCCTCAACACTTTTTAACCATTTACAGTATTGTAAACAGGCAAGTTTTAAAAAAAAATTGCAATGAGGAAACAAAAGCAGCAGAACTATGACACGACTGGAGTGGTTATGGTCGAGGCATTATGGTGACAATGGGTTCGAAAATAACAATAAACAAAACAATGAAAATAGTTGGTGTATTAATATAAACCAAAAAAGCAGGTATTATTAAAAGAGCTAGAGTGGTTTTATTAGAATTGGATTCTTTTTTAGATCAATTGTGTAACTGTGCACAATATATTCTCGATGGAGGCATTTTACAGTTAACTTCACAGTATCAGGCAATGATAAACTCCGTCGTCTTAAAAAATAGATTCAACAAGATAAAGTAAAAAAATTACAGTACTGAAAGTAGTGGTGTGACAAAATAGATTTACTCCGTTACAATACTTCGTTACTTTTTGCAGTACTTCTACGTGTAACGAGTTACATTTACAACGTAGTACTTTTACTTTTACTTTCGTTACTTTTCAGACTTGCTTACCTTATAACAAGTTAATTTTAGAAAAATAGTACAAAAGCACTTTTACAAAAATACTTTGAACTTTATTTGTTCGAATGAATTGAACAATAGGCACAATACCACAAAACCAGTACCTGTACCGATTGACGTTAGAGTCCACCCATGCGTCAAGACGTAACGCTACATTTTGAATACATTAGAAACGCAACCTAAATACACTACGCAAAAAGCAAACTTATTGTGTGTTTGGAAAATTATTCAAAAACGTTTACAACAAAACATAGCGATGCTCTTTCTGTTATGAAGATTCCTGCTCAATCTTTAAATATCGTGCAGTGTCAAACAAAGGTCTACATGGAGTATCTGCTGCTAGTTATAATAACTTTGAAAGAGAAAATACAGTTCCTTCTTTGCAACAGATCAATTAGTTGTTGCAAGCGAATAGTGATAAAAAATGGTTGCTCCTATAGCAGATTTAATCAGTAAAATATGAATGCAGAATTAATAGCAACAATTTACCATCAAAAAATTATGACAGTTTGGATGAAAGACCACAAACAAAAAAGAATTGATCTAGAATTTCCGAAGAATAAAGTTTTAACAGCAATTGCAGCTCGCTAAAAACAGTGGTAATGCAAGTACAAACTCAGCATATGAAGCAGCCATGTCAAAATTGAAGATTTTTTTTTTTCAATTTAAATTGCCACATGACATTTGTACTGATGCTGATAGCTTACAAATTAAGACATATATGTAATATACATATATATTTTACGTATATGTACATTACATATACATATAATGTATATGTAATATTCAATATCACAAATAGTGTAATAATATAAAAACTAATAAATAAAACATAATAAAATAATTTTTTTTTTAAAAGCCAGATTTAGATTGTAATACATATATGTATATGTATACATATATGTAATATAAATACAAACAGTGTCAGGTTCCAAATACATTAGCACAATCATAAGTCATGTTAACAGTTTCCAAAATTATAAAATTAAAACTGCTAAGGTGTCAATAACGATTTTATAGTTAGGAAGCATGTCTGTTTCAGTACTTACCAGAAGTAATGAATTGAGCAGGTATTGGCTCATGATATTTAAATTGATATTTAACTTTGAAAATGCTTGTTCACCATTAACTATGAATTTATATATGATTGCTAGATGTAATTTGTAAGTTAAATTTGTGCAGCAAACTAAATATAGATTACAAATTTTTCCAACATTTATATCATCTTCTGCTAACTTTATTACTGGATTTTGACAAAGTTCTTTATTTTTTCATATTTATTTTTTAATGACATATTAGCAAAAAAAGGCGATTATTTAATTTATTTTTAAGAAAAATGAACTCCTGAATATTCAGAATGTTCTATTAAATTTTTTTTTAGGTTATAAAAGTCATACTGATTGCAGCCTAGATTCTAAAATTTTAAATGATCGGTATGCAACCATTTTAATATACTTGCAAGATGTTAAAGAAGGGGGTGAAACAGTTTTTTCAAAACTAGGAATAAGGATAAAACCAAAAAAAGGAAGTTTAGTTATTTGGAACAATATGGATGCCTCAGGATATTGCTTGCTGTTATCTACCCATGAAGCTGCCAAAGTTATAAAAGGAAAAAAGTATATCCTTCAAAGATGGTATGTATACTAACAAATAATTTTCGCCATATTTAATGCAAGAATATCCTTAAATATACTCTCTAGTTTTCTTAAAAGAGTTAAATCCCTTTAAATTCAATATATTACTTTTGAAATAGTTCAGAAATATATCTAAGGTTTTTTATAAAAAATTTTGAAAATGTTTTTATTATGCAGTTTATCATTCTTTAGAAAATAAACTGACTATTTGACATTCTAAACGATATTTAGCGATGAAGCCATTTATGTCTTCTTGTTGTTTCGGCTCTAAATGTAGAAAGGTTTTCTGTTTATATAAGTATACTTAATTTTTGATGTAGGTATTACTACAAAAGATTTGAATCTCTTGGATTAAGATTACCTGAACCAAAGCTACCTAATCGCAAAATTGGCCAGCCTCGCATAACATGTGACCATTATGAAGAAGGATCGTGTAGATGGTACGACGAATGGGACTACCAGCATTTAATTCAGCACACCAAAACTTAGCTTCCTATAAGCAGTTGTTTGATAAGCTAAAATCTTTTGTAATAATATAGTGAACCATAAAACTTCCTATAAGTTAGTTAAGTTTTTTCTATAGCACTCATGCATACATGTAGGTGTTTACAAAATCTACCAAATCGGTAAAATAAAATTATACTATAAAAAACTTTTCTGAATTTAAATTTTTTTAGCTTTCTCATTGTGAACGAAATCAGGGTGTATGAAATTTTTGATAAATAAATGGACTGAACTATTAACTTTGGTAATGCTACTATGTTAGTTTTTTTCTTTTTATTCATATATTTTTACAACTACATAGTTTTAACAATAGGGTAGATTATGGTAATATGAGCACATTGGTAATATGAGTATACTTAAAAATTTCTTAGATGCAAGCAGTGAAGCTAAAGTTGCTTTGTATTTTTTGAATTGACTTTACGTGGTGATAACAGGAATCAGTACAATTAGCGTAAATTTATTTGCAGTAATTTGCGGCTATCATCTATTTAAAATGCTGTTAAGTTTTTTGCGTTGTTAAAATAATATCATCACCATGAATAAACCTGTGGCGCGAAATTTTGATGCTAAAGTTATAAAATTAATATTTTTTTATAAAGAAAAATATGTTAGCTAAAAATCTAATCCATTTTTATTTAAAAAAAAATGCATAGAAACATTTAGTTTCGACTTTATTTAAAGATGCCATATTTGTGTAATATGAGCATGCTCAAATTACTCAGCAGTAATTAATTTATTAGCAGTGATTTTAATTGCTTTTTGAAGAAAAAAAAAAACATAGTAAAAAATTTTGATATTTTAAAAATAGTAAATACTTTTCTGCAATTTAAATTCAAAAAAGTTGAAATATTGTTGTTTAAAGGTTTGAGCTTATAAAATTAAATTAATAACAAACTAATTTTTTGTTGTTGTTGTTGTTGGGGAAAACATAGCAGTTTTGTTTCAACAGAAAGTGGCTTAAAGTCTTTTAATGATAAGTTTTGTTAATAACGAATCATTATATTCCAAAAATTAGTTCTAATTATCAGGTTGGTATTTTTTTACTTAACTAATGTTGTTTTTTTACTTGGCTAATGTTATTTTTTGAGTTGATTTAAAGTGCTCATATTACCCATTGGCCTGGGTAATATGAGTACTTTTGCTACTTTTTAAAACCTTTGTGCTTTTAATAAAAAATTTTGTGTGCCCAAATATCTAATTGAATCATAGGTTGGGACCCCTAAAAATTGTTTTTTCGCAAAAATTTTGGATCTAGCATAATTATTTTTTAAAATATTCCAATTTTATATGCTTTTATTACAAATACAATCAAAAAGCTTCAAAAATAACGAAAATAATATTAAAATATATTTGGTGTACAAAGTAACATAAAGTAATATAGTATTAGAGTTTATATTTTGAAAAGAGAAGATAAGTAAAAAAAAATGGAAAAATTAACCCTTAGTTATGTAGTCAAGGGAAAGTCGTAAAAAACTGTGTGAAGTCTTGTCATTGAGAACTTTCATGAGTGCTGTTTCATGAAATTCTTTTTTCAAAGAATTTCATGAAACACTCACAGCTATTTAATTCATTACTTATTATATTTTTCAATATAATTAGTTGTGTTATTAGGCATGAAGCATAACACAAACATAACATATATATATATGTATGTATTATATACATCCTTGCTTATATGTATATACATCCTTGCTTATATGTATATACATCCTTGCTTATATATTTAAGTTTTGGATTTTTTCGGGACATATTTTTGATATTTTAATTACTCATAAGAAATTAGAAAATTTCCATATATTTAAGATGAGGTTTTTAAGATTGCTTTTTATGAAATATAAAATTTTCAGGAGAAATATTGAGGAAGTTTTGGTACCTATTTGTGATACAAATAGGTAAGGACCACGATATGCTATATAGAATTGGGATAATTGCCTTTTTTTCAAGGGTACTATATAGTTTCTAGTTGCTCTAGTAGGGTAAAGGAAGGTATGTTCGTGATAAATTAACTAGATGTGTAATTACAAAGTCAATTTCAGTAATTTTACTTAATTACTTTAATTGTTTGATGTACATAGAGTAAAGTTACTAGAATCTATGCAGTTTTGGGATTTTAAGTCCTTTGATAAGTTTTTATAAAAGCTCAAAAGTCATTGAGAAAAGTTAGGTAATTTTGTAATATGATATTTAATTTCGTGATAGTGGTTTGGTAATTTCGTGAATACACAATAATATTTAAATTTTTCTTTATTAATTAAGTATAACATCTGGTATAATATAACAAAAAATATCAACACTTGTTTTGAATTCATAACTATTCAATCAGACTTTAAGTTCATAAAATATAAATATAGTCAGGCTTATAAGTTAACAAAATTATAATAATACTTTCATTACTTTATATTTATATATAAAAAAAATATACTTTTAATATAGGTAGCTTAGAAAATAAAATAACAGACCTACAAAAAACTCTTAATATAATAACTATAATATTAACCATACTTATATCTGATTAACTTATTTTTCTAAATCACATTCTTGTTGACAACATGTATCACACATAAATACTTCACCAATGTCCTCATATGTTTGACAACTCTCATGATAAGGTACTAAACAATAGGAACACTGCACCCATTTTTTTCCATTTTTTTTTTTTACATCACTGTTGTAACTTTTTTTACAAACACCGCACTCCCAATCATCATCTTTTGAAGCATTTTTATTTTTTTTACTTTTTTTAGAACATACAGGAATAGAATCCTTTGAAGTTAATGGAATAGGTTGATCAGGAGGAGTCAATTTCGTGATAGTAATTTCGTGATAGTAGGTTATTTCGTGATAGGCTTTACTGCAAAAATATTTGCAGATTCGTATAGAGAAAGATATTATTATCATTTAACTATATAGTTATATCGTGCTTAAAACAATTTTTAATGTCATTATATTTAATAAAAGAAACATGATTAAAAATGTAAATTCATTTGAGGTGAAAACGTTAAGAAAATGTGTAACTGCGATAAGGAATCATAAGTTATAGGAAGTTAATAAAAAAACAAAAGTTTTACCATTAAATCAAGCATCTTTTCTAGTTTAATATTTAATAAAAATAATTTACTTACCTTAAAACACAAGTCTGGAAATAAAAATGTTGGACAAGTACTCCAAACAAATGTGCTGAACGCACGTTAAATAATGCTAAAGAATGTACAAACTGATAGTAAACAATTGACGTATCACACGCACCCAACGACTATTTGTGAATCGACAGTAGTACCCCGGGGTACCATTTGACGCAATTTCGATGTTTTTGACTAATAGGTATGTTCGCTACAAATGCCGAGCGAAATATCACGAAATTACATATATCACGAACATACCTTCCTTTACCCTACTAAATTTATTTACAATAGCTTTAAAAAAGTTATTTTATAAATCGACTTAAAACAGTTCCCATTTTAAGTTTGATCATAATAAAAATATGTTGATATGTATTGACTTGGTAAATGTTTAAAGCATTCATGTGGCTTAGTAACGGGTTTGTATGAGTAAGCTTGTCTTTATAAAGTATAATTCTTGAAAATAGTTTCCGCCGTCTACTTAATTTAGTTTTATGGGTACTTGCCCATGCTATATTGGCGTATGATAGATATCTGTGTATAAAGAAAAAAAATGTTTTAAGTTTTTAAACGATAAATAAGGTCTAGCTTTTGTATAGATGGCATTATTTGAGAGTTCCTTAATAAATTTTCGTCAAGAAATTTAGATAACGAGTTCGTTCAATAATTGTGTTGTATTAAGAGTTGGTAAAATTGATGGAATAGCTCTTTCCTATTCTTTCAAAATAGTTTAGAAAATACTGGGAGAATTGAGATTGATCTATAATTGTTTATTGCAAATGTATCTCCACCTTTATATATAGGTACAATTTTTGCTATTTTTAATTTGTCTGGGACAGATCCTTTTTCAATTGAAGAGTTGAAGATGTTAAAAATAAGCCTTTATATTGCAGAAAAAACATAAATTACAAGAATGTCGTTAATACCCTTCAAGGGTCGTATACCTTTTGATTGATTTGATTGCTGTTTCATCAAAGTATAGATCACTATCTGGCAATGAACTCTAAAAGTTACTAAAATAATTTTGAAAGATTTTTCTGAGCCTTTTGTTTTTGATGCCAGGTTTAGACCAGTGTTTACAAAGATTGAATATTTCTGATATATATATTTTTGTTTTTGTACTCAATATCGTTATCCGTTATTCTAGATGGTAAAATTTCAGAAACTATTTTATTTTTACAAATGATTTCTTTCGTAACTTCCCTCGTTTTCTTTATGTTTCCATTTTAATGTTTTAATTGTTCAGAAAAATATTTTTTTGATTAATTTTTTTATTTTTTCAAACAGATTTTTAAATTCTATATAAATATTATAATTAGCTTGGTTTCTGTTTTTTAAATACTTAATGTACAATTTTTTTTTTGAAGATTTAGTTATTCCGCATGTAATCCAAGGGCATTTTAAATAATTTGTCTTAATTTCTATTTCTCCTATTGGGAAATGTTTGTTCAAGAAATATTCAAGAAATATTCAAAAAAGATGTTGAAAAAACAAAAAAGTAACTAACATTACATGCCAATACAAATAAAAATAAAAAAAACAAGAACAATTAAACGATGAGGTAATTAGTAATAACTAAGATAATGTAAATTCGAATTTAAAGCAAAAATTATCACTGATCTGGAAAATTTTGAAAATGAACTATTCCATTTAATTAAAACAGTTAAGATTCGGTATTTAAGTTACAAAAAGAATTAAAGTTAGGTATTAAAAAGTAAATCAAACCTTAAAGTTTATATAAATTTGTAGTCATTTATATTTACAATTTTTAAAGAAAACGTTTCATGGGCAGCTCACATTAACGCTATCAACACTAAAATTTAGTTCCGTGCAAAAGCAAAAGAAACGTCAACTTTTTTTCTGTTTTTTAACGTATAGATTTTCATAAGCTTTCTAAAATCAGTGGCGTTACTTCAAATTCTGGGCTTCTCTGCAAGATTTTCAAAATGGCTAAGTCCTTGCAACGACAATTTATCTCTGCAAATTGGTCAATGAGCTGATCAACATCCATGACCTTGATATTAATGCTCAACAAGGCTAAACCATTAAGAGGTTCTTGACCAGTCAAATTACAAACCGAATTACGAAGACAATTTTTTGTGAACTTAGAAAAATAAAAATAATTTTCAGGCTTGAAAATGAGCTTATATTTTTACTGAAACTTACAAATTTTTACTATAAAATAGTTTTAATAATATTGAAACTAATTTATGGAAAATTTTTTGATGCTGTTTTAAAGCAAAATAGATATGCTACCAAATACTGTCTTAAAGACAGTATTTGGTAGCATATCCATTTGGCTTTAAAACAGCATCACATAGACGCAGTGGCAAATTGTGATGCTGTTTTAAAACATCACAATTCACAAATACAGTGAGGGGCTAGGGCTATTTGAAAACAGAAGGCCTTTTTCCATGTCATTAATCAAAGAATTTTTTTTTCCTTTAAAAGTACTTTTTTATTAAACCTTGACCCCAAAATTGCGGGGCCTGAGTTATAGCCCCCCTCCTTTTTAGCTTCACCTTAATCCAGCGCTGCAGAAACGAGGCATCGAATCAACTAAATTTATAAAGTTATCCTTAGTAATATTATGCTAACATTTTTTACTCAAAACAAATTGTCTTAAATGATTGATTTTTTGCCAACAAATTGCTGGTAGATGTACTTTTAAACGTGCTCAGTAAGATTAAGATCTGGGCTCAATAAAGGTCATTAAAAACTTTGTGATTTTTTGTGATTTAAAATATTTTTTAACAGATTAATGGTTTGGATTATTATCTTTTTGTAAGATTCATTTGCAAGTCATTTTTGAGATTATTCTTTTTTTGTGACATTCTTTGCTTACATGTCTTATCGCTAAATCGGTTTTTTATTTAAGGTCGATGTTTTTAGCAACTGGGTTTTTAAACTGTTTTCCAAATCTTTAGGGCTTTCACACAGTAATTAACAATATCATTGATTATACAAATTGTTTGTTCGTGTGGTAATGATAGTATTTAAATTAACTATTAATAAGTTTTATATTAACATTTAAAATAATAACTGTCATAATATTAACATTTTTTATGTTAATATTTTTTATGTGCAACTATCTATATTAAGAACAAGACTTTTGAATTTTATCTTTAAAAAAATTATATGGTCTCGAAGAGTAACTAAAGTGTGTTTTGCAATTAATTTGTTTTATATATAAAAACGGCGATAAGAAATAGAGAATTAAGTTCATTGGTAAGTGTAATGTTTTCTGTAAACCGTGTAAAAACGAAACTTTTGTGTTTTAGCATAAATAACATGTTAGCATAGATATTTTAACTTGGTAAATATTTAGTATTTATTTTTTCAAAAATGGGTTTAGTATGGATGAGTTTGTTTTAATGATGTATTACACTAGAGGCATGTTTTTGTCGTCAATAACGCCTACAAAAGACAAAAAATTATAAATTATTTTAGTCTTTTGTGTGCTTCTCCCTACAATGTTAACGTATGTAAAATAGCAATGTAAAAAAGAAAAATTAGGTTCAAAATTTTTTGTAATAATATTGGTTTAGCTGTAAAAGTATACCGAAGTTTATAGATAAAAAGTATACCGAGGTTTATATATACAGTAGCGTACAAAAGTTTAGAAACGTCAACTTTTTTTTCAGTTTTTAACGCATAACTTTTCACAAACTTTCCTAAATAAGTTGATATTTTTTTCGAAATGTGGTTTATATTAGATTATATTAAATTTTTCAGAACAGTGATACATGTTCTAAAGGTCATGCAGGTCCATAAAATATGAAGGACTCTGAATTAATTTTAAAGCTCTTGATATTTTTGGCATTAACGACGTCAGACGGCAAGTTATTTCGAATATTAACCACCCTGAGTGAGAAAGAATATTTACGGACATCGTGCGTATATTTTAGTTTGCGTAATTTGAATTTGTAACCTCGAGTGTAAATATAGTTGTTTATTAAAAAGAAACTTTATATATATAGGCAAACTAAATTATTCAGAATTTTGTAACATGTAACCATGTCTTGCTTAAGGCAAAGAACTTCTAGCAGTTCCAAACCAAAAATTTTAAATCTGTTAAAATATAAAAGAAGTTAATAGGTTAGCCATTCTCATGGTAAAACGTCTTTGCACTCTCTCCACTGCTTTGTTCATTTCAGTGCGGTTTGGCAACCGAACCGAAAAGCATTATTCTAAAATCGGTCTTATTTAGTGTAGGCTTTTACAATAACACGTTGATCACAACTTTTATTGTTTTAATTCAAAAAACAAATCACTAAAAATGATTATATAACAATTAGTTAAAGTTTAATTATTTTTCTAAAAAGATTTCCGTGCAAATGTTTAAAAATAGGTTTTTGCATTTAATCTGGTGGTTTTTTGCATGAATCTCATTCGTCAAAGTCTGGTTTGTTTGCCGCGTATATCTAAATGTGGTTTGTTTGCCGCGTTTGATCTGTACAATGTCAACGATTGGTTACCGACAACTTTTTTTACCCATATATAAAGTCACGTCATTTGATTAAACGTTTATGATTAGTAAATTGTTTTAAACACGCGAGTTTAAAACACTTCGTGTCATAAAACGCAGGAAGGGTCACCAACAGCACTACTATTAACACTATTAAGTAGCGTATTATTATATAGAGATCGGTATAGCAATTTATAATATAAGTTAGATCAAATTTCGCAGGTCATGTCTGTTCATTACAGGTAAGACCCGCAGACACCCCTATGATATATATATATATATATATATATATATATATATATATATATATATATATATATATATATATATATATATATATATATATATATATATATATATATATATATGATATTATATATTATATAAATATATATATATAACTAATGGATCTTAAAATTTTATATGTATAATTCAATTTTTTTAACCATCGCCAATGTAGAGACATTGAAATCAATTCCCAACTCTACCTTTATCTCCTGTAGATTATAGTTTCTGTTATCACCAATTAACTCATTAAGCTTATTCTTATTTCCTCAATACAACCTGACTGTCGAAAACCACCTCTAATACCAGGATTGATATTACCTGTTGATATATATCGATTGACCAGGCGTTGTATTGAAGTCTCACTTCTATGCACGAGATACTTCTTTTACACTTTCCGCTTCGTTAATTACAGGATTAATGATCAATTTTTTACTTCAACATTAATTTCTGAGCATTGTCTTTGTGCGTTATTCATTTTAGAGTTTTAAAAAATTAAAGAGAAAACTTAAATTGTATAAAAGGAAGTAATATTAAATAAAGCAATGAAAAGCAAAACTATTTATCATGATAACGAAAAACCGCCAGATTGAATGAAAAAAACCACCAGATTAAATGCAAAAAACCGCTAGATTAAATGAAAAAAGCCACCAGGTTTGTGCATAAAACCACCAGATTAAATGCAAATACTAGTATGAATCTCCTCAAATAAATCAAGGTTTTGTAAAACAAAGAAAAAATAAGTGCCAGATAATTTCTAAAATTTAACAACTCACTTTTTTTAAGATGTTAAAAATATTTGTAAAATTTTATAATTCAGTTACTAAATCATATTTTAAAAGCAAGGGAAAAGCTGAGGAAATTTCAAATGAAATAAAGAATTAGTTATAAAAGCTAAATGAAAATTAAATGGGAAACTAAATGACTTACAGAAAGATTTTTAAACGTTGCAATATTTTTTAAGCAGGAATAAATTACATTATGAAAAGATTTGTCAGCATAAAACTGTTAAAAACAAGCGTCGCTCTGGAAGACTTTAAGTTACAACTGAAACGGTTAATGGTTTGTTAGTAATATACCCCAAGAATAATCTTTGCAAAACTGCTGTCGAACATAATTCAAATATACATTAGTTTCATGGTACAAACTGTAGCCCCAATACAACTAAACATCGATTACGGGAAAAAAATCTGTCGATAGAAGTCCAATAGAAGATAATAAACTCCAATATATCAGTTAACTTTTGATATAAATGAAATCTCATGGCTTAAGTGTGTTTTAGTCGTGACAATGTGAGTCCTATTCATTGCATAGAAGGTATTATAGGCTAGAAAATTTATTTAGACTTTTTTGAAGAATTTATGGAGAATGTAATGGTAATTACATTCTTCTTAATGTCTTGAAGAGATGTCTTGAAGAATTTTATTGCGAGTCATTTTAATAAGATAGTAAATGTAAGCAAAATATTGCGAGTCATTTTAATGAGATAGTAAATGTAAGCAAAATATTGCGAGTCATTTTAATGAGATAGTAAATGTAAGCAAAATATTGCGAGCCAATTTAATGAGATGGTAAATGTAAGCAAAATATTGCGAGTCATTTTAATGAGATAGTAAATGTAAGCAAAATATTGCGAGCCATTTTAATGAGATGGTAAATGTAAGCAAAATATTGCGAGTCATTTTAATGAGATAGTAAATGTAAGCAAAATATTGCGAGTCATTTTAATGAGATAGTAAATGTAAGCAAAGTATTGCGAGTCATTTTAATGAGATAGTAAATGTAAGCAAAATATTGCGCGTCATTTTAATGAGATAGTAAATGTAAGCAAAATAAAACCTGAAATAATTAGTAGCATTGTTAAAATTTACACCAGTGGAAATAATGCTGATGTTTTAAAATGGTTCTTGATAATTGAAAATACAAAAGATTAATTATTTTGATTTGATATTAATGATTTTTACCCCTCAATGATGGCAGATACTTTATTTAAAGCAACTGAGTTTGCCAAAATCCATAATACAAAAAATGTATTATGGATATGTATTATATGTATTATGTATTTCAAAAAATTGCAAAAAAGACCTTAGTTTATTTTATTAAGAAAACGTGGATAAAGAAAAATATACATGACTGCTTTGATGTAACAGTTGGCAGTTATGACGGAGCAAAGCATAAGAGATTTGTTGGACTGTATATTTTAGATTTTTAAGTAAAACAACCAATATTAACGAATTTGGTCTTTACACCGATAATGGTTTAATATTATTGTCTAAAAAATATTGTCCGCAGCTTCATGAAATTAAAAAAGATTTGAAATTTATTAAAATGAGTGGCTTCCAAAAGGAAATAAGCATAAATTTAAAAATTGTAAAATTTCTTGATGTCACTCAAGAAATATTATTTTAGAAAGCTTATATGAATGAAAGTCTTTCAAAAAAAACCGTATTACAAACTATCGTATATTAACTCAAACTACTCAACCCAAATCTCAAAACAAATTTTTTTTAATATTGAATTGGTGAAACAGATTAAACGTATAATAATAATATTTCCTAAAGATATATATTAAACCTACAAGAAAAACTATTTTATGCAAAACATGCAAATACATCTCAATAACTTTTTCGGAAAATTTCTTTAAAAACTAACAATGCAACTGAAAATACAAAAGGTTATGTAAGAATTTGTTGACAAAACTTTAGTTGAAACCTATACAAAAGGAAAGTAAAAGCATTGAACAATTATATTGAACAATGTACAAGCATGTAAAAATTTTTAAAGTTTCGCTAAAATTAATTATGATACATGAACTCGAATCAAGATTGGTTCCACCAATTTGGAAAATAAAAAACTTGCTTTTTTTCCAATCCAATAATCAAGGAGATAAAATAACAATTTAAAACTGAATGGATGAAATTTAGCGATAAAAAAAAGAGTTACAAGTTGCAACCTGTTCACATAATACTCGGTGCTACTGATTATCAACAAGTAAAGATTACGTAATCTGCGGTTTACGGAAATGATCCGAATAAAAATCCTGGAGCTGAATTAACTAAATTAGGATCGGCTCTTTCTGGAAAAGAAAAATAACAAACAGGTATAATGCGTTGAACATATATTAAGTTAATAAATTGTTATATTGGCATTGAAATACTCTTATATTGGAGTTATAATTAGCGTTGTTTTTAAGCTAGATTTGCTAAAAGAAATATACTGCCGTTATATAAAAAAATAAACTTTGCTAACCTTATATTTAAAAGTATAATATTAAAAAAAACAAAAAATATTTACAATTAGTTAAATAATTACAAGTCTAAAAGTTTTGTACTTAAACTGTTAATAAAAGTAAATGCATCTAATATGGCAGAAGAAAACATATACCTAAACTTTTTATTCCTGTAATAGGTATAAGCGTTCTCAAACCCCTGTGTTTCTTAAATATATAATCTTTTGATCTTTCAAACAATATTGAACAGGCTTGGATAAGAGGTGACTCCGCAAAACTTTTGCCTTTGGAGAATAAACCAAAATACTAATAAAGTTAACCCGAATGATGTTCTGAATCAAGTATGATACTTGTATAACTAGTTGTAGACATTAAATTGCAAATCAAGGCTATTAATGTCAAATATTTTCATCAATTGGGTGTGACACATCAGGTATAATAATTATTTAAAGTAATACTCTTTAGAATTGATGAAATCCTGCATCTTTAAGTTTTTATTCCTTCCTTAGGCTTGAAATAAAAAGCCTGAAAGTCAAAGATTAAAACATAATCCATTTGTTTATCATTACACAAAGTTTTTAAATTTAGCTCATACATACTTGTGTAATACTTATGTAAAATTACATACATTTTTAACTTTGTATAAAAAACTGCTATTCCATTAGGGTGTATTGAGTTTCCCTTAATTTTTGAAATTGTAAAAAGAGTAGTTTTTTATTTGTGGGAAACAGTATTTAAACTTGGAAAAATTTTTGAAACAAAAAACATTTTAGATCGGTAATTTTGTCTTTGAAAAATTAATTACCCCCTAATATTAGCATAAAAAATCATTTCCAATTAAGTCAACCTGGGTATCAAAAAAAGCGTAATTAAAAGGATTTTAAAATTATTATTTGTTTTTTTAAAAAAATGAAGATTTTAGATTTTATTATAAAAAAATTACCAGGAGCATTTTCTAAGATAAGTTTTCTGAAAAAAAATCCTAATTTTTACAAAAACAAATATTATTTTAAAAATACTTATTTAATGACGCTTCTTTTGATAACCAGGTTATACTCTTTTTTTTCCCGGAAATGAGAAAAAGAAGCAGCATTATGACGATGTGATAAAGAAAAGTCCAACTATGTTTACGATGCGTTTTTGCACATTGTTTAAAAGAAAAAAGACATCATTGGAAGATCCGCCCCAGATATGGCAACAGTATTCTATACAAGGATGGACTTGAGATTTATAAAAATACAGAATAAAATCCTGAGAAAAAAACCTTAGGAGATGCTAATTTTGCAATTGATTTGATATATGGTTTCTAAGAAAGATCGGAAGTAAAATTTAATCCTAGAAGATGAAGGTTAATTCTAGAGTAGGATTAATTCTAGAATAAAAAGAGTTAATCCTAGAAGATAACTCATCGAGTACATTACTGCTCATAAATATGGAAAGATCTAGATTATTGCGATAACAATTAGCTAAAAAAAAATTGAGTTAAAGTTAAACCAGCAATCAACTTTAACACACAATCAAACAATGCAACTTATGCCTATATGAACAGTATGTAATAATATCTTACACCATTGATAACTTATTAAATTAGTAAGAATAAGTTTGTATTCTAGACATGCGTTCTCATTGCAGACATAAAAACAAATTTCCTCTTTCAAAATACGGATGATTAGGCAGCTATTTTCAGATTTTTATTTTCTAATTTTTTTTGCATTGAGGGTCGTTTTTTAGATTTTACCATAAAATGTCAGTTGTAGGTTGTTTATTTTTTTAATTATGAGTTAAAGTTAACCAGCCACTGAGAGCCCCATGCTGTAGTAGAAGTGAGATTCTTTTCAAGCTTAAATGCCTCCTCCAAGCAATCATAGAGTGTTAGCTTCTTATCAAGGTAAGAATAAGTGGTAGTGTCATCAGCGAACATGAATGCCACCTTGGATGTGAGAATTTCTGGAAGAAATTCTCACATCCAAGGTGGCATTAATATAAATTAAAAAAAGGTGGCGTTAATGTAAATTAAAAAAAGTAGAAGGCCAAGGATAGAACCTTGAGGAACCCCTAAAGTTACAGGGTATGAAGAAGAGTGCTGTTTATCAAGGACGACTTTTATACTATGATTGGTAATGAAGGATTATACTATGATTACTATGCGGTAGTGGTGTAGTGGTAAGAGCGCTCGCTTTGTAAGCGAGAGGTTCGGAGTTCGACTCCCACCACGTCCCTGGAAGTACCGCGCTCAACTTAGTTTCTCCGCGCAGCGGCCTTGCTCGGCAAGGTTCGTGTTTCGGAGTTAAAGAGTTGAGAGAGGGTTGCACCACGAATAATGACTAAAAAAAAAAAAAAAAAAAATTAGTATCCTCCTCGACTGTAGTGGCCCCCCTCGGGCCTTGGGGAGGTGAATAATCTAAAAAAAAAAAAAAAAAAAAAAAAGATTGGTAATGAACTTTTATACTATGATTGGTAATGATCTTACAGATGTTATCTGATACACAGTAAGAAAAGGTTTATGGAGGAGACCAGCATGCCAAACTTTATCAAAGGCTTTAGAAATGTCGAGAGCAATAGTCTTAACCACAATTTTTTTTATGCAGACATGTTTTTTTTTGTTATGTATTCGACATATTTTTTCAAACAAATAAGTTTTTAATACTTTATGTATTAATTTTTAATTGTTAGGAGATCAAATTAACTTATGTTAATTTGATCTCCAGACTTTGTGCTGTTTTAATCTAAATATCTGAAATGGAGTATCAGAAATATTTTTTCAGGTACCCAGCCCCCTAAAATGATGGAGTTGGAGAAAAACGCTTTAAAACTTTTTGTAGTTTGATTACTACTATACTTTTACTATGCTTTTAATATTAATACCTTTATTAAGTTCTTTAAACATTGATAGTAATCTATTATAAAACACTTTCTGGCACAATAGTAACTCAAATAAAAATCTAAACATTTTGTTAATATTTTAAAATTTTCTTACCAAAAAGCAATATAACATACACATAAATTATTATTTAAATATAGAAAACGCTCATATAACGTAGGTGTTGTATGGTGGTGTAATAAAAACAAAATCGTGTTAGTTTTAATAACAAGCCGTATAGAATTATTAATTGTAAAAAGCATATTTTTTGGATTTGATTCTAAATTGAATGTAGTAACCAGACTAGTCTATGGATAGACTTACAACACAGACATAGACAATTCTGTATGTTGTAATGGACACAACAAATGTTTAATTTTTTGTCCTTGTTGTGTCTATCAAATTTTTGATGGTGTCCTAAGATTGCTCAGTTAAAAAATAATTTTCACTTCATAAGTCTACAAAGCATAATTTTTTGTCTATTTGGTGTCTATGATTTTGTCTAAATTTACTTGATTTCATAAAACCAGAAATCTTTCATTACCGAATTATTTGAAGATTGTTATGTAGTAAATTTATAATATTAAAAAAATATTGAAATGACATCAAAACTCCAAATGACGATCATTGCCCATGATTAATTATTGTTTAAAACTTGCGTACATATTCATCAATAAAATGAAAGTAAAAAACATTTTTCTTTTTCACTATTGTTTTATTCACAAACCTAAATAAATTTTAACACCTATTGGAACTTTTTTGAAGTAATCCCAAACTGGAGAGGGCATTTTAAAAATAAATTTTCACGCACATTCACTGAGAATTGAAAAACAACTGAACTGAGTAATTAATGAACTTCAATTGAGCACAAAATAGTCCATTTTGAGGCTTTTAAATAGACATTAACTTTTTAATCAACAGCACACGCTGGACAAAAAATTAAAAAATGAACTTCTGTTAGAAAAATTGTATTTTTAATTTTGTGCTCGTTTTCAGTTTTTGAAACGATGCTGCAGTGAAAATTCAATTACTCGTTATAAGTCCAAATTATATATTAAATAGATCTTCTATACCTCATTAAAAAATCGAGATTGTTCATTTAGTGTCCGTTTTTAAAATGATTGTCTAGAAAGACAAACATTTTTTATAGACAATTCATTTTTGATAGTTGTAATTAAAATTGTTGCAATTAGTGCTTTGTCGAAGTCTATTTTTGTCCTTTTATAATAAGGCCATTAGAGATTGTCTGGTTGCTAATTGAATGACGCGCTGACCTACAAATGTGACAATTGATAGTTAAATATTTTTATCGTCCACCTGTGCTTATATATATAGTAGAGTTACAGAAAATTAAAGCATACAAATACAATATTTTATTGGATTAGAAAAATATGTATAATAATTTATTGCATCATAAAAACATACCTTATCTACACAGTATCACACGTTCTTCAAAACTAATGATACAACTTATATTTCTATTTAAATTTATTATTACTTTGAAATAAATATAAATATAAGTTCTATTGTAATTATATGGCAATTAATTAACCATTTAACTAATTAACTATTTATTAAAAAATATATAAAAGTAAATAAGTCTTCTTCTTGCTCCGCCAATATTTATTTTTATTTATTCGCCTCGAAACTGTATATATTATTAAACGGCATTAAAAAAAAAAAATGTAATGTAAATGTAACTAACTGATTTACTAATGAGATTCTTGAGAAAAATACTACAAATATTTAATATCTGATGCTATTTTTGTAAGAAGTATGCAAAGGTATCCTCTTACAGAAACATTTTGGCGGTTTACAGTTGATTAACAGCACTTAAACCTGATTTTTTATCATTTTGTTGACAGATGTTCTCGCAATCTACTTGGCTTTATTGCCAAATTGGACTATGTTTATTTATAATGCTTTTAATAAAACCCATCTTTGAATATATACCGTTGAATAGCCAAAATCGTTTTTCTTTATTTGTAACATCGCAGAAAGTTGTTTCAATTTTCCTTTAAAATAAGTATTAATATAACTTTACTTGTTAATTATTCAGAAATGTAACTATGCACTAACAAAAGATAACAAACTACAAATATTTTCTAAATATCAATGATTCGGTATTGAATAGGGGTGTCCCGGATAAACTTTTTTTTATATACGTTCGGATATTTTATATACGTTCGGAATGAAAGCTGTAATTTCACAGCAACTCACATTCCATGTGGAAAGCAGATAAGTAGGGATTTAATAAATCTGGTCATAAGAAAAAAGTTTTGCCGAATAATACTCTTATCCGGCAAAAATTGCAAACATTTAAAACAGGAAGTATCTTCCTACCCAGTGGGCACGGTACGTATTTAAAACGTTTTTAAAACGTTTATTTAACACGTTTAGACGTTTTTATAAGGTTTAAACCTAATAAAAACGTCCAAAGAACGTTTTAAAAACGTACTGTGCCCACTGGGTATGTACGTAAGTGTGTACGTAAAGTGTACGTAGTGTGTACGTAAAGGTACAGCATGCTAAATGTATGTGCCTTGTTTTTATCTATTTATTTTTTCCGTCAATATGCACACACTTTACAATTTTATCTTATTTTAGATTTATAGATTGAGAGAAATCTTTAAAAAAATTTTTTTAGAATTATTCCTTTTTGTAGTTTAAACACAAATAGCAAGTTATGGTAGATATTTAGTTCATAAATATTGAGAGCAGGTGGTAAACCACAATTAAATTACTTATTTTAAAATAAAATAATAAATTTCTAAGCATAATTTTAGCCATTTCCTATATCATATATATTTTTTAATACATGGATGAACAAGAGTTTTTATTTGGAAATGCAAACTCCAATTATTATTATAATACAAATACTATTGCAGCAGTGGCGCAATAGCTAAAGTTTGGCTCAGAACTAAGTGGTCCGAGTTTCGACGCCGGCTTCCGCCCAATAAGCGACATTGGCGAGAAAGGAGGCGTTGTTAAATGCTCGTAAGGACTTTTCGGAGCACCTTAATAAACACAACAAAAAATAAATAAAATCTAAATAAACAACATTTTTTTATCTTAGTAATGCCATAGCAACCACAAACATATCTTTTGTTTATTACATGAAAAATTTACTAAAAAGAAAGATGTATAAAATCATTTTCATTTAGATTTTTGAAAATTAGAAATTTGCCGAGAAGTTTTGAAGTTATCTCATAGCTGCAGTTTGAATTATATTTATATATTTTATATTATATATATTTTAGGGAAATATAAGAATATATTTTATTAATCCACAAACATAAAAAAATCAAAAAAGATTTTAAAAATCATGTTTCCAAAGTTTCTGTGGAATGCCAACGTATGACAACGTAACTGTAACACTTTTCTCTTTTGTTATGGGAAAGAGAACAATATTTTGCTTATATATCTTTTTATATATTTACTTTTTATATAACTATTCAGATTTCGACGAAATATTACATTTACATAAACAGTTTATATTGTCTTAAACTGTTTCTTGTTCTCTTTCGTAACATCTCATGTTGAGTTTAGCGCTAAAATTTTATATATGCTCACGCGAGAGTTCATACGTTAGGAAATCTTACATACATTAAAATAGATAAGTCGTCATGCTTATTTAAGAGTTATTATTATTATTATTATTATTATTATATGGGGGTTATTTATTTATTTACTCTGCATATTTTATAACGCTCTTTTATTTGACGTTTAAGTTTTAGTGTAATTTAAGCGGTAAAAATGTTTTTTCGTTGTGTTTCCTACACATTTTAAGAATAAATGCATGATTTAAAACAAATTTGAAAATTTTTGAAATAAATTTTTGTAAGACTTTCGAAATTATATAACTTAATATATAAATTTCTATTCAGAACGAAAGCACTTAGTAAAACGTACAAAATAGTAATCAATACTAAATTATTTATACAATTGCTTTGAATATTTTTCAACAAATCTTAAAAGAATCGAAAATCTTGTTACGCTTGTCTCTTTTAATTATAGCTGTTAAACATCTTAGTAATAAACTAATTTATTATAACTAAATTATATTATTTATTTTTATGTTATCTAATAGCAATGCAACTTCAATTAAACTTTCATTAAATTATATAGAATGTTTTAATTAATTATGCAACTAATTCAAGTAATTAATTATGCAAATAGAATAATTTAGATACGAATTCGTTATCAAATAATCGTTATAAAACGCTCTGCGATGGAGAAAATAAAATTTTAATAGTTTTACTGATTTTATTGCAACGATTGCTCAAAGTTTTAAAAGAAGTTAACGAAAAAAAATATATTCGCGGCAAAGTAAAAATACTTCAAAACAAACTTGTTATTATTGTAAACCATTTTCAAAGCAAAAAAGACAAAAATTTTAACTTAGAAGAGACATTTTAAAAATGTTAAATCATAATCATGTTCTTAATTAAAAAAAAAGGTCTAGTCGATCATGATTTATTGTGGTTTCATTACAACTGTGCGTATTATTAAAATTATTGGTGTGTTACAAATAATACTTGCAACTGTTGCCACTTCAATTGGGATTGCTATAACATTCAAGTTCAGACAAGTTAATCAAGACACAGGTAACGCATACCAAATACCTATTGGTTATGTCGAAACGCCATGGACCACCAAATATTGTGCAGGAGTTTGGATTGGTTTAGTGGTAAACTTTGAAAAATGTGATTTTATATTTAAAATTCTTTTATTTTTCTCTTTACTTTTACAAAAACCTGTTTATTTAGATGCTAGTTGCAGGTGGATTTAATTCTATGTCTGACGTAAAGCCAGAAAAATCAAAATACGTAAGTTAATGTTTTTGAAAACAAAAGTAGTATTAAAACGCTCCGTGAAAACGAAGCTGTGGTTGTTAGAGTAAAATGTAGGGGAGAGCGGGGTAGGTTGTCACGCGGGTTGGTTGTCACAAAGTTTATTACAGGAAATGTAAATAAGATATAGAAATTTCAAATCATACAATAGAAATGTTATATAAAAAAAACATTTTTACAGTAATTTTTATCTTTTTTTAGTGTGTAGAAGAAAAGTTATTCGTTTTTATAGGTTTTTGATATGAAAAAGTTAAATTTCGCCTACTCAGAAATTTTCTTTTACCAAACGAAAATTATTTTATTGTGTTTTGAATGTAGATTTATAAAGTACTTTATTCATTTGAGTAACTTAATCCATAAAAAATTATCATGAAATTCTCATGCTTTTAGGTAAATGTACAGGTGTCCAGCAACTTACTCAGAAGGGGTTGCTTGTCACAAAATATATGGGGATGGTTGTCACAATTGCCTCGACTCCATGCGCTGCAAATTAAACGCCGCTTGCAGATTATTTAGTGGCTTTATTTATTTGTCCGCATTATTTTAATGTTTAAGATATTATTTAAAAATCTAAAGTCAAAGTGTTATATTTGTTTGACTAAATATCTGTAATCTAAATTATTTTTATTTCAACGTGCATAACTTTAGATTGCGATCCAATGTTTAGTATAATTATAGAAAAAGGATTACAGAAGTTCAACTGTTTATTGTTTTGTTTACAAACTAAACAACTAGCTGTTGTTTAGTTTGTAAAACTGTCTGTTGTTTTGTTTGTGCATTGTTTATATTTAGTGGGTTTATATATATATATATATATATATATATATATATATATATATATATATATATATATATATATATATTAATGTTTTGTTTACATTATTTGCAAATATTTTTCTTTGATTAGTAATAAACATGGTACGAAATTTTAAAAGAAAAACTAATAGAGGTTATACTTCTGGAGATGTCATAATGTGTGCTGTTAAAGATGTAAAGATTAATAACATTTCTATTAGATCAGCAGCAAAAAACCATGGCATTAATTACAGAACATTAGCACATTATTGTAAAAAAATTATTATTATTACTAACCCATCACATGGTTCTATAGCAGATCTAATTGACAAAAATGAAACCCCACCTCCCTGAATGTTATAGGATACAAAAGTCGATTGATATTGCCAGAAAAAGTAGAAAAAGAACTGGTCACCTACCTGTTGCGAGCAGCAGATATATATTTTGGTTTAACTCCTACCGAAGTAAAAAAACTTGCTTTCCAGCTAGCAATTAAAAATAATATGAAGGTTCCCAATTCTTGGGTTGTAAAGGAACAAGCTGGTAAGGATTGGTGTACAGGATTTATAAAGCGCCATTCAAATATTTCCATTAGGCAACCTGAAGCTACTAGTTTAAGTCGAGCGACAAGTTTCAATAAGCAGAATGTTGCATCATTTTTTAGCAATTTGCAGTACTGTATGCAAAAATACTCGTTCTCACCAAATTACATTTGGAACATGGACGAAACTGCTGTAACTACTGTACAGCAACCTAAAAAGGTTATTGCGAAAAAAGGATTAAAACAAGTAGGAGCCATCACGTCAGCTGAAAGAGGAACTCTTGTAAAATTAGCATGCACAATAAATGCTATTGGAAATAGCATTCCACCTTTTTTTATTTTTCCTCGTAAAAACTTTAAAGATCATTTCCTAATCAGTGCACCAACAGGAAGTGCAGGAGATGCAAATCCAAGTGGCTGGATGAAAGAAGAAAACTTTGTAAAATATCTAAAACATTTTGTAGGCAATACAAAATGTACTAAAGAAAAGCCTTGTTTATTGTTGCTTGACAATCACGAAACCCATCTTAGTATTGAAGGATTAGATTTGGCAAAAAATAATGGAATAGTAATTCTTACCTTCCCACCACATTGCACACATAAGTTGCAGCCCTTGGATAAGGCAGTTTATGGTCCTCTCAAAAACTATATAAATACTGCTATGACATCATGGTTAGTAATGAATCCTGGAAAAACTGTTACAATATATGATATTCCAAAAATAGTAAACATTGCATTTCCAAAGGCTGTATCTCCCCACAATATTTTAATTGGTTTTACTGCAACAGGTATTTACCCGTTAAATCCTGATATTTTTACTGAAATTGATTACTGTCCTAAGTATGTAACTGATCGCCCTGACCCACCTTGTTGCTGATTCAAATAAAAAAGACTGTGAATCTTATTCAATGCAACCAGAACCAGCAAATAAAAGATTTAAAGAATCTATTCAGATACCAGATAATCAGGTAGACATAACAATAGAAGATCCAGTTGTATCAAATAAAACCTCTAATCAGAACCCAATCACTACATTAGGTTTTAACAATTCAATCATACCACCTGAGAGTATTAGGCCTCTGCCTAAAGCAGGCCCGAGGTTAGCATCAAAAAGAGGTAGGAAAAAGCGGTCAACTATAATTCTTACTAACACGCCTGTCAAAGCATGGCTTGCTAATTATAAAAAGAAGAAAACTAATAAAAAAATTTTTATTAGGAATTGTAAATCATTTACGAATGGAAGTAAAAAAGAATTAATAAAAGCAAATCTTGCTACGAAAAAACCTTCTATAGTCTTAAATTCATCTGAAGATGAAGAGTATCTATGCATCTATTGTTTTGAATCATTTTCTAATAGCAGATCAAGAGAACAGTGGATTCAATGTCAGGTTTGCCAAAAATGGGCTCATGAAGAATGCACACCAGGCTTACAACAGTTTATTTGTGAATTGTGTTCTTTATCCAATAATTTTTAAAAAACCAAATTTAAAAACATTTATAGTGATAAACTAAATTTGTTAAATGTGTTATATTTAAAAAATATATATTTCAGTTTATAGTATTTTATTTTTATTTTTTTTAGTAAAACATAAACGAAATTAATTTGTACTCGTTTTACATTAAATTCTTATCTAAACTTGTCAAAATCCAAATGTGACAATCAACCCCGCACCATGTGACAACCTACCCCGTGAGCGGGGCTAGTTGTCACACAGAAGTGGTCTTTGAAAAATGATTTTACAGCAATAAATATTTGACTCAATGTCATAAAAATATTATAATAGTTACTAGAAATAGTTAAACTAGCTTTGTGCAAAGTTTGGCATTGATTGGATGAAAATTAAAAGCTGAGCAGCCTAAAATGTAAAATGTGTGACAACCAACCCCGCTCTCCCCTACGTATTTATATGAATTTTATGTAAAATATAATTGCATGATCGCGACAAGTGAGCTGGGGGGGGGAGCTGTGGTTTTCTCTCCCCCACTTTTTGTTTTTGTTGCACCTCTATTTAAACATATTTTTTAATATTTAAAAAAATTTACAAAAACTTTGTTCTTTAAATGTGTAATAATAAAAATATATTAAATAATAAACTAATAATAAAAATTAAAATGGCGCAAATTATTGTAAACGCATCGGTTCTACGTTTTCTAAACATATCTTGAATTTGCTATAATGTTTTATAAAGGTCTCATACTATATAAAACTTGTTTTTCAAAAGTAAGCTTTGTTTATCGTTTTTTCTTTTCTTTAACTTTCCACATCACGTACGCATTTAATAATATTGTATTTGAAGTCCATATTTTAAAAAACATTTTTAAATAGTAAAGTTTTACAGAAAACATATGGAAATTACGAGAAATTACGTGAAACAAAAATAAATTGAATGAATTGTTATATTGTAAGTATGAAATTATATTTAAAATATATAAAAATATTTAAAATATATATACAACTATTCTAAAAACAACCAAATACTAAGTTAACAAAAAAAAAAAAAAAAAAAAAGTAAACAAAAAGTCTCTTTGAATCTTCTAAGATTTAAGCTAAAACGCTTACTTTTGATTGTTATAACCACAGCCTCGCTTTATAAGCACAGCCTCGTTTTAAAGAATTTATAAAAATCTCTGTCGGAGATATTGATGAAAGGTTCCATTAAATAAATAATAATGCCGCAATTGTGGACGCTTACACGCGGGTACCCAAGCATATACATAAATTGACAGACAAAATGAGAATGATTACCAGTATTACAAGTATTAATAAATTCTAACATTTAGAACCGAAAAAAAAAATTTACCTTTAGTTTGTTCCAGCTACCACTTAAGGTTTGTTTTATTCGAAGTTTTTAAACCTTCTACCTTTCCTTATAGATAAGTACAATGATTAGAAATTTTTTTTTTAGAAATTTAAAAGAGCATTTTATTTGTGGTTATATTGTTTTTTTACTTTATCTTATTCCCATGGAGGCTACATTGTTCTTAAGTGCAAACAAAGTTTTTTTTCTTCCAAATTGAAAAGCGTTTTTCTAAAAGAGGAAGCAAAGTTCATTATTCCAAAATAGAGTTTTTTCAACATACGTATTCTTTATGGATAAAGGAACAAATCTAACTATGTTAGTTTAATGTAGATCAGATGTATAACTTGTTACATGTTAGTTTGAATAAAAAAGTTCTTTATCATATTTATTTACGATTACAAAATTATTGATATTCAAAAAATATTTCGATAGTTAAATTATTTGAAAAATAATGATAATAATAATAACTAAAATATTGAAAAAAAAAACGCTCTTCAGTTTGCTTTATTATTTTTATTATGCAAAATCTTTATACTGAATAGGTTCTTAGTCGTAAATATTATATAAATATACTAAAAATTACATAAAACACTGCTCTCCTAGATGTCTAGTTAAAATGCTTGAAGTAAGAACAAAGAAAACAAAAAGTAAAAATAAATTGTAAAAATTAAAAGCCAAAGTAAAAATTAACTTGCATGGCCGACGACACAGTTTTCGAAGTGGAGGGGCACAATTGCAAATTTCAAAAAAAAGTCCTCTATATCTAGAAAAAAAGTGGGGGAGCACGTCCCCCCCCCCCCCCGGTGTCGTCAGCCTTGGCTTGAGAAAGTGATCAAATAAATATATTGCAAAGGGTCGTCTATAAATTACGTCACACAATTTTGACAGTTATGGCCCCTCCACCCTTACCTTAGGAGGCTCATTAAAACGTGATGATTTGTTTCTACAAATCGTTACGTTTTACTCAGCCAGTTTTACTAATTTTTTTTTACTTCTATAATATAACGGCGTTTATATAAAGTTATAAAGTTTTGTTGGCGTTTATATAAAGTTGTAAGGTTTTGTTGGCATTTATATAAAGTTGTTAAAATTTTGAGGCGCAGGTAGCACATTATCTGAGAAAGTGTTTCTTTTGAATTTTTGATGTTTTATTATGAAGTACTTTTATGTGTTTTAACTATTGCTATTGTTTATTAATAGTTATACTTATTTATGGTTTTTATTTTTCAAAGTTTCACAGAATAAGTGACTGACTGATAAAGGAAATGGAGTGTACTTACATCGACTGACTTATAGGGATAGGCACAATGAAGTTTATTAACAATATAATTTTTTAAGTTTATTAACTGTTACTGTTGTTTAATAATAATTATATTTTTAATATTTATATTACTAATAGCTACTTTTCCATTGATGATATATTAACTAAACCATTGAGTGATAAAGTTGAAGACGCAGCGGTTTCTACATCTACTAAAATTAAAGTCAACTTTAAAATTCAATTTAACTTAAAGTTAAATTGAAATAGCCGCAGTCGAGCGTCATTCATCAACTGAGAGTTTATGTTTTAATAGAAGCACTCTTTTAGTCAAAATGAAGGTTTTTCTAACTTTAAAATTAAAAAAAAAAAAAAAAATTGGCGTAACAAAATCAAAATGCTCCTCCCAATTGGCTTTCCTCCAAAACCTATATAACATACTAAATGCTGCATAAATAAAAAACCCATAACAGCATACACAAGGCATGTAAACAAAGACTCGATTGAGATCTTTAGACAGCTTTTGCATGAAATCAATTGGGAATTATTAAATGATTGCAATGACACGCGTAGCGCATTCGATTTCTTTATCCGCGTCTTTACAAGGCAATATGATAAAGTTTTTCCTAAAATTCAGAAAATTATAAAATCCAAAAGTGTGCATAGCCTGTGGATGACTAAAGGTCTTTTAAAATCATAAAAAAAATAGCTATACGAAAAATTTTAAAAGAACAAGGCTATGAAAACAAAACTAAATATAAAAAATACAAAAATTATTTCGAAAAAATAAAAAAGCAATCTAAAAATAACTTCTATTCTGGTCTTCTCCAGAAATCATTTGGAAACGCTAAAAAAAACTTGGACTATAATATAAGAAATAACATGGAAAACAAAAATTACATTTAGCAACCTGCCTAATCGACTGAAAACCGATAAAGGTGAAATTTTTAATTAATAAAAATTGCTGAGAGACTGAATAATTTTTTTTATAAATGTTAGGGAAAATTTAGCCAAAGAAATCTCTCCAAGTAGCAAAACATTTCAGTCTTTTTTGAAAAAATCAGATTTTATTATGGACAATTCGGAACTTTTGATTGAAGAACTTCGTTCAGCTTTTGACTTGCTTCAGACAGATAAAAGTTCAGGTCTTGATGAAATTAATGCAAATGTTTTGAAAAGTGTCTTTGATGTTATTGAATTGCCTCTTTTCATTATTTTTAAAACTTTCATTAAAAAACGGGGACTTTCCCGATCCATTAAAACTTGCTAAAATAACTCCAATTTATAAAAACGGCGATAATTCTTTAGAATCAAACTACAGACCCATTTCAATTCTTTCCTGTTTTTCAAAGGTTCTCGAACGTATTATGTACAATAGAATATATAACTTCATTGATAAAAACAATATTTTATACACTAAACAGTTTGGGTTTTGGAGAAATCATTGCACTGAGCATGCAGTGATGGATTTAGCTAGCAATATTTTGAAAGGATTTGATGACAATAATTATACACTTGGAGTTTTTGTTGATTTGTTGAAGGCATTCGACACTGTCGATCACGAAATCCTCCTCTATAAATTAAAAAATTATGGAATTCAAAATTCTAATATAAAATGACTACAGTCTTATCTACAAAATCGTAAACAATGTGTGACGTATGATTTAACTTGTACGCAGTTTGAAGTTATTAGCTGTGGTGTCCCTCAGTGTTAAATACTTGGTCTTCTGCTGTTTCTCTTATACATTAATGACATCTACTTATCCTCTAAATTCCTTAATTTCGTTCTTTTTGCTGATGATACTACTATGTTTTTTTCGGGGTCTAATTTAAAGTTTGTTTTTTCTACTGTAAACACAGAGCTAATAAATCTTAATGACTGGTTTAAAGCCAATAAACTGGCCGTAAACATTGATAAAACTAAATACATTCTGTTAATAAAACCTTCGAAAACTGATAACATACCCCTGAAACTTCCTGATTTATTTATAAACAACATTAAAATATAAAGAGCTCATTCAAACAAAAGCAAGCGAGCCGGTTAATTATAAATGCAGGTAGATATGCATGCGCTGAGCCTTTACTTAAAAAACTTGATGTTTTAAACATTTATGAACTAAACATTTATCAAAGTCTGATATTTATGTTTAAAATTCATAACAACATGCTTCCAACATATTTTCAGCCTCATTTCACCTTAATTAATCACAAATACTCTACAAGACATTCCATTGGGAATTTTTTTATCCCTACAACATCCCTTAAAAAATCAGACTTCTCAATTACATGTCGAGGACCACGTTTGTGGAACTATATCTTGAATAAAGACATAAAAAATATAATTTCAATTGAATTATTTAAAAGAACAGTTAAACGATATTTACTAAGTTTAAATAATAAAAACATTTTTTTGTATTTTTAAAAACACTTATATATTGATTTGTTAACACGTATATATGCATCTTATAACTTATGTATATTTTATGAACTGTAATATGTTATAATATGTATAAAACTTGAAATATGTACAAAATTTGTAGAATGTATATAAATTATATATTTTAGGAACTTAATACGTAAAACTTTATTGAAATTTTCACGAACATAGGAGCAGGGTGATTAGGCGCATTGTCTTCTACTTGCTCCTGATAGAATATAAAGATTTAATTTTTAATTTTTACAAAAAACAATGTAAAATGATTGTTTATTGACGAAATATATATATATATATAGTATAACCAATCGTCATTAAATTGCAAGCCCCTCTCCCCCACTCCCTATTGCGTGACGTAATTTGCGGGTGACCTCCAAGCAAAACCTTTTGTAATCAGGTTCATATTGCAGCTCATTGGTATATGCTTTTGAAGCCGTTGTTATATGTGAACGTTTTTATTAGATATATGCTTCCTTGGTGTTGAATTTTGTTGTGGCAGTATTTTCTATTATAATAATTACTTATATTGGCAAAGCATTAATCTGGTTCAAATCGTGCTCCTATACTTATCACGATGGAGAAACGATTGGCACAAATAGCTGCAGCGAACAAGATAAAACAACTGGTGCAAGTTATTATTACACATTTCTTGTAACTCTTATTTTAGTTATCCCACTTGTGATAATAAATAACTACTTAATTTTCGTTGCCAATTCGGTATTATTTGAAGGTTTGTGTAGCGGACTCTGCTTCAGAAAGATTGTGTACAAATACAAAGACTCCAAAAATCGGGCGGTAAGTCAAATCAAATATGTTACTTTACTTTATTTTTTGCTTTATCTGTTATTATTTTTTTGTTTTTAGTATTTTTATTTATTACATCTTATCTTAAAAAAATATTTTAAAAGTGACAAGTAACCAAAAAGTAATTTAAATTAGTTTTTTTGTGTGTTATTTGTTTAATCTATTATATCAATTTACGAATAATATTTAGCTATTATATCAATTTACGAATAATCTATATATGAAAGATCTGTGTATGTGCCTAAATATATGATTTTAATATTGCGGTAATTCAAATAAAGAAAATGTATGTCTATATAATATTTAAATTAAAATATAATCATTTGATAACGCTTTGAAAGAGACTGCCAGGTCTTATGTCGTGTCATGTACGTTTTTATCCAAGAGTATTTGTCTTTTAACAATAGAAAAGAGCTTCTTTTTTTTTCAAACTCAAACAAATTGCTTAGAGTCTCTACTGTTCCGACAAAGCCTTTGGATTTTTTTTACGATTTTCTATTTTTATTGAGCAAATTCTTTTGAATAAAAAAGTTTTTTTTGTAACGTCCATTTAAAATGCTTAAAAGGCCTCCTAAATGTTACCATTTTGCACCATTTTTGACTCTTAGCAATTTGTTCGCATTTTCAAAAAGTTCTTTTCTATTGTTATATAATATACTTTTCTATTGTAAACACTTTTGAACAAAAAACGTTTCATTTGAGTGACAAGCCATAAAACCTGGCGGTTTCTTTGGCACACACCGCTAATTGGCCTCACACACGAAACGATGTGTTCATCTTTTGAGATTTTATTATAATTTTTATGTATCTGTCTATTACGGTATCGATTTTAGAGTTAAGATCTGCGACATGTTTTGCAAAGCGTTTGTTTTGTAAAGATATATTTGTTGCGGCGCCCACGACACCGGGAGGTAGGGGGGCGGGGGCACGTGGCCCCCACTTTTTTTGTGAAGGACCTTCTTTTTTTTTGTATGAAATTCTAGATATAGAATACCTTTTTAAAAAATTGGCAATTGCGCCCCCTCCTCCCACTTTAAAACCCGTGTCGTCGGCTATGATTTGTTTTCTCTTTTAGAAATTTCATATAAACTTTTTAATAATATTTTTAAAATTTTGTTTTGAAAGTAGAACAGTTTAAGTTTAATATGTTCAGTTTGTTTTTTGTTGTAGTTATTGTTTTTATTTACTTTATTGGTATTCAAAACTTTGTTCCCTTAAAAAAACAGATGAGTGGAAACTCACCTTTAACATCGAAGATATATTGAATTAAATATAATTAAAGCATTAAAGATATTTAATTTTCTACATCCATTTTCTAAATTGAAAAGTTTTCGCGATCTCATGCCTTTCACGCAGTGAAAGAATCTCTTTTTCATTTTGATGACTTAATTAAAAACAACTCCAAAGTAACATTCTGAAACGTTTATCGAACGTAAAATTTCAAAGTTTGTCATAATTTTCTTTAAAAATCCGCGTAATCTAATATATTACTAAAATAATCATAACTTCCTGTTAATTAATCAGACTTACATGAATGAAGTTTTGCCATTGTATTATTTATTTTAAGCACTTTCTAGTTATTATCATTGTGCATTTACTAAAAATTAGAAATTATGACAAGCAGCTAATTATAATATATTCTACTACTATTATTATTATATAAAAGAAAATGCAGTAATCATTATTTGAAAGTCGGTTACTTTTTTTAATAATATTTTAATACCAATTTTTTTAGATCAGCTTTAAAACTAAAAATACTCGAGTGTTTGACCAGGAAATGCAAAACTTTCCGCAACAAGAGATTTTGAAAGATTCATTTGTTGTATGAAATAAACTCGTGTAATTTTCAATTTTCCAGCTTAATTATTAAATATAATTAATTAATTATACAGATAATGAGTTCATAAAATAGTTATAAAATTTTAAATAAGATTTTATAAATATTATCTTTATGACGCATTTTTTACTAATTTTTTTTAAATTGTTTTTTGTACTTGATTTGAATTGTAACTTTAACGAAAGTATTTTTATATAATGTATTTATTTAGCATTTATCAAGATTATATTTGTGTAAGTTACTTTTATTACCTATAAAACTATTGAATTCAATGGGTTTGTAGTTTTCTACAGTAATATGATACTAATCTGAAACTGTTATGATAAAATGAAACATTTATATTGGGACTGATGAGGATAATAATTTTTCTGTCCCTCAGTGGACCAAAGAGATTGCCAGATTCCGCGCAATCAAACGAAACATTTTTTAATTTGAAGTATTTGTTTTAAAATAATAAAAAAGATTATTTTAAAAATTTAATGGGAGCAAAAGGTTAGATTGAGGGCTACATACCCATTTAAGGAATTTTTATTATTTTTTATTTGCTTTTCACTCCCTTAATCATTTATTGAAATTTAGATTTCGAAAAATAATATTATATTAAAACACGTTTAAGACATTAGTGATGGTATAAGGCCCCCAAGATCCAATAAAAAATATATAACTTTTTATTTTATTTTTATTTCTCTATCGTATTTAAATGAACAGAACAAAATTAAAAACATTAATAAATATGTATAAAATACATTTATAACCAATATGTAACTGAGCAATACTAACACTTCTTCAGATAAAATCACAGAAGTCTTTTAAACTTATTCCCAGTGACAAATCCAAGGAAGGGGAAGGGATATGCATCAACCCCACCCCTCACTAGAATTTCAAAAATAAGTTTTTTTCAAATTTAGAGACCTTTTTGTCAATTTAATGAGCTTTTTTTTTTTTTTTACTTTATTTAGCTTTGGTATCAAAATCCCCCTCCCTACCCAAAAACAAAATTTCTTAGTCCGTCACTGCTTGTTACATGTTGGTTTGAATTTAGAATAAATTAATTCTCTGCATTGCTCACTAAGCAAACTTAGATGAGCCACAATTGCATTATTCAACAAAAAGTTGCATGTAACGCGTTAATGTATCTTCCAATTTGTTGTAAGTCTCAGAATAATTGCTATTTCTTGAGCAGATAGAAATCAATTTTTAATTTTTGATATGTCCTGTTGATGCATAAACTCAAGAGTTCAAAAACAATAAAAACGTTTACAACCTTAAAGTGTTTCAAACATTGATTAATTGGAATAAAGTTGGGAAACTCAGATAAAACAATTATTTCTAGCTCATAAACACACTTGAGTATCAGGTTTAAACTGTTTTCATCTAACCTCTTCCTTGATATCCTCTCTGTAGTTCACCATTATATTTAAAAAAAAATATCTGCCGAAAGATCCATAAACAAATATTTATATAACTTGAGCTACTTTCACGCCAAAAGCAAGTTTTTTTTAACTGCTTGATAAAAAATTGTGGTTGAAATTTCAAAAATTGCATTAGGACACTTCATATCAAAGCCGCTGAAAATTTAATACCTTTTAAATTGAGTTTTTCCGTTCTTAAATTAAATTTCGATTTTTGCACATTGTCAACAATGTAAAAAATTCAGAGCGCTGTACACCACTATTTTAGTATAAATCTGAAGTAATATTTTCATTACCATCAAAAAAATTTACATTACCTTCATAAAATAATCTCCTTTGTTCAAAGAATTCGAACAAAAGTGGACTGGGGATTAAAACAACACTGATTTTTTAGATCTTAAATGAAACTAATGTGTCTCAAACAAAAACAAGGTCTAAAAGTTGTGCCATTAGTACTGTCAAAAAAGTCGATTTGGAAAATAGCTATAATATTAAAGAAAAATTTTCAATGTCATACTAAATTTTAATTACTAAAAGATATAATTGCTACCTTTTCTACTTGATAAAAATGCAATTTATCCTCTTCTAGAGAATATCCTAAACACAAACAGCTTTATCGGATCATTCGCATGTGGTAAGATGTATGGCTGGATATGTGAATATCTGGATAATGTGGCCAGCATAACTATTCTTTGTTTAACTAGGCAGCCAAGATTTTTTTCAATAAAAATAACTACATTTAAAGTTTTAGTCTGTTTTTTATTGTTAATTTATATTCAAATATTAAAAATATTTGCTTCTAAATTTTTATAGTTAATTAGTCAAACAAATATCCTCAATTAGAAATTGATGTTAATAGAAAAAAGTTAAATAAATCGCAAATACGATTTATAAAAAGTTGTTTGTATTATAATATCTATTTTTTTACTTTCAAATGTAAAATAGACCAATCAAATGTAAAATAGACCAATCAAATGTAAAATAAACCAACTAAATGTAAAATAGACCAATTAAATGTAAAATAGACCAATTATCATTAATTTTTAACGAAAAAGTAGTTCTTAATTATAACCAATCATTAAAATAAGTGGGAGGATATTATCATTTTTGGCTCTTAGCATCTTATTCAAGTTTCAAACTTTTTCCTATAAGCAAACTACAAATACTCTTTACAAAGACTCTTTAAATGGCTATCGGGTTCACTATCGTCTCTATGCCACTCCTTTATATGTTTAAGAGCTATCTAGCGATTGATATAATTTTGTGATAAATAAAAAAAAAGTTCGTTAAAATGATATTCTGTAGTTTTTGAGCTCTTTACAATTCTTTGAAAAGATATAATTTTTTTTTAATTTACAATTTCTGGATGATTTTATTTTTAAAGTATCAAACTGCAGTTCAAAAGAATATGAATTCGTTAACCATGTTCAAGAACCTTATAAAAACATTATAAGAACATTATAAAAAACAAACAAACAAACAAAAATTTGCTACCAACTTACCCCAAGAAAAGCTGAGCTGGCACACCTTTTATAAATCTGCGAGATTTCAACGCGCTAAGTCCGAGTAAACTGATTTTGAGAAAACAACAATTTTTAGGACAAAAAATTTTTAGTTGGTCCAATATTTAAGTAGATGATAGATTTATGTATATAAAACGTGGAAATAGAATTAACTTAAAATTTTTATTTTTGTGACTTGGCGCGTTTTGCAGATGTGCTCCTCATATAATCTTGGCGTAAGTTTGCACTTTTGATAAAAAACAACAAGCAAAATTAATCTTATCCGAGTCAATTTTTTTTTTTGTGTGTGTTGACGATTTTTATCTAAAAATATTTTTTCAATTAACCTGTTTATCTTTAAGCCAATATAATATTTAGAATGAAAAAGCAAATATATAGAAAAAATGAAAAAATAAAAAGTTATACATTTTAATGACGGTATTTTAATAATGTAAAAATATTTGCAAATGGATTACTGATCATCATCCTGACAAGCATCATTATAAACTAACCATCCTCATTGCAAGGTTCATCATAAACAAATCATCAACATTACAAGTATCATTAATGATCATTTGAAGCCGTGGAGCAGTGGTTAGAGTTCTGACTCAGAACCCAGAGATTCAAGGTTTGACGCTGGTTCAAGCCCAACATGCAATATTTGCAAGGAAGAATGCCATGAACTTCCTAATTAAATGCTTTTCCGCGGTGTTCTGTGATAAGACCTTCTGGAAGCACCTTAATTTCCACACAAAAAATTAAAAAGCAATAAAGTTGGTTATACTAATGTTCTTTACATCAGAATTACAACGTTGTAATAACACTGGTTACGCTAACGTTATTTTTTTATCAGTAAATTTTATTATATTTAAATTTTATTTTTAAAAATGGTAGTATAAATAGGAAATTATTTCCTAAACCAGTGTAATGGTGTGTGCCCACTGGGCATAGACAATGTCGAAACAAGTGTTTTAGAAACATTATAACAAAATACAGTTTAATAATAAATTATTTGTACCCGGCCTCACTATCCATTTCAGAATTATCAGACTGTTCATAGTCACTTGCATTCTCTAACATTGTCAGTAGATATGTTTCCTGCTAGTGCAAAGTAGTTGGTTTTCACAAATACAAGCTACTCTCGAGTTTTTTGACTCGATGAAATCCTAAGCTTTGAATCTATAAATCCAACTGTGAAAATCTTTCCTTCTGATGCAGCACTAAATGTTGACATTGTGAAAATCTTTAATGCAAGATCAGACCATGCTGTACCGTTTGATTGCCAAAATCGCTGAGGAGTTTCCCTGTTCATCTGGAGCATTTTAAACCTTACACTGTTCTCTTTCTTCTCTTTTAATTCTGTATTACTTAATGAGTAAACCGGTCATACTCCTTCATGTTTCGCTTTTAAATGGAAGGATATTTGTTATCTTAGGGTGTTAAAAATAATAGATCCTCTACCCATCGTCGAATTTCAGCAGATAGACTTCCACCGACAAAACATGGATCCAGCATGGGATGAGGTATTCATAGAAATTAATAAATTGATCATTGTTGAAATTTGTTGAAATTAATAATTTGTTTAATAATAAATTAATTAATAAATTTGTTGAAAGTAATAAATTATTCATTCAATTTTTATTATTTAGTAGAAAGCGGTAGAAAAAGCACATCCAACTATATTACATGTTAAAAAGCACATCCAAAAAATGATTTCATTTTAAAGTTTTAAAGTTTATAATTACTTCTCTTTATATAAAAAAGAATTTTAAATGAGAAATAAATACTTTGCGCATAGTTGCGCGAGTTCATGTCTTTCCTACTGTATGATACATTGGGTTCCCAGCAAACATGCTATAACGGAATTTCAGTGAACCTGTATAGATATTTTGAGCTGTCCACCGTATTTTTACTCATAGGTTACTATGAGTATTACTATAGTGGACTACTAGTGGCAGCTGCTAAAAATGGCTAGCCGAAGGCTAGCCACTATATTACGTGTTGAAAAGTTATCGGCTTGCCACTTACAGCGAATTCCACTAGTGGTCCACTAAATAACTGCGCTTATTTAGTGGACCACTAGTGGCATCCGCTATAAGTGGCCAGCTGATAACTTTTTAACATGTAATGTAGTGGCTAGTATTGGTTCGCCACTTTTAGCAGCTGCCTTTAATGGTCCACATAGTAACCGATAAGCAAAATTCCAATGAACCGCTAAAAATCCCTATATAGGTCTCCTGCAAATCTACTAAAACAATGTTTGGTGGGTTGGTTAAAATCTAAGCAATTTTTCTAAAAATTCAAAGAAAGTTCTGGAAGTTTCAAGAAGTTCTGGGATTTAAGAACCTATGGGCGTGAGACGGTCTATCAAGGCATTTAAAACTTTCTACCTGCAACTTCTATATATTCCGTATAATGGGCAACATTGAAGACCATCTACGGTGCTGCTTGCTTTATGAGATTCAATAAGGCGGGTGTCGCTGTTCAAAAATTTACTTAGTAATCAATAACTTATTTAAAAAGCCATACAACTTTATAGGCCCAATATTCTTTTCAAATATAATTGTATCATTAATATACTTTTACAATATATTACAAACATTTTTTTTTTCTTTGTTCTTAACTTTAAAGTATATTTTTTTCTAACCCTCTTAGTTAAAAGCAAATTAAAAATAGCTGTTAATCCACAAAATCTTTGCATCTGTGACCGGGATTGCATCTGTGACCGGATTGCATCAGCGACCGGAATTGCATCTGTGACCGGGATTGCAATATTTTGAAATTTTTGCGTTTTTGAAATTGTTCTCGATTCATATCAGGCTTTCACAGTACCAATTTTAAAGTAAAAATCTGTGATTCTTTTTTAAAACGTGATTGGCGTCGGTGTTGTAAAGATGTACTTGTGTATTTATTTATTATTAAATATCAACTTAAATTTTTTAAAAGTAGAATAGCTTAAGTTTATTATGCATTTTTGTTGTTGTTGTTGATACTAACGTTAAAATTACCTTTATCGGTATTAAAAACTTCTGTTCTGGAAGTGCATTGGTATTGAAGATACGTTGAATTGAACACATTCATTTAATTTTCTACATCTGTTTTTATGAACTTGCGAAATTTTATAGAAAAATAGCAACGCTCTCATCCTCTATTTTCTCATGTAGTGGAAGTACCTAACTTTTTTGGGTTTGGGAAAAAACTTCCGTAACGAAACTACTGCATGTCGGTTGTTAATTTTCAACGTCGATCACAAGTATCTTAAGAAATCCGTGTAATAAAATTTATTATTTAAATAAACATAACTTTTTGTAAAAGTATCAGATTTCTATGAAGTTTTCGGTACCCAATTATTAATTTTAAGCTCCTCCCAATTATGTACAACAATATAACATTTATATAATTTGAAGTTGTTGCACACATACCAAATTTACCAAGAACTGCAAGAATTGTTCAGAAGAAATAAAAACTTTCTAAAATATTCTAAACTCTCAAAAAACCTTCCAGAAACTTTTACAACTTTTAAACAACTTCCAGAAAGTAAAAACTGCCCCAGAGTAGTCATACAAGTATACAAGCAAGAGTAGTCATACAAGTTATATAATACAATGTCCAAGAGTTATATAATACAATATCCAGCTCTCTAACCAGTGCGGCCGTGGCGCACTGGTTAGAGAGCTTGCTTTATAAGCAAGATATCCTAGTTAAATGCTCTTCCGCGGTGCTCTGTGACAAGACGGTTCTTCTTGATCGGTCTTTTTGGGGACCTAAAACAAAAATTAAAAAAAAAGTATAAAAGCACAGATAATCAATTAGTTTAAATGATATCAAAAAGGTGCATCCAGAAGATGCATATTGCATAATTTAAAAGGTATTCTGTGGTAAGCAAGTTATAAAATGTGTGAGGCCTACAAAGCATACTTTGGCATGCCTCTCGGCAATTAGAACCAAACCTGGGCAGCTAATTTACATGAGAGTATTGCAAAAGAATTTTTAAAGTTCAATAATTGGTTCGTGCTTTATTTTGTAGAGTTTAATAGTTGTGTGTGTATGTGTGTGAAAATACCCTGTATTGAGTATATGTTAACTTTCCTAGATTCAAATTAAAATATTATAGTTATAATATATAAAGTTGAAGGCAGGAGAGTTTGCACATTACCCAATACAGGATATTTTCACACGCAAACTCACACACACATATATTTGTGTGTGTGTGTGCAGTAGCGTAGCAAAAAAAAAAGGGCTCCCCGCAAAACTTTACTTAGGGCCTAAATTTCTGGCACCCCTTTCTCTCCCCTTCACCTCCTTTTTACCACCAGCCACCTTCTCCCCCCTCCCCTCTTTCCCTTCTTAACCAAATTATTTTGGCATAAAAACCAGTATTAAACCGTAAAAAAGTATGTAAATGTAACATAATAAAAATCTTATGAAAGTAATTTTTATTGCTTTTACAGCTGCAAATTGGTCTATATTATCTTTGAAATTTAACTAAGCTGCTAATTCTGCCTCAATAGCAAAAAGCTTAGCGCAAAAATAACTTTACGCCATTGCTGTCCATAAAATCTTTTAATAAACTGAAAGATCGTTTTTCTCGTTGCCTCGCTAACGAGTAATGTCAAATGTACCATAAGTATAGCAATTATATTAGTGAATTATCAAATTATATCACAACATGTTGTTGTGGATACTTATAAAATGGGTAATGCAGAGATTTTTAATGTGTAAAATGCGGGCATATAGTGTAAGAAATATCTCATTACTTAAACCTTATCGGTGCCCCAATCCAAACCCTCAGTCAATGTAAAACATTCTTTTAATGATAACCCTAAACTAGTCAGTGAATAAAAAATAAAAACTTGGTTACTATTTAAGATGCTAGTCAAAATTACTATTTAAGATATAATTATATAGTTTGATATTTTTTAAATTTGTTTTAAAAATAGTCTAAAATAGAGTTACCATTTCTTAGTTACATTATAATAGTAAAAATTGTTAATGTTGATAAGTTTATATACATGCATATTAATTTTTACAATATTAAATTTTTTAAAAATTAAAAAAAAATTAGGTTATCTTGGGTCCCCAGCAACTCTGGGCCCTGCCGCAGCTGCGAGCCCTGCGGGTCCATCGCTACGCTGCTGTGTGTGTGTGTGTGTGTGTGTGTGTGTGTGTGTGTGTGTGTGTGTGTGTGTGTGTGTGTGTGTGTATGTGTGTGTAAAAAGACCTTGTATTGAGTAATGTGTGAACTCTCCTGCTTTCAACTTTATATATTATAACTTTATTTATATGTTAACAATGATTACAACTTATAAATTACAACTCTGCAGGCCGTGGGAAAGAGCGCTTTGAAATGAGAGCCGGTGATAAAACCTCAGAGTAGTACTATATAGAGTTTGGCACCATCTGTCAATTTTTAACGGCTCTTAAAAAGGAGTCTGTTCAGTTTAAGTACCCTAAAAGATCTTTTTTTTTGTTGATAAAAGTAGTCTTGATGAAAAAATTTGTTTCTTTAAGTGCTAATAATTTATGCTAAGTTGTGTTAATAATCTTAAAATGTCTTTATAAAATTATGAATCATAAATAAAAAAAAATATAAGTCTTTATATAGCACAAAATCTATATATTTATCTATAATTTATAGGATTTTATAGCTCCAACGTTATAGCAAAAGTTTTTACATAAAATCTTAATATATATATTTTTTTTAGACTTTATAAATATTAAGGATAAAAAAAATTATCCTGTGATAACTTTATGAAAAATCTTTTTATTAATTTTTAAAACTAATTACAACTATATATATAAATAAATATATATAAATAAATATATATATATATATATATATATATATATATATATATATATATATATATATATATATATATATATATATATATATATATATGTATATATATAAATATTTAAACATGGATTTTATTCTAACTCGTAATAATTGTAATACGTTCACTTAGTTGCATTACAAATAGAGAAATATTTTTCTTTGATATATTTAAAATTTTTAAGAAATATATTTTTTGTTTTAAAAAATGTTTCCCACCCCACAATTTATTGTACAAAACAAGAAATACATTTCTCGATTTAAGAAACAAATTTCATAGAATTTACGATTTTGCTGCGAATCATTACTATGATAATTTTCGACACATTTTTTTGAATTCTTTCCAAACTTGACACGTTTTAAAACATATTATTATAGAGGTATATTTTTTAAAAAGTGCCAAGTTTTAACTTGTCAAGTTTTAACAACATACTGTTATAGTACTTTGCTTTACAAAAACTTGATTGTAGTGTGGGAAACGGTAAAAAATACGATGGGAGCCTGGAAATAAAATTTTCTGAATTCAGATTTGCGGCAGATATGCGGTCAATGTTGATATTTTAAAAATCACTTCGTTAAACAAAACATACGTTCATTGGCACATCTCAAATTACATTTACTAATCTCTTTGTGTTTGATTGAACCATTAAAAACGATTTCATTTACCTAGTCGTAAAGTTTACGACTATGTAAAATTTAAGGGGTCGTCAACTATTAAATTTAAAACAATAAAAGAATGAAGAATGAAGTTTGTCGAAATTATAAATTTAATTAAAAGTAGTTTTAAAAAATAAAACTTTTGATTTCACATTTAGGGCAAAAGTGTTTTAGAATTTTAAGTTTTGGTTTTGCCATATATCTGAAAGTTACTTAAAAGTTAAATGAACAAAAAATTTAGCGAAACCACTTTTATAAATATTCGTGATAGTAACCATTTCTTTCTGTATAATATTATTTGATTATAGTTGTAGTTGTTTACAATTAAGTTATTGATATTTTTATTATAAACATAATATTTCCTTATAACCAAGTACCTCCTTAACAAAAAATAACATAAAACTTCTTAACTTTAGTTCTATATTAGCTTTCTATCTATCTATGTTTTGGTAATACATGTACCATTGAAAAAGAGTATAGAAAATTATTTGCTTTTAAAAAGATAATAAGTTTTTGAAACTATAAAAGTATTTTAGGAATAAAATGATGGACGGAAGAGGGGGGGAGGGGGCGAATCCTTTAAATTTGCCGATGCTTTCTAATAATAAAAAAAGGCCTTAAAGCTAAAAATCTGCCGACTGAAGGTTTGTCAAAGGCCTATTTTATTTCTTAAAAAATTGACTATAAGTTGAAAATACCCTTCTTAGGGTGTCACAACCCGACAAAAAAATGCTGCATCCATTATATGTGTGTATATATATATGTATATATATATATATATATATATATATATATATATATATATATATATATATATATATATATATATATATATATACATACGTAAATTATGTTAGTGTATTTTACAAATAGATTGTTCAATGTTCTTAAAGAACAGAACAATAATAAATTAGTAAAAAACTAATTTATATATACATATATATATATATATATATATATATATATATATATATATATATATATATATATATATATATATATATATATATATATATATATATATATATATATACATATAATGGATGCAGCATTTTTTTGATGTTAAAGATAGCTAACATTCAGACATGGAACAAACTCCAATAATTTATACGTTTTTTTATGTCAAATAAGGATGTTTTGCAAAAAATTACGATGATTACGATGAGCCTCGGAACAAAAAAGCCCTAAAATATTGGCCTTAACTGCCATAAACGTGTGAGCGAAAAGTTGATAAAATATATATTTTTAATATTTTAAACTAAATTTATTTCATCAATAAATTTTAAACTTTATTCAATAATCTCTTAGAGTTCAAAATTATGGCCATATAAAATTTGTAATCCTCTCAGATTGAGGGGGTTCAATTTTTATATAGTTATTTTTGAACGTTAAAAGATTATTTTATGAAATTTAAAATTTATTGTTAATAGGGACAAACTTTTTAAAGTTTAATTGGTATATAGTATTTAAGTATTACAAATAAAACTCATAAAAGTGAGACTCACATAAACTTAAGCAATCAAATTAAAGCATTAAACTTAAGTAATCATACACGCGAAGACCTTTAGCAAGCTTTTTGAATTTTAGTAATTTATTTTATTGTTTGCTGGTGCAATCAAAACCATTTTTTTTTTACTTTATCCAATAATTTTAAATAACAGTTTTTAAGGATTTACGAACCTTTTTAAACATGTATTCGTAGTCCTTATATATTTACTCTTATGTTTTAGCTTTTTAAACATTTTTTAACTTTGGAAGATTTACTAAATCTGTTTGTAATCGAAGTAGTATTTAAAATTTTAATTTTCATTGTTAATAAAAAACGAGAAATTAGCGTTTTATATGCTGCAAATGAATTTACAAAAAATAAGCAATATTAATATATGTTACGGATGACTTTAAATATAATTTTTCTATGAATAAATGCCTATAACGTAGCCTGCAAATAATGTTCATTACATAATTCAATATATAAGTTTAATGTTCACAAGTTTCTCTGTCTTACCACTTTTCCTAATATAACAAACAGTAACGCCATGTTGATCGTATTGACTAATTTCAGATAAATCTGGCATTATTCTAAAGTCGATACAAATTTCAAAAAGAATTGTTTATTAATATTTAGCTGAAACAATTTTCTGAACTAATGTAATTAAAAAAATTTTTTTTTTTAATATATGCAGTAACAGTAGATTTATTTTTATGAATAATAGTTTATAATAATACAATATATTTTACTATTATCGAAATATTGCGACGAAAAAATTTAGTTTGTACGCACTATTGTAAAAATTTAGTGTATATATATATATATATATATATATATATATATATATATATATATATATATATATATATATATATATACATATATTCACGTACAACAAGAAATGCCATTGAAACACTATGCTATTATATATAATTTTTCATTTTACTTATAAGAGAAAAACGTCAATCAAACTGAAGTACAATAAAAATCATTAACTAAACAATGTCCAGTAAATCCAGCTCCAATATAAGCACCCGTTAAGGTAGAAGATCACATTATGCTATCAAAATGCTTTATACCACTACAGCACCATGTAGATAATTGCACGTAGCAAAATAAATATATGTGGTCAATCAAAGAACCTGGCTAATAATTTCTATACTTCGGCAAGCAGTTGGTTTGACGCCTGAGTAATCCTATCAGTATCCAGTTTGAATAAAAAGTTGTTAGTTTTATATGTGCATTATTTTCTACACTTTTTACACTGCTAAAAAGCTGGCGCTTAAGGCATCTGCTCATTTAAATTCAACTAAACGCGATGGTTTTGCTGGTATTCCATCCTTTGACTCTTAATAACAAAGTTAACCTTTTCTATATACTTTATATTATAGCAAGAGAAGCACTAAACTGATAAAATAAATTTAAATGTTTTTTAAACATTTATGTTATATGAAAGTAAAGTCAACGTTGTTTATAAAAATCAAAGTTATTTTATTTGCGTACAACTTTGTATTTATTTGCGACTTACGGATAACGGTAGAATACATCATCTCCCTAATATTTTTGACAAAATAATCTTTAATATCATAATTGCTCCGATGGGATGGACTGTCAACACCACTAAAGTACCGAAAGTACGCATTTTGAACATCATTAAAGTTAAAGTACACTTGTTTATGTTCTTTACATATACTAAATCTAACTTTTGTTAATTTTTTTAATTATGATTTTAAGTAATAGAATTCCGGTTTTAACTAGACCTTAATAATACATTCGGCCACACATAATACCGGTTCATTTTATCATAATAGAGAAATAAAAAAGAGTCTTCAACTGTGTTGTTAGCTAAAACTTATGCTGGATATACATAAATGTGTATATTTGTAAACTTTGAAGTTTTTAATTATTCATTTGTCTTTTCTATTGTATTAGTAAAAAAAAAAAAGATATAATTTATATTGTATGTATTTTTGTTTTTTTGTCCTTGCATTTTTAATACACAATATTGCTGACAATATTTAATAATATTACTATTAAATATATTAAATTAATTATAAATTATTATTATTAAATATATTAAATTAATTATATATGTTTTTTATGTACTCATTATTAATAAGTACAAAAAAAAACATTTATAATTAATTTTATCTTATGTATTTACAGGTGGATCTATAGAAGGGTTCCTATTGCATTTTTAGTCAGTTTTTGATAATTTTTCCATAAAAACATTTGTTGATGATTGTGATGATTTAAGTTTTTAATTGTGTCAAGCCTTTTTTATTTAAAAAGAAGTTTTTTTTCTTTTTATCAAAAATTTATTAAAATTTAAAGGGGTTTAATTTAGATGTATCTTTTAGATAAATGTAAATTTAAAAAACTATATGAATAAAAATGATTATTTATAGGTAATAAGAATTTTTTTTTTAATGAAAACACATTTCTATTAATTTTAATCTTCAAATAATTTTTTGAAAATGATTTATAAATAAAAATAATAAGAATTTTTTATTTCCTTAAACAACGTTGATCTACTTTTCATAAATACTTTAAGAATAAATCTCCTAAGATATAAAATTCATGTTAAGAGAAAATTTAAAAAAAATTTTATTTTTAATGATTAATGTTTTTGAAATTTTTATATAATTTCATTCATTTGAGTACAGGTTGACCTATTTTTAAAGAACTTTTTTTTGGCTATACTACGATCCAATAAATGTTCAAGGGTCTTGATGGACCTCTTTAAATATTTTTTATTCAAAAAATTTTAATTCTAGTGATATTTTTTTGTATAGTACACTTTGAGTGAGTGGGACTTTTATTAAAAATTATTGAAGGGCTACTTTAATATATGTATGTATCTATGAATGTATGTATGTATATATATGTATATATATATATATATATGTGTGTGTGTGTGTGTGTATATATATATATATATATATACATATATATATATATATATATATATATATATATATATATATATATATATATATATATATATATATATATATATATATATATATATACATATATATTCTATGAATGTAATTTGGACAGTGGTGCCCTCCCATCCTGATGATATTTAGCGTAAATTTTGCCAAATGTAGTTGTTTTGCAAAAAGAACAATATTTGCCTTAAAAAAAGGCTCTTAATTTCGAATTTGGACAGCGCTTAAATCAGCATCTTTTTCTAATTCTGAAGGCTGCTTTATAGCAGCCTTCAGAATAAGAAAAAATGAGATCAACAATATTTTGCCTCATTATATACTTTTTTACATAGACTTTTTATATAAAGAGAAAAAAAAAAAAAAAAATAAAGGAAAGATTGCTGCCCTATGCCAAACTCTCAGTCGATATACTGGCACTCCATTGTGGCAGCAGGCTATAAGATAGTCAATATATGTACTGAAGCCCCTGGCAGCAGGCTATTTCAGTGCGGCCTCACAGTGCTTATTAGATTATCTAATGAGATAATCAGAGTTTAAAGAATAGAAAAATTTTATGTAAATAAAATGTTAATTTATTTATTGCTCCCAATCCATGATCTTCTCAAAACCTATACTTGATTTAATTTTATTTCTTATAAAATTTATCTAGTTTTTCTTTGTATGATATTGCTAGTGTTACTGTTAGTCTTATACTGAGTGGATAGCACTTTTTTTTTAATATCTTCACTTCCAACAAAGCTGTAAACAACCACTATTAGTGTTGGAAGTTACTGAAAAAGAAAAAATGAAGTTTATAAATTAAGATAACAATTTACAGGCGACTTAAAAAGTTGCAAATTATATGAATCAGGAAAACAAGATAAAGGGAGTGAATTCCAAAGAACAGATGTTCAAAGAAAAAAACCAGACAAATAAGAATTTTTAGAGCACTTAGGAAAAGTCACAGCAAAAGAGTAAACGAGTAACACGAGAATGAATTGTAGTAGATGGCACAAAAGACTCTAGCTCTTTAGAACAGTGCCCATTATAGTATTTTTAGAAAAGAGAAATAAAAGAATGATTACAACGATGTACGAGCCTTCCCAGACAAGGCGTGTAGTTTTACATCTTGTATATCCAGGCATGAGTATTTTAATTTAGACAACTTGGTCACAGCCATTTACAAGTTTTATTATATTAGATAATGTGGAAAAAACTAAGTTGCAAAAACAAAGAAAAAACTAACAAAATAGGAAAGTAAAATGAATTTAAGAAGAAAAAAAAAAATTAATAGTTTAAATAATTTGTGCACTGTTTTTATTTTTTTTTTGGTTTAGGATGGTTGTTATTTTCAGAAACGTAATTGGATAAGGAAAATTAAAAAAAAACAGTTTTAAATCAACATAAAAAAAAAGATTTTCCTATATTTTATTTGTTTTTTTATTAAAGAGGAAAGCAAAAATATAAATTGCTATCTGTTTATAAAATATATTTGTATAGCTTTCATGTAACAAGTATATATTGTCCCATTATAAATATGTCTATGTATGTAATGCATATATTGTCCCATTATGAATATGTCTAGGTATGTAATGCACGTAATGCATGCGTATACTTTTATGTATAACTTTTTTTATTATATATCTATATTTATTTTATCATGCATACGCTTAGCTTATTTGGATAAGGCGTTTACTTCATTGATTTTACATAAGCAGTAAGCAATTTTGATTAAACGGCTTTTTATCATTTTTAATATTTAAATTATTCAATAATTGATAAGATAAAAGAAGTAATTGATTTTAAAAAAATCACATTAACTTTTGAATGACATTTATGTAAAAACATTTGATACAATAGTTTTAATGACAATTATGTTAGATATAAGCGCCATTTACTAATGAAAAAAACTCAAATAAAATTAAAAATTTATTTTTATTTTGTTTTTAGTTTATTGTAATGATTGATTCTTTCTCTTGAAAAATGGTTTTATTTAAGTTTAAGGCAAAGATCATATAATTTAATTTGATAAAAAACATGATTTAATTTAAAATTAATTTAATAAAAATATATAATTTAAATTTTATTTGTTCTTATAAAAAAAATTAGCTCATTTTTATCGCAATTGTTTTTTCGTTTTTCCTTCCTAAACATTTTTTTTTTTTTTTTACTCATGACTAAATCTTAAATAGACAGCTGCATCAAAAGTTTCCACAAAATGTAAGTTAAACTTTTTTTTATATAATGCAAATTATATCGCAGGGATTATTTTTAATAAACGATATTTACAGCGATATAATTTTAATAAATGATGTTTAGATAAATAATCTTTGCTTTTACAACAAAATCATTAATGAAATAATAAATTTTTAATAAATGAAGTAAATAAATTAACGAAATTTTTCTTATTTGTTACACGCTATTTTTTGTTAAATAAAAATTAATTTGTAGTTACAAAGCCGCAATGAGAAATTTAAGAAATTAAATATTCATTTAAAAATTCAAAACTTTAACATATTATTCATTTATGCAAATGTCTAGAAAAGAAAGAAAATTTGTTGATATCAAACGTTTAAAAAAATGTAATATTAAATTTTTTTTTTAATTATTTAATATTAAAAAAAAATAAAATAAAATAAACATTCCCTTAAAGTAATAATAAAAATAAGTTAAATAATATTTAACTCGTTTTGCAGTAATTGATAGTATTGCAGTAATTTAAAAAAGTTAATGTCTTAAAAAATAAAATAAAAATAATATAAAATAAATAAAAAGAATTTTATGAAATCAAATTTACATTAGGCTATTGCGTTAAGTATTTTTTATTTAAAACACGGCCTGTACTTCATACACATGTCCGGTTTTTTTTTTTTTTACCTGCTCCCTCCCATTTTACCTACAATGTTATTGGTGAAATATATATATAAACTGATAAATAGCTGCAAAGCAAATATTTGGCCAGCTGTATTTTAAAAGAAAAAACAAAAGGTGGTGGAGCTAGAACCACCGACATTCCATCTATTAAGTAAACACTTAATTTAATTAGCTAAATATGTGTATACTAATGATGAAATAAATATAGTTATATAAAAAAAGTTATAATAGTTATATAAAAAAAAGGCTAGTGGTGGAGTTAGAACCACTGACATTCCATCTATGAAGTAAACACCTAATCTTAATTAGCTAAATAAGTGTATGCTCATGATCAAATAAATATAGTTACATAATAAAAAGTTATACATAAAAGTATACACATACATACATACATTAGATAGACATTCATAGGGACAATATATAATTGTTACATTAAAATTACGCAAATATATTTTACAAACAGATAGCTATTTATATTTTCGCTTTCCTTTTTAAAAAAACAGAAAAAAATATAGGAAAGTCATTCTTTTTAATGTTGATTAAAAACTGTTTTATTTTGCTTTGCCTTTTCCAATTTCGTTGCTGAGTAACAACCGCCCTAAAGAAGAGTAACAACCACCCTAATGAGCTTAGTCAATTTGATCAGTTACAAAAACTTAAAATAATAGTTTCTCTACAAATAGGTGAATTCTTATGAATGTAAATTAGGAGATAAAAAATGAGTTGCCTAGTCATAAAAACTGAGACACAAGCAAAACCCATACATTGAGTCAAGAAGGTCCAGCATTCAACATCCTAAACTATAAACAATGTATTATAAATACATCTACTCCAGCCTAATAGATGAAGGAAGGGTGCGAGGCTTGTCAAGAGGTAGAGTCTGTTTACCCCTTAAGTCTTAAATTTACGAGTCTTAAGATTTTACAAGACTTTTAAGTGACAATGCAATAAATGAGCAATTGATTAGAGCACTGGTTTATAACAATGACAAGAAACCAGGGTTTAAAAGCCATATATGCAATATCGATAAGAAAGACCATGTGAACTTTTTTGTTGAATGCTCTTCTGCAGTGCTCTTTAATAAGATCGTTAAGTCTTCTTGAAGCACCTTAATAATAAAAAAAAAGATCAAAATTGGATCTAGCAAATTTTATGAAAGTTCATATGATGCATCACAGATGACAGTGATGCCATTCGGTTTGTTTATGTTTTTATCATTAAAACACTAAGTTATACATACTGCTCAAATTGCAAAGAATTGATTAAAGTACGTGTTTATAATAAAAATAGTTTAAGCTGAATCCTTTATCTATGTTCCAACTTCCCTAGTAAATTAAATTTGAAGGCTTGGAATATGTGTTATACCAGACAGTTCAATTTTTTCCTACAAATGGAAATATTCCTTATGGTAAAAAATTAACTACAGTCACTCAATAAAGTGAAATGATGCTGCAGCTTAAAGTGAAAGTGATGATACACAGTACAAAAGTTACTGTTTCAGACCTAACATATTAGGTCTGAGACAGTAACAGACCTGACATTACATGTTATTATTCTCAGACCTTACCTGAAAGTTTAAAAAATAAATGCTGAGCATCAATTATTTGCAACATCCCACAATAAAAGTTCATGTGGTGGAATAGGAGGAACTATATAAAGAGAAATAGTAAATGCTAGTTTGCAAACAATTGTAAATCAAATTCTCACACTATACAAGTTGTTTACATGGGTTAAAAAAAACATGAAAGGTGTTCACATATTTTATCTTTTAATTGATGATATCAATAACAATGAAATTTATTTTAATCTCAAAAAATGTTAGAATTGTTATTTTAATCTCCAGTAATGTTAGAAAAGGGGAACAGTCTTGAGCATGAGCTGCTATCACTGTTTTATAACAGTGATAGCAGCTCATGCTCACTGAGCTGCTATCACTGTTATAAAACAGTGATAGCAGCTCAGTGAGCATGAGCTGCTATTAGCAACAATTTCATTAAAAAACTGCTATCACTGTTTTTTAATGAAATTGTTTTTACTGAGAATCTCTAGTAAAAAAAAAAAGTTTAATCTCTTGTGATTTTATGATACATATAAACTGAGTAATGTTAACGTAGTAAAAAAAGATCCAAATCATATTTCATGCTTTTGTGCAGGGCTTGTGCTGGAGAATTGTGGTTAAAATCAAGCTGCTAATGTGAAGCTCATGTATAGAAACAAATTAAATTTGAAATAATCCATAATTAAGTTAGTGTTGAGCACATTTTAACAATAGAGAGACTTAGCAATGAGACACAAACATCATTTGGCAGTGACATTGTGTTACTAACACAACACTCTGTTGTCAAATAATGAAATTCAATGATAGAAAAAATATGATGCTACTATTTTCTTTGAGTTAAAGTTGTCAAGTCATAAACGATGCTTGATTCGGTAGACAACCTTTGTGTATATGTGGTGACCCAGCCTATTCATTAGTTCAACATAAGCAAGCACCATTTTGAAATGTACACAAGACACTAGACCAGCATACTTATAACTATGAAATTGTTGACATTTGTGTTTTAATTAAATGGCTAGTTGAGCTTGTTGCTTATTTACATTTGGACTTGTTGCTACTATACTTTTCATAAGTATAGATACAGCTAGTAGTACCACTCTCAACTTGTTTAACTGTGCAACAGCTTTGTTTGTAAAGGTTTAAATCTATATGGCTGCGAGGAAATAATGTAGTCTTATCAGCTGTTATGGCCCAATTAGCCTTGAGGAGGTGAATACAGTAGTATATATACATACATACACACATACATACATATATGTATATATATATATATATATATATATATATATATATATATATATATATATATATATATATATATATATATATATATATATACATACATCTACAAATAGAGTGCTCAATGTTCTTAAAGAACAGAGCAATAATAAATTAGTAAAAACACTTATCTATCTTTTGTCTTCAACATAATGTTTCACCATCAGTAGGTTCATCAGGAAGAATTCCTGATTCTTCCTGATGAACCTACTGATGGTGAAACATTATGTTGAAGATAAAAGATAGATAAGTGTTTTTACTAATTTATATTTATATATATATATATATTAATTATAAATTAGGTTAGTGTATTTCACAAATAGAGTGCTCAATGTTCTAAAAGAACAGAGCAATAATAAATTAGTAAAAACACTTATCTAATTTTTGATTACTTCAACACTGTGTTTATTAACTACTGATGGTGAAACACACTGTTGAAGTAATCAAAAATTAGATAAGTGTTTTTACTAATTTATATATGTATATATATGTATATATATATATATATATATATATATATATATATATATATATATATATATATATATATATATATATATATATATATATATATATATATATATATATATATATATATATATATATATATGTATATATATTATTTAAAATAATAAAATAATTTGTTCTTTTGAAATAATATATTATAAAAATTTGGAGTATTGAGTTATTAGATTCATAACATTAGATTCATCACTATTTAAAAGAAAAACACAGCATGTCTTTATCTAATTGGGTTAGATAAGTTAGACATAACACTTTGTTACTTCATAGTTTAGACAATAAGCTTTTCAATTTTTTTTTTTTAAATAAATGACATTGCTGTTTAATGATTACAAAAAAAGTCATTTAGAATGATAAATGTTTAACCAAAATACAGCTTTTTACTGTATTCAAGTAATAAATTTTCTTTAAATTATTTTATATCATGAAGTTTAACCATCTTATTTTAAACTAGACACCATGTTTTCTAGAACTAGACATGAAATGTTTACACCATTATTTACTTCAAACTCAATGCAACAATTTAATTATCTCAATTAAATTATGTTTTATATTGAATATATTTACTATTTATAAATATTTTTTGCAAGGTTGTGCAAGGCAAATTTATTTTTCATATACATTTATATATATATATATATATATATATATATATATATATATATATATATATATATATATATATATATATATATATATATATATATATATATATATATATATATATAAAGAGAGAGAGAGAGAGAGACTGAAAATTTTATGCATGTATAGTTTTTAACCAAGTTTATTAAACACAATGTAAACAAATATCGGAGTATGCAAATTTTTGAAACATAAATGAGACGCTATTGTTAAGTAATTTTGACCACCACTAGTGATTTCATGCCATTAAAGTCTATAAAAAAAATTAAATCATTGATTGGATGATGGAAAATAGCTATTTTATTGCGGTATTTGTAACCAAGCAACTATTTAATAAGATCATTTGTTTGATAATTTTAAATAAGTTTGTTGTATGCAGTTATGATAGCTCTCCATGATCCATATACATATATATTTAAAATGTTTTCATGTCATGTTTTATAAATGCATCTTTCATTTTTTAAATACTAACATATTCAGTCTAGTTGTTTTTTTACAGTCTAACAGTTTTTTCTAATTGCTCTGTTTAAGTCTAAAAATGTTTATTGATTACTTAAAAATTTAATAGTTAATTGCTTTTTGTTATTAAGCATATATAAGCATATTTTTGTTATTAACAAATTATAAAGATTGTTAAAAGAATATTGTGTCTACTTTTGTGTCATAATTATCTGTCTAATAATATGTAACAGTGATATAGTAATATAATGTAAACATTTCTTATCAATTTAAATGTATTTTGTTGCTAAGCTGTACATGAACTTATGTTACTTTGCTGAAAAATTTACTTAAAACTATTATTTAAGTATTTATGGATGCTAAGCTACAAAAGGGCTTTTGATACTTTGCTAAAAAATTACTTAATAGCATTATTTAGATGTGTTTTGTTTTGCTTCATATGGGATAAAAAAGGTGATAATAGTTAATGCACCAGAACTAAATTTATATTTGTTTGTTTGCAAAAGTTTTATAAGTGTTTCATTAACAGTTTACAATTTTTTATGTGTTTTAGCTGCTAATAGGTTGAATATATTTCTTTATTATTTATTATTATTTGGTATTTAGTTTAAAAATGTTAAAAATTATTGTATAGTTTATATATATGTATATATATATATATATATATATATATATATATATATATATATATATATATATATATATATATATATATATATATATATATATATATATATATATATATATATATATGTATATATATATATATATATATATATATATATATATATATATATGTATATATATATATATATATATATATATATAAATATATATATATATATATATGTTTATATATATATATATATATATATATATATATATATATATATATATATATATATATATATATATATATATAAACAGCATGTAAATTATGTCAACACCCTTTTTTATTGAGCTTTAATTGTAAAATCATTGTTCTGATTGGCCAAAAGATTTATTAAGAAGATTACTACGTATTTGGGAATTCCATGGTAATTTTGTTTTGAAATTTTGTTTGAACAGTTTTTTGAATTTAAGAAAGTTAAATGTTGTTTTATAATCTTTTAAACAAAATTTCTGAAATATGAAACTTTTAAAACAAAATTTGAATGAAACCTTAAACCAATAACATGTAGGAGTTTTATATCAGTGGGTCTCTTTATACTGTTAAACAGTGATATTTAACAATGGTAAAATAAAGTTTATTTTAAAAACATTGTTTCAAATACTTTGTTTACTGACAACTTCATCTGAGTTTTATTTTGTTTATATTTTAGCTTGTATTATTTTTAGTTTGTTTTATAATTAGTTAGTCTTAAATTACTAGGATATTATAAACTTTTAGATAACTTTTTTTAAAAGTTAATTGTAGTAAAACTGCACATCAATTTTTGGCACTTATTATCTTGTCATTCTTTCATGATAAGCTTATCTTTATCAAGTGAAGCAATAAGCTTTGAGATTAAGAATGTGTAAATTAAGTCTTAAGATATTTTTGTAATAGAACAACAGACTTTTTTACAATCAACAAGCAACACATTCCTATGTCCATGATTTTAAATAATAGAGATTAATATGGAGTTAAAATTTTGGATTATATCCTGTTTTATGTTTTGCTCGAATAAAACTTGAAACGATTTAACACTTTATTATATATATATATATATATATATATATATATATATATATATATATATATATATATATATATATATATATATATGTATGCATTCATACATACATACATACATACATACATACATACATACATACATACATACATACATACATACATACATACATACATACATACATGCATACATACATACATACATATATATATATATATATATATATATATATATATATATATATATATATATATACACATTTACATACATATATATATACACATACATACATATATATACATTTACATACATATATATGCACATAATTATATATATATTATAATAAAGTATTATTAAAATTTTGAGTATTTAAGTATTTATTTTTAATTTTTTTTCTTTTTGATATTTATTTAGATCCTAAAAACAAGATTGCTCTACTTTTAAAATGTATAAATTAAAAAAATAAAAGTATGAAATTTTAGTGCAGCAACAAATAATGGCTCTTGAAAGAGCTGAGAACATCATAAATAAAGTAGAAACACTTGAACAAAATTATGATATTTTAAATGAACTTGGAAGGTACATGGTTTATGTTAAATATTTAAAGAAAAATGTTCTTGAACTGTATAATGGTAATATAAAGTTGTTAATATAAAGATATAAATATTAATAAACAAGTAATAATAACTAAAGTACATTATGCTTTTGGTTTAACTCTAACTTAACATTTAATATATTATCAAATTAAGAATCTATGGCAAATAAAAACATTAGAGGTGGTTTAAAGTTTTTATTTTTGACCTTGTTATAGATAAAAGAATTATATTTACTACAAGAGTTGTTTATATAAATTGCACAAAATGACATGGATCTTTTAAATAATATAGGGGGATCCTAAGTAATAATTGGTTTGAATTAGCTTGCTTCATAAATTCAATTGATTCACAATCAAAAGTATTTTTTTTTTTTGAAAAATCCAGTTTCACTCTTTACATTTTTTTTATCTGTAAAAACAAGCATTGATTATGAATTTGATTGTTTGAAAATCTTTTAAATTTGCTTTTAACAAAAAATGTAAATAAGTGAATAAACGTCAAAGTAAATAAACAATATTATAAAAAAGCAAATTTCATATTTATGATTTTATATTTGTGGCAATATCATAGTTATGATATGCATGGAAATGAAAAAAAAATAAACAGTTCATTGTATTTATAACTTAATCATTAATAGAAAGCCACAACTTTACATTTTGTTATTCTAATTCACTCGCAGTTTGTTTTAGGTTTTTTATTTTAATACAATCATAGTTTTAATAAAATTGCTTTTTAGTCAAATAAAATTGACTAGTGGTGCTGCTCTACTTTAAACTTTAAGTTAGTCAATTTTCACAAACTCTAATGAACATTCTAACGCCTCTAATTATTGTCCAATCAGTCTTCTTTCTGTTATTGGGAAGGTCTTTGAGTCTTTGATAAACAAAATTTTCACATCCCATCTTGAGTCAAGTAACTTACTGTCAGACAATCAATACAGTTTTCAATCCTCTCGATCTATGGCTAACTTGCTAACTGCTGTGGCTGAAAGATTTTATTGTGCATTAGATGGAGGTGGAGAAGCTGGGGCTATTGCTCTTGTCATACCTAAGGTCTTGACAAAGTTTTGCATGCTGGTCTTTTCCATAAGCTTGTTTCATATGGTGTATCTGGGAAAGTTTTTGAGATTATCAAATCGTTCTTTCCAACCGCTTTATCAAAGTCATCCTCAAAAGCAAACACTCTTCTTCATTCCCAGTAACTTTAGGGGTACCTCAAGGTTTTATCCTTGGTTCTGTTTTGTTTCTTATCTACATTAATGATCTTCACAACAAGCTTACATCTAAAGTAGCTCTTTTTGCTGATGACTCAACCGTATACTCCTGTCTTGATAAAAAGTCTTCTCTTTAATTTAGCTATTGCAGACAATTGGCGCTTATTGTCTGCAATAGCTAAAATGTAACAAGCTGCTTAAATATAAGCAGCGTTTACATTTTAGAACTCAAATATATCTAAAAATATATTTTTGATTGGCCTAAAAAGAACAATTTGTAGCCATTTTGTGATAAATTTGTTAGCTCATAAATTTTTCTTACACATTGTATTGATCTAAGTTTAATGGCAAAAAAGACCATTAGACCCAACATTTTAGAAGTGCAAACATTTTTAACTTTTTATGTTTACAAAAATATTGAAAAATATTGCAGCAATTTTAATAAACCTAATTTTTAATTGTCAAGATTAATAGTGTTCTCTCCAACTTGCCTACTGATCCAGTGATAAACTAATTATAATTCATTTCTTAAAAACAGAAGTATACATTTCTTTGCCCCTCCCTGATCTATTGTTTATACTGGACATAAAAAATTAAGGGGCACAAATAAAGGAGCAGTGAATATTTAGATTCCTGTATTATTATTTATATGTGATGTGCAAAAATAATTTTAGTTAACTTTAAAATTGCAATTTAAACATATAAAAGTTTAATTTTTTTATATAGTGGATGGGAAGTGCTAATAAATCAGAGCATGTGTTGTTAGTGACTTTAGTGATCATTACTCTGAGTGGCTTGGCTTTATTTCCACTGACCTTGCTGACACTAAAGTTTCTCAAAGTTTTTGTCTTTCTCAATCTCTTGCTCAGATAGGTAACTTTGTGACTTATTTTCCCGTTAATTCCAATCACTTACCTTTACTTCTTGGTTTGTGCTCAGTTTCTCCTTGTTTTCTATTTGTTGGTTGGTATGTAGTGCATACTACATAACTCCTAAACTCAATTAGGCATTGAAGTTGAGTTCTATTTTATCTATTCAGGTTAAGCCTGATCCTAAACTAATGGTTTTCTCCTTCTCAGATGCTATTTCTAATGTACCAATGTAATGTATTTCTTTTTTGTTTCCTTCTTTTTTTTGTTGTTGCAAAAACAGCTCTTTTAAGAACAAATGATTTTTTATCATTGTATGAAATGAATACACCAATTTTCCATTGAATCTAATGACCACATTTTTCTTTTCATTTCAGAGAAACTGGTTTTATTGACATATCAAAAGTTTTTAATAAAGTTTTGCATGGTAGTCTTCTCCGTGCTTTTTTTTATGGTTTATATGTTAAAATTTGTAAAATTATTGGATTATTCCTTACTAACCACAGTATTAAAATTGTTCTTCACGGACTATACTTTTTTGTTTTCTGTAACTTCTATGGTGCTACTATGTTCCATTGTTACTCCTTGTTATAATTGTTTTTTTTATAAATGCAGTATTAATTTTGCCCTTGATGTTTATTTTAAGTAAGACCTGAGTTACAAGTATCCATGATTGGCGTTGTTTCTTATTTATATTGACCACTATTCCTGATGATCTTACCTCTAGAGTGTCTCCATTTGTTGATCACACAACTAATTATTCCAGTCTTTACAAAAAGTCATAGTTTTTCGATTGCTCAAAACAAGCTGTTGATTTTAGGTACAATCCCCCAAAAAAATTTATATTTCTTCTACCTCAACGCAGAGAAATTAACATTTCTCCACTTGAGGTAGCTTCGATTACTTTTTACCATAAATAATGAAAGCAATCTTCCGAAAATACAGCGGATGCAGGTGGTACTAGTAACTTAAGTGCTAATTCCTTTAGCAAAAGGTGCAATAACTATTATTTACTGCTAGTAGTTATTGCAAAACTGATGAATGAATAGAAAACTGTGCTCTTTACTTTACATCTTGTGTTATCCTACTCTACTGACCTTACACATTAACTATATATATAATCAATTAAAAATTTAGCATCTGTTAAGGTTGCTTTTTATCATTCTTGCTATTTTTTACTCTTGATTCTTTTCACTACATCTGTAAATCATGCATTTATTCTTGTATTGAATGATGTTGTTATATTTTGGCTGTTTCTTCAATTGATGTCTTTTCTCTTATAAATATTATTCTCTCATTCTCTTATAATAGGTATTAAAATAAGTTGTAAGTGTAATTGATTCTGGTCTAGTTGTCAATCCTCTTCGATTATTGTAAGGTTGCCTTTCTTTCCCTGTTTTACAAATAATATGGTTGCTGCTTAAGTGTGTTATCTTTTGATCCACCATCCGAAACACAAATATGCATGGGATGTCATTCGGCAAAAATGCATCTTTGTACTATATCTTTTCCTTTATACTCAAAAAATTTTTATTTATCTTTTTTTTTTTTCATGAGCATGTATATATATATATATATATATATATATATATATATATATATATATATATATATATATATATATATATATATATATATATATATATATATATATATTAAGGTGGTTCTAAAAACAACTTTTTTTGAAAATGACTGCTGGCACCCCCTGAATATGTTGTATATAATTAAAAAAATGCTAGATTTAAGAAATTTTTGAATAAAAAATATTTTGAGGAGTTGCTACCGACCCTCGAACATTATATAGGTCCCTAATATTATTAAAAAAGTTTTTCAAAATTATGTCATGTTGGGTCTCAAATGATGGGAAATTATATAAAAATTTTAAAAATATCAATCATTTTATAATTAAATTTTTATTTTAGATTTTAGTAAACAAAAAGTTACGTTTTTTAACTAAAAATAAAAAATAGGGAATTTAACAAGATTTTTTGATTAAAATTTTTTTTATCTATGTTTTTTTATAAAATGAATATTATTTTTGAAATTTGCATATGATTTTGCTTCGTTTGAGACCCAACACAACATAATTTTGAAAAACTTTTTTTTAATAATATTAGGGACCTATATAATGTTCGAAGGTTGGTAGCAACCCCTTAAAATATTTTTTATTCAAAAATTTCTTAAATCTAGCATTTTTTTAATTATATACAACATATTCAGGGGGTGCCAGCAGTCATTTTTAGAAAAAGTTGTTTTTAGAACCACCTTAATATATATATATATATATATATATATATATATATATATATATATATATATATATATATATATATATATATATATATATATATATATATATATATATATATATATATAATATACATACATAAAAGCATACTTATATAGGCACTCAGTGATTATACTGAAATAAGGGGTTGCTTGGATCTTTATTTCTTGCATTGACTGATAAAGCGAGAGTATGCAAAGGAGTTGCTGCTACATGAACTGAGTGGTTGTGTTGAGGCACGGCTAAATTTTTTTCCTAACTTTGTAGTAGAATGAGATTAAATCAAAAGCTTATTAAGTACATAATTTAGTTATTATTAATATAGTATTAATATTAAGTTTACTTGTTTTTAACAATTGTAGTTTATAATACTATATAGAGGGCGATTTGCTGTTGTGAAGAAATGCGTTTGCAAGAAAACAGGGACAGTCTATGCTGCAAAAGTTATAAAAAAATCACGATCAGGCAACCATGGAAGAAGTGGTAGAGAACAGTTACTTTTAGAAATAGATATATTGCATCAATCTCAGCATCCAAAATTAGTAAGGCTGTTTGATGTATTTGAGACAAGAACAGAGATGCAACTTGTTTTAGAGTTGTAAGTCATTTTTAATTATTTAATATTACTCTTACTTTTGGTTTTTTTTAGCTTGACCAGTAATCAAAGTAAATAAAAGTAATTGAATGCAAAAACAGTTGAAATTCTGAATCAATCATTGAAAGTATAGCAAGTTGCTTATTTGGGCATTTTTTATAAGTTTTAACAAACAACTATATTCTTATGTAAAACATCTATATTTACCAGAAATATAGATGTTTTACATAAGAATGTTATAAGTTACAAAAAATATATATACAGTCAACATTCTGGATGGTTCACTCTCATATAGCTAGGCTAAATTAAGGAGAGCTATATAATATTATAAGCTGTATATTATTATATTATATTATAATATTGTATGCAGTATAATATTATATTATAAGCTGTATAAGCTATGTAAATAGCTATGAAAACCTTCCAAAAAATTTAAGTATTTCATAAAAATACACTATAAAAAGCATTTGTTTATTCCATTTATGTGTGTGTGTGTGTGTGTGTGTGTGTGTGTGTGTGTGTGTGTGTGTGTGTGTGTGTGTGTGTGTGTGTATACATATATTTCCTTTTTTTCCTGGCATGTCTGTTTTAAGTTCTCCATTTAAAATACAACAATAGTACTTTTATATAAACTATATTAAATAAGTTTGCTGATGTTTAGATTTGGAACTGCACTAGTGCAGTTCTAATTCTAAACATCACAAAACTTATTTGCTGATATTTAACTTATTATAATGTTTATAATGTATTATAAACTTATTATAATGTTTAGAATTAGAACTGCACAAGTGCAGTTCTAATTCTAATCAAATAGTATGGTTTACTCTTTTAAAGTAAACCATACTATTCTTTATAAGTAAACCTTACTACTTTTTCATAACATAATTTTTTAATTTAATTAAGTCTTAATTATAATAATTTTATTTTTCTTAGTTTAATTGGGTATAAATGAGCTTTTTGTGTTTTAAATTTTTCTATTTTAATTTTTTATTATAAAGTAACTTCATTCTGAAAAAATGATATAAAAAATTTTTCTCAGCGCTCAAGGTGGTGACTTACATCGCCATTGTATAGAGGCTGACGTAGCACGCACCGAAAAAGAAATATGTTATCTCATTCGTCAGATAGTGGAAGCTGTTTGTTATCTTCATAGTCTAAAAATTGTCCATTTGGATTTAAAGGTAGTCAAAAATAATTCATATAGACTTTTTGTTTTGTTATTTAATGTACAAAATTGTTTTAAATTACAATGGTTTTATTTTTAAAATAATGAAATTCTCCAGTTTATATCAAATAAGCTTCAATAAACAGAAGTATTACTAATGCAGCTGTATATATTTTATATTAACGACTGAATTGTTTTCATATACAATATATAAAATAACTACAAAATAAGCAGGGTAGTGTCGTAAAAAAAAAATAACGACTCCAATCATTGAAATTTTCAGAGTACAACTTGACTCCAAAGCAAAATTTTTGATTTCTTTAATAATTATTACATGATAATTTTTTTTTCTTCAAAATGAAAAGTTTTTTTCTTCAAATATGTGAAAAGTTCTTTGAAGGTTAAATATTTTGTACATGCATATGCAATACCAAGAATTTTTTCTATTGGAATGGGAGTCGCGATTT
>NC_088930.1:18082500-18170000 GCF_038396675.1 Hydra vulgaris
ATTGTATTATACAGTTTTTATTAGTTATATACATATCTCGGAATTAGGGTCAGCATTCAGCAACACCAACCTAATGCCACCTATAATTGTTTTAGGACTGATTATATGTTTATATATATATATATATATATATATATATATATATATATATATATATATATATATATATATATATATATATATATATATATATATATATATATATAACTCCTAACTGGTTTTCAGAAAGTTTTTCCGTATTTCGTTGCGAGTCAGGCTATTTGTCAGTCAATGTAGCAGCACCCGTTGCGAGTCAGGTTATAAAATAATCGATGTAGCAACACTTTGCACATGATTTACAGTAAAAAAAATAAAAATCAAAACATTTTATTAATAAAAATAAAAATAAAAACATTGTTTATATTATTAAAAACATTCAGAATGTTTTTAAAAACATTCAGAATGTTTTTAAAAACATTCAGAATGTTTTTAAAAACATTCTGATCAATTAAATATGCGTTATTGCGGTTTTTTTTTAAAACGATTCATTTGTAATTAAATTAATGGTTTTAACTTTCTGACAACATGGAAATGTTGGATGAAAGTCAAAAGTAGCTAAAAGTGATGTATTTTTGGTAAAAGAATCATTTTTTACCTAAATGTACTCCCAAATGCAACAATGTCCTAGGTTGAAAAAACCATGCTGATTCTGTGCACGTTATTATTAGGGTGGTGCCTAAAACTACATTTTAAAAAAGTGTCTTCATAAACCTTTATATCATTATTATCTTATTTATATATTGATAATCACAATATTGCCATGACCGCTTTTTAAAGTTTTAGTTTAAAGCTTCAAATTGAATCAAACAGCAAAAAGTATAGTAATAAGTTAAAAAACTTTATTGAGAAATCAAAATCTAAAAAATTATATAATAAAGAAAAGTAAGAATCTTGCATTGAAAATTTGGCTGAAATTCTTGTATTGAAACTGGAATTTAATTCTTGCTCATTATATTCAAAAAAAATTCTAAAATTTTCTACAATTCTTTTTGTTAATAACTTTGCGGAGACAAGTTTTTGAGTTATTAACAAAAAGATTTGTATTAATTCGTATTCAACATCTTGTTTAGACCTTTAATGAACCTATGTTTACTGAAAATTTCAAAAAGTAGGCTTCTTTGTGCTTATATGTAATAGTATGTAATGTTGGGTTTCAAGTAAAGCAAAATTATAAAAAAATTTCATTTTATAAAAAAAGTGCATTTTTACAAGTTATTTTTGCAATAATTTTATTTTACTAATAAAAAAATTAATTGTCAAAATAACTTTAAGTTAAGATTAAATCTATTTTACTATACAGTGCACATATAAAGGGTGTGAGAAGACATTTTTTTCGACCCTAATTTTGAGGGTTATATATATATATATATATATATATATATATATATATATATATATATATATATATATATATATATATATATATATATATATATATATATATATACACATATATATATATAGATATATATATATATATATATATATATATATATATATATATATATATATATATATATATATATCTATATATATATATATCTATATATATCTATGTATATATATATCTATGTATATCTATGTATATCTATATATATCTATATATATATATATCTATATATATCTATACATATATATATATATATATCTATATATATCTATATATATATATATATATATATATATATATATATATATATATATATATATATATATATATATATATATATATATATATATAACCCTCGAAATTAGGGTCGGCATTCGGCAATGCTGACCTAAAAGTGTTTGAGGTCGGCAAAAAATTGCCAACCTTGTTTCGGTGTTTTATGGTGAGACCTTTGTATCAAATATTTTTTGCCAATCTCTAAAAGATTGAGGTGGGCAAATTATTGCTGACCTCTATTTTCCTAATTCTGAGGGTTGTATATATATATATATATATATATGATTGAGATTTTTATATATTATACAACCAATAACATTATTTATCAATAACAAATTCAGCCTTACAACCACTATAATGTTGTTTTCATTAAAATTTATAGTTGCATGTTTAAAATGTTTATTTCTAAATATTGAGTTAATTTTCTTTATTAATATATTTGAGACTATTTTAGCACCAGAGGTTTTGGCATATGAACCTATTGATTTTGGTTCAGATATGTGGTATATTTCTTTTTTTTAAAGTTATTATTGTTGCTGTTATTTTTAGTTCCTACTTGTTGCAATTAGTTACTACAATGTTTTGTAGATTTTTTTTCAATTTTTTTATTTTTAGGAGTATTGGTGTAGTTACTTATGTATTGTAAGTACTATTATTTTAAAAAAAACTTTTAATGGTTATGAATGAAATTAAAAACTAAAATTTATGATTCACCATTTTTAGAGTTCGTATCATAAACTATTTGTGATTCAAAATCATCTTTACTTAATGATTTGATTCTATTTGGTTAAATTTGGTTAATAAACTTTAATTAAGATAGGATTAATTGATCAATTAAATGTTTGCAAACATATAAAACAAACTATTCATGTCTTATCTTCCTAATAGTATCAAATCATTATGCTGTATAATTTTTGTGTATTCATATTATCGCTATTTTAATATAAAAAAAGTTATTTTTTAAATTTAAATATGAATATTGATTTGTATCAATTTTTATCAGGTTGAGTGGTATTTCTCCATTTGCTGGAGATGATGTAATGGAAACTTATGCAAATATAGGAATGGTTGAATATGATTTTGATTGTGAAGAATTTGATGATGTATCAGACTTAGCAATGAATTTTATTGAAAAATTGTTGGAACGTAGACCAAAGTAGGTCAAAAGTACTTTTTATATCACATATAAGTTATTTAAATATTATGTAATAATACCAATATAATGTTTTTATTTATAAGTTATGCGAAGACTTAATTTCTTGCTGTAATAAGGAAGTCTTTGGAACAATCAAAATCTTTACTGTACCAAATATCTTTCAGACCTGATCTGTGTACACATGAATGCCCTAATGATCTGTGTGCACATAATAGCCCTAATGATTTGTGTACACATGATAGCTCTAATGATCTGTGTACACATGATAGCTTTAATGATCTTTGTAATATATATATATATATATATATATTTTTCATCAAAATTTTTGGAATTAATCATTCAATAGTAGTTATTAGCTATCAAACTCAATACCTCCTTTATTCAATAACCGGGTACCCTGGTACTCACTTAAGTTATTATATATGAAAGCCGGGTTTATAAACAATAATAAAACTGTTTCTTAAAGTATTTTTTTAATTTCAATACATTGCCATAAAAAATAACAAAGAAGTTAATTATTTCACACACTCCTCACATGTCGTGGTCGAAACACAATGCTCATCACAAATAGGGAACTCACATATCGAATAAGGTTTTCAAGTTTTGTGACGTTTTTTAAATTCGCTTGTGAGACAAACATGGCATACCCCAGTAATCTTTTTCCTTCGGTTGAATCGAGTTGTACATGGGGTTTAGAAGATTTAGATGCTGTTTGTTGCACATATGGATTTATAGCTCGACCAAAAAAACTTTCAATTGCCACTTTAGTAGTAAACTGTCTCATGATTTGTGGATTATGCAAACGTTTTTCAACAAATGGAGTACACAGCTCTCTGCCCAGTTGCCGATAAAACAATTGTTGCTCATATGACTTTTTTGGAAGCACTTTATTATTCTCGTAATAAAGGATATATGCTGCAAGGCAGGTAACATCGAGAATATTGTAAAAAAATGCTAGAGGCCACCTTTGAGTTAATCGTTTAGTAGTATATTTACCAAGCATTTTATCCATTGTGTCAACACCAGCTTTTGACCAGTTGTAAAATTCAATAATTTCTGGTTTTTTCTTTGCATCATCACCGATCTTTGCTACCTGATGCATTGATGATAGCATAATCATTGCTTTGTTTTTTTTTGGACACATAACTGCACATGGTTACTTCTTCATGAAAGCCAAATACGGTGGATAATTCTTCTTGGGTTTTCAATGCAGTCATTGCTGGTGGAATGCACGTCTTATTTTTCTTTAAAGTGTCAACAATTGTTAGATCCCAGGATAGTAAAGATTTTGCCAATGATAGAGTTGTGAAGTAATTATCCATTGTAATGTTTCTACCAAATCCTTTGTATTGTGCTACCAAGTCTTTTAAAACTCTCTCACTAACATTTTTCTCACAACCAGCACTCAATTTTCTAGTGTAAATCTGACCTGTGAGAGGGTACGAGTTTTCTGCATCACATATCCACCATACTTTAATTCCATACTTGGCTGGCTTTGATGGAATATATTGAGTGAATTTAGTTCGACCCCGATATGGGTAAAGTTGCTCGTCAATGGTCAGGTGCTCTGTTGGGTTATAATGTTTTGCTAAATTACTATTAAGCATTGTCCAAATGTCTCATATTGGAGCAGCTTTATCAATCTCCATGCGTTGAGCATGAGTATTGTCATTATCAAATTGAATTAAACGAATGATGTTCCAAAAACGATTGATGCCCATTGCTGCGTGATAAAGTATGGATATGTGGCAGTACAACTGCCACATATCCCTTGTATTGTCAGTATTTGTATTGTTAGTTGTTGGCACCAGAGGTTATCAAAATAGCCAGGAATGCATAAAATTCCTGAAGCTCTAAATTTTTCCACACTAGTTGTTTTTTCCCTGGATTTTTTTCATTATGTTGTATATGTTGAGTTTGCTTTTTTATTCATATGACATATAATGATATCAGCCATTTCTGGAGTGAAAAATAATTTGAATGTATCTAGAATTGACAGCATGTTCGTATTTTTTTTAGGTCCACATCTCTGTCGCACAATATTATGCCTTGCAACTTGATGTTCATTTTTTGGTGTCTCAGCCCACTTAGTACCATCTTTTGCTGTCATAACTGGCCCACTAACTGACGTTTCTAATTCACTTTCTTCATGTTTGTCGTTATCATCTTCTATTTCACTTTTTTCATCTTCGCCGAGTGCATTCTCATCAACTTTTTGTAAAAATATATACAATATATAAAACATATACAATATATACAATATATAAAACATATTTCATAATCATTGTTGCATAATAGAAAATGGAATTATAAATTACCAGTATCATCAAAATCCGAAGCTACTACTTCACTCTCTGGTAAAAATTTATCATCATCACTATCCAACACGTGGCCATTGCCAGATTTCTCACCATCAAATATTTCGAACACATTTCTATTGAAAAAAGTTTTCAGTTTATTATTTTACTTTTTGATTAAAAGTACAAAACAATTTATTCAAAAATAAAACAAGGAAATCACTCATTACCGTTAAAAACATGATAAATCCATCCATCATCCATTGTATTATCCATCACTGAATAAGACTATTTACTTATAGTATTATTACTTCCTAATAAAGAAAAAAAACTTCTCTTTTTCACAAAAAATTTTGTTATTTATAATTTTGTTCTTTTCACTACACAATAGGGGGTACCCGGGGATCCGGTTATTGAACGAATGGTGAAAGTTTGGTTATTGACCATACGGTTAAACCTGCATGTGTTTAAATGTTAATGTTTTTTAGTTTGTAACTAATTATTTTATTTTCTGGTATGCTGAATGATGAAAAGGAAATATTTCTTAGCTTTAGCATTAAATTCCTATATTGAGATAATTCATATAATTGTAATAATTTTTTATTTATTTTAAATTCTATATAAAAAGTCTTAGCTTATAAATAGATTTTCTTGAGGCAAGATTATAACTACATTTTCTTGAGGCTTAAGTTATAAATACATTTTCTTGAGGCAAGTAATTATCCTATTGCAAAGTTGGTTTTGATTGCCTACCAGTGTTTTAAATTGATCATTCCCTTTAGAATACTCTAAAAATGGCCACTTGGGTAACAATCTGAAATGTTTGGCACATTATTACTTTTGACCATAGTCTATGTAATTCTCTTAAAAGAACAATGGGATTGTTTTGGTTTGTGATAAAGCCAGCTCAGACCAGAATAAGTATTGATCCTCAGTATAATACTTTTTAATAAAAGACAGCAACACTCTGAGTAAACATTTTGGTTAATTGTAAGATTGCTAGAAACAAAGTATGGTTTTGACACCCCTCAGAAATGCATCAAACAAACATATTTTGATTAAATTTTGCAGTTTTTCTATAATTTACTCTGGGAGGTGTTTTTTTTTTACGTTGCTTGAGTTAAAAATTTAATTGCCATGAACTGAGCTTTGAGACAAAGTTAAATATGACGGATCATTAATGATGCTCAATTTTCTCGCAGATTTTAATTCGGGCAATGTTATATTTTGCTAACTCTTGCTTACTGGTTGTCATTTTGAAATGGTATCTGTGTTACATTCAAATTTGCAAGCAGCCTGCCTTTGAGAAACTCGATTACAATAATCAAACATGGTTATGAGGCACATGATATTTTTTTCATCATTTTCTTGGCAACATGACCAATTTCTTTAACTATTTTATAACCATTACTATTTTCAGCCCATGATTATGTTGAAGATGGTTTACTTGAAATATTTTCTATTTTAAAGTGGTCTTGAGTAAACTTTTTTTTCTTAAGATCAATTTGCTAAATAAAATGTAATGTAATAATAAAATCATCATTTATCATATTGAAATTTAACTGCAGTTTGACAAAAACTTTTAAGTTATTTACAATTTGTTACAGTTTCGATATTCTTTATAGTATGTTTTTGAGAAGATTTTACTCTTATTTGGTACCGATAATCAATATAAATCAATTGATATTTATTTTAACAAAAATAACAAATTCTGATAAGATTTATAATTTTATCACTTGTGAGTTCTGAAAACTTTTTTTGGCTTTCGAAGTTGTTGGCTTTGGAACAGTTGGGACCAAATCACTTGATGCACAATGTTTATTATTAAAGCAACATCTTAAAGTTTAATATTAATCTAAATATAATTAAATTAAGTTTAATTATAAATCTTATAAGTTACCTTATTATAGTTTTTTTGCTTTTCAGTTTTCAGAACTTTTTTATTTTTAAAGCTATTGTTTTGTTTTAGTTTAAAATTTTATGATGAAAAATATTGTTTTAAATCAAGAGGAACTAAAAAGTTGTGATAATTTTATAAAGAAAATCTGTTCAACAGTGTGGCAAAAGTAATGATAAGAATAATACCATAAAAACGGTATTGACAGTATGATATGCAGGCCCTTATGGTATATTGAAATTTTTTTAAAAAAATTGACTCCCAGCATACCTCTGAGAAACTGCTAATTTCTCGCAGGTGTGCTGGGATTCCTAAAAACTGTAAATTGCATGTGTCTGGAAAGCATCAAGATAATTAAGAATCCCAAAGCTTTAATGTTTGAGGAAAAAAACTAGATGGATAAAAAACTAGACGGATAAAAGTTTTTGAACATGAATGAACAAGTACAGTAAAAGGATGCAATTTGACTGAATGGAAACTTATTCAGTTTTAGGTTTTGGCCGATGGAAAAAGAAAAAATAGTTAACCAGCCATTTTGAGTCCCTAGCTGTCATTGAAGAGAGATCATATTTAAGATTGTGGCTTCAAAAAATTGAAGGTTCTTTAACGTGGCTAAAATTACAAATTTTTGAACATAGGGACAATACAGCAATAAGATTTAAAGTTTTTTGTTTGAAAATTTCTCAAAAAGGAAACCCTTCTATAATGTTTTACTAGTATAGCAGGTGCTCTATCTATACATATACTGTCTAATTTATCCCAGTTATAACCATCACAATAATAAAAATCCAGTTTTTTTTTTTTTATTTATCATTTTGGTTTGTTTAGTTAAAAGTGAATTCTATAAAGCTCACCAAGGCATTTTCGTGTTCTTGTTAGTATCTGTTTATTGTATTGTGTGATTATTTTAAACATAAGTTTTACATAAATATATAGAGTTTATAAGTATTTTATATTAAAACATATTTGAATACATTTTCAACTAAAGTTGTTTATATTATATTTTTTTAATAAATTATAATTTTATAAATATTATTTTTTTACCTTTTTTGACATTTAAAGATTTTTAATTTTTATTTTTAAAGAGATAGAATGACAGCATATGAAGCCTTTGAACATGATTGGATTAAGCAACTAGAACAAGGCATCACAGCAGAAGATGTTGTTCTTGCACAAAATTTGAAAACGAGTCAAGGTATTATAAAGTCTGATGTTATAGTTTCAGAAAATACAGAAAAGCCAAAACTAAAAAAGCAGGTTTCAGTTGAAAACTTTGATAATTCTTCTGTTAATGAGTCAAATAGTTCTTGTAAAAGTTTATGTGGAGAAACAAATGATAAATTGCACGATAATAAACTAATGGAAAAACAGAAAAATAGTTTGGAAGTTAACACACCTTTAATCGAAATTATTAATCATACAGATAATGATATATCTGATGATAAAAATATTGCAGTGATTGAAGCTAATAATATATGTGAAAATTTGGATAAAAAACATTTTGCAGTAAAATCTTCTGAAACTCCAAACACCAGTATATCTAAACTTGATGTTTTTGAAGTGCCAGTTGAAGCTGAGGATGTTCCGATTTCCGAACATGTAAAAGAAGCTATTCCTGTAATTATTGATCCGAAAACAGAAGAACCTCACGATCATCCAACAGCAAATACTGATCAGTTTATTTCTCAGAATGAAAAATCATCTAGTGAAATATGCGAAAATGAGAAAGAAAATCATATCTCTTCTAAAATTTATTCAGTCACCAATGATCAACATATAGATGATATAACTTCTAAAAAATGTTTGATTACTGAAGAATCAATTATAGAAGATATTTCCTCTAAAAAAAGTTCTGTCTCCGAAGATCAAAAGGAGATTCATAAAAAAAGTATTTTATCTGATGATACTAGTGTAAGTTCAAAATCAGTAACTAAGACGCCCTCGTTTTCGCAGAAAAAAGAGATCGAGAGTGATGATTCAAAACAAAAAACAAATCGTTTACCGTCAAAGTTTGCGTCGATGTTTTCTCCTGAAACCACATTTGAATCAAAAAATCATACTGAACATCATATCAAAAAAGAAACCACATTTGAATCAAAAAATCATGCTGACAATCTTATCAAAAAAGAACGTGTAAACAAATTTGAATCCAAGTTATCAGCTGATACATATGTATCACCCACCCCAACATTAACAAGACCTTTTAGTCCTTCAAATACTAATCAATTATCACAAAATGTTTCAACTAGTCCATGGATAACCAAGAAAAAAACAGACTTGTTAGAGAACAAGACCATCCATAGCTCTGCTGGATCCCCTGGTTCCCCAGGATCTAGAAACTTTAAAGGTATTTTAGAAATTGAAAAAAAAGCTCCTGTTGTCGCACGAAATGTAGTTACTCAAAAAATACCTGGCGGAATTGCAGCAAAAATGGCTAATAAATTTACGAATAATGAAGAGCCTGGTAGAAATCTAATTAAAACATCGGTTAAATTAAATTCATCAGTTACGTCTGAAAAACATAATAGTGACGCAGCTAAACCTAAAATAGAAGTTAATGCTGTCTATGATCACAGTGTCACTATTAGCCAGGAACCTATAAATTCTCCACCAATCGAAAGTTCGAAAGATACGGCGAAATTAAACATTGAAGAAGTTGCTCTAGGAAATAATAAAGAAGCAAATATGAACTTGCTAATAATAAAATCAGACAATTTCATTCCTGATATTCCTTCAGGTTCAAATCCAACGAGTCCTGTTATTGAAAAGAATAATTCAGTTTCAACTCCTATCGAAGAAAAAATAACTCATAAAATCGACTTGAAGAAAGTAGATACATTTAAACCTCCGCCTAGATCTACAAGTCCTTTACCTAGAGTTGTCAGCCCAGTACAAAACAGAGTGGCTCAATATCAGTTAAAAAAGAATGTGGATAATCATGTTATTACCAGTTCAGATAGAGATCATCCGCATCAAAAAGAAGCTGATGATCGTCATTCTCCTTTACCTAGAGTAAGTAAAAAAAGCGAGGAAAGCCGAATTAAATTGGGTGCTGATCATAATCCTCCTTTTGTGAAAGTCACAGAAGACGGTCGTAATCATCCTTCTGTGAAGGTCGCAGAAAACGGTCATAATCATCCTTCTGTTGTAGATGTTGCAGAAGACGGTCATAATCATCCTTCTGTGAAAGTCAAAGAAGACGGTCATAATCATCCTTCTGTTGTAGATGTTGCAGAAGACGGTCATAACAATCCTTCTGTGAAAGTCAAAGAAGACGGTCATAATCATCCTTCTGTGAAAGTCAGAGAAGATGATCATAATCATCCTTCTGTAAATGTTGCAGAAGATGGTCATAATCATTCTTCTGTGAAAGTCACAAAAGATGGTCATATATCCCCAACTGAAGATAATATAAAAAAGCTGATTATTGGACCTAGTTTTAATGCTAATGAAAATAAAATCAAAATGCAAATGGGTTCAAGTGGTTGTATTCAAATGAATTTCGCTACCAATAATTCTCACGGAGGAAACGAAGAAAATGGAGATGATATCGAGACTTCAGAAGACGATGAAATGAAAGAAGGAAAATCTTTCCAGCGAACGATGTTAAAAGATACTAAAGAAAAAAGTAAGAGTCTAACTCGGCGTACTCGTGGGGGTACGGGTGAAGGATCGCCGCAGGCGCAAAAGAAGAATTACCGACGGTTATATGTGTCAAAAACTCGAACTTTGAGAGTTGTGGAACCTTCAAATTGCGTAAATAATGATGCTGCAAAAATTATGCAAAGAGTTGACAACGATGTACTTAAAATAGAGTTTCACCTAAAGTCGACGGACCTCAAGCTTCTTCCTTAAATATTATGTTACTTTGCAGCATTCTAAGAGAAGTGCAAGTGGCATGAAAAAATATTTTGAATGGGAGAAGATCAATTTGTACCTATTGTAGAGTGACACCCATCGAAATATAATTTCACCAATATATTGTGTAATCCAAGATCTTATGGATGCACTTATATATCTGTTGCTATAGTTGTTAAATCACTTTAATGAAATGCGAACTGCAAACCTCGGATCAGTATTTTCGCATAACTTTTCTATATTGTTACGTTATTTTTGTATAATATACCTTACCGTTTAATGCGGTTAAATATATAAACGCTGTGAAGTGAAAACAAATACTAAAAAAGTAATTTTGTTTGTTTTAATCCTATTTGTTTATAAAGTTGTCTTAGATTTCTGTAAATGGTCAATATTTTAATGTGACAGTTTTTTAAAAAATACCTTTAAATAAGAACCAAGTATTAATTTTTGAAAAAAGATAAAAGATCGTTATTAATCTTTGATATTTTTAAAGCTGGTTTTTTTTTATGTCTTTTTATTAGTTTTACTAAAGAAATAGGTGTGTGTGTACATATATATGCACACGTTTATCCCCACAAGTTTATACACATGGCGTTGCGCATAACGCAACCATCCCAAAAATGTTTCATTTTGAATAGAAGATTAAGAAAGATTATTTAAAAAAATAAAAGAATGTTGTTACTAAAACAATGATAGATCGCAATATTTACTTCAATATTGTGTTGGTTGTATGTTGCAAAATCTATTTTTCATTTATATTGTGGGACGATCGATTTCTTCGTAACGCCATTCGTATAAATCTTTAAGCAATTTTAGGAAACAATTTTTTATAAATTTAAAATTAAAAAGTCTTTCAAAGTTTCAAAATTATAAAAGTGTAATAAAATTGTTTGTAAAAAACGTTTGTAAAATTACTGAATGAGACAGACGAAAATCTTAAAAATATTCTTTTTTAAAAAGATATTTTTAATAGAATGTTGTACATTAGTATCTTGCCGAAGTTTGGCTCTTTATATAGATTTTTTTTAAATAATAAAGTCTATTGAATCGAACGCCAATAATTACTCCAAACACACGAATAGTTTTTTCCTAATTTCTCTATAACGCTATATTATAAGAAGTTTTTATTATTATTGTGATTTGCAATAGTGATCTAAACCTTGAAATTTGAGCAGCTGCGGCGCAATGCTCAGAGAGCTAGCTTTGAAGCCGAAAGGTTACAAAACTTGGTTCGTGCTCCGGTCATAAAAGCAATTTTCGCGAGGAAGACTGAAGATTTATCATTAAATGCTTTTTCGCGGTGCTCTATTGCAAGACCATTATGTCTTTCTAGAATAACAAATAATAACAACACCGACAAAACATTTAAGTCAGTCTTTGTTTATTAAAATAGCGAAAAATTATTTTCTTTTATGAAGTAAATAATTAGTTTTATAAATAATTCATTAAAAAAGAAGAATAAGTATTGAATATATTTAGCGCTAATAAAAATTGTAACTTTTAAATGCAAAATAAAATTAGTGATTTCTGAATTTCTACAGGACAGAGTTTACTGGAAGGAAGTTTTTCTTAACCATGTTTTTACAAAATTTTCAAACTGCCGTTAACGTATGGCACAACATTGGGTCAAGGTATGGGTAAAGATTGTCAGCAAACTACGGAAATGCAAAATATTTTGCTAACTAAAGCATAATTTTTTACTAATTGAAATATAAGTAAATTTCTATGTTATTATTTTATATAACATCAAATGTAAATACATAAACTAGTAATGTAAATACATAATGTACATGTAAATACATAATGTACAGTAAATACATAATGTACAGTAATGTAAATACAAAATGTAAATACATAAACTAGGGGAGACCGGGGCTAGTTGGCTTAATTTTACTCTATGAGCTCTGTAGCCCTAACAGTACATTTTTTAAAAAATAACAAAGTGTAGTCTTAAAGAGTATGGATTAGGGTATCTTATAAAATTTGCATTCATTTACAAAAATAAATTCTTGGGGTCTTTCCGACCCCTCAAAAAAAAAAAAAAATTGCGCCAACTTACCCCACCACGGGGTAAGTTGGCGCAAACTATAAATATGATAATTAATGCACTATCAAGTGCAAAATAAATAGAAATTTTTTTTTAATTTAATTTTTGCTACAATTTTATCCCAAAATTTAATATTACTTTTAGCTGGTACCAAATATTAGTCCGTATAAAAGCCAAACAGTAGACCACCTTTTATCTGTGGAAAAAAAAACTAAAAAAAATTTTTTTTAATTTTTTTGTAAGAATAAATATTTTCAATATTGTTAAAAATTAAAAAAAAAAAATAATAATTTTATAAAAATAAATATTTTTTTCCATAGTAAATGCTATGAGCCAACTTACCCCGTGAAAAATTTGTCAACTTACACCGAAAGCTTTTTTTTTAATAAACAGTCTATAGATCCTGAAAAACGGTAGCTTTGAAAAAAAAAGTCTGACTGGATATAGTAAACCAATTGTGACTGGAACTTTTACAATAAATTTTTTTTCATACGACTAAATATTTTCTTTGTAAAGTAAAAAGGAAGCGATGTTCTAAAAGTTACGTTTTTGCCCAAAAAACGCATAAATCTCAATATCTCCCATGCGCATGCGCGAATCCTGACAATACTACAGTGAATGATGAAATGGTCAATAAGGAAGTTTCTGAGTAATTTTTGTCACTTTCTGATGAAAGGCTCTAAAGATAAACGCAGTTCGTCAACTTGCTCCTGCGGCCAACTAGCCCCGGTCTCCCCTACCAAGTTCCTGTAATTATATATAACTATAGGTTAGACAGATTTAAATATAGATTCATTAAGTGGAGATTTTATTTAGAGCAAGGTTTGGTCATGATTTTAGTCAACAAAACGGTTTATTAACTTTTGCATTATCTACTACCGATAAGATAATAGTTCACAAATAAGTTTCAAGTGTTGGCAGAACACAAGTGTTTTCACCATACATGCTTATATAAAGATTTTAGAAGGTATGCTCCGTTGTAAGATGTTTTTGTTAAGTGGTTTAAAGATTAAAAAAATTATGTTAAATTAGGATAGTTGAAGTTCAAGATAAGCTTCTAAAATAATAAAAAAAGGGTCTAATCAAAAACCAACTGCAAGTAAATGGGGTAGGTACATTACAAACGATGGTAGCTAGGTGTTTTTTTTAGAACAATATCTCAGCTAGGGTTCGGATTATTGTAATTTTAATTATAAAAATTAAATACAATAACACAGTAAAATGCAATAGTATTGTAATATCAGATAAGAAATAAAACCATTATTTATTGGTATTGTATTGCTGTGATGAAAAACAATTACAATAACTACTGTTTTGTATTGCAGCGATGAAAAGCAATTACAATAACTATTGTAGTGTTTTGATAAAATACCGATTACAATATACATTATAGTGTTTTGTATTATTATTTCAAAGTCCAAAAGTCGTTGTGAATTAATATATTTAGATTTCTTTACCACATAATTATTATTATTTGTGTGCATTTAAATTTAGGGGCGCCCGTTTTTATCACTCATTTACATATATAATTTTATTTATTGTGAGAAGTGAAGTGAAACTGGAAAAACCAAAAAATATATATAGATTACGTATACTTAATGAATATTTAATTTAGAAGTGTCTCTATATGTCTTCAAAATATTGATTGTTTGATAACAGCCGTACTCACATGCAAAACAACATTAATAAGTTATTTCATGCAGTATACCAAATAGCAATTGCATAAATCATAAAATAATATTTGCAACTTCTTTCATGGTTACATTACGCGGCGGCTGGACAAGTAAAACATTTAAAATTTTCAACATATTAATTTTTTTTCTAAGATATTGTTGATACAGTAGTAATATCTAAGAAAAGTATAAAAATGAATTACAATACAATACTTGCTGTTATTGTTTTAGAACATTACAATAACATTTTTTTATTTAATACTGTTATTATAGGGGAGAACGGGGTGAGATAGGACAAAAAAATTTGCTTGCGTGCTGCGCTTTAAATTTTCCACAAAAACCATACAAATCGGTTTAAAACTATAGTCCAATGAATTGTCATGTTAAATTATGGCAAAACCCATAATTTAACCATCAAATTAAGTTCAAGAGCTTGGTTTTTTAAAGTGACACTGTTTGTCCCATGTCACCCCATGTTGGGGTGAAATGGGACAATGGTTGAGGTGAAATGGGACAAAAATAGAAACAAATAATTTTAAGCATTATTTTATTGTTTATTCTACTCCTTATAAAACAGAACAATGCATAAATTTTATTTATGTTTAACAAAAATAAAATACCATTCTAAATGCATTTGTAACTTTGTTCAACAGGTTGCTTGATGTTTAAATTGAGTCAAAATTACGTTGATGTCTGAGCGGGTAATTTTTTTTCTTTTTCTTATCTTTATCTTCTTTTTTTCTTTTACATTCTAATAAACTTTCAACTAGTTCATTTCTTGTTGGTGTGTCAGTCAATACCAGAGACCTAGAACATTTTTTTGTGCACTTTTTCTCTTTGCCACCCTTTCACCTGCTTTTGGAAATGGCCTTATATCTTCTGTTGTCCAATGGTATGCAGAAGTGCTAATTTGCTGTTTCTTTTCATTAATAACTTCAGATATAATACACAGTGATGTGGGGATTGTTTGTTTGTCGGAATTGTCATTTGTTGGAATTGGTCGATCAGATACATAAGAACATAAAAAGTCGACATCACTGAAAACATATGGATCGTACGGGAAAATGCCAGCTGCTTTAAAACCATTTTGAATATTTTGGGAAGTAAAGGCTCTCGTATAAGCTATTCCTAAATTTTCAGAAATGTCATATATCGTCATAGGAGTATTTGGATGTGCCTTTAACCATGAATCATATGCTGAATTGTAAAATTTCTTTAATGGCCCAAGTACTGATCTGTCAAGTGGTTGGAGTTTGTGGCTGCAATGGGGTGGCAATGTCAAGAGCACAACATTGCTTTCCTTAGCTTTATCCATCAGTTCAATCGATATATGTGTTTTGAGGTTGTCCATTATTAAAAGTAATGGATGATCCTTGCTAGGATGTCCATACTCCACAAAATGATCAAACCATTTCAAAAAAATTTCTGTATTTATCCATCCACTAGGATAAGCATCACCTTTTGTACCTGTTGGTGTACCTTTAAGCATATGGCTACGAAAGTGGATATGAGGAAATATCAAAAACGGTGGAGTAAAATTTCCAAGGACATTAATCCCACCATTGTAAATAGGGTTCCCCTTTCAGCAAAAGTTACCTGTCTTACTTGCTTTACTCCTTTACCAGCAATCACTTTCACTGGCTTATGAATAGTTTTCAGACCTGTTTCATCAATATTGTAAATGCAATCAGCAGAAAAGTTATAGCGCTTCTGCACACTGTCAAGGTTTTTGAAGAAAGTATCTACATTTGTGCGATTGAACTAGTTGTTCGACTGAGGCTGGTAGCTTCTGGCGTACGAATAGATAATTTTGTACAATTTAAGAATAAATAAAACCATTCAGTTCCAGCTGTTTCACTCTTTTTTCAGTTTTCTGGTATTTTAAAGTTATTTTTAATTGCATATTGATATGCAAGTTGCTTTGTTTCTCTAACATTATGTCCATAATGCATATTAGATGCTTGACGAAGATATATTGAAAGTTCATCTTTTTGTGTCTTATTACCAATATATTTATGTTGTTCATCAAAGTATAAGTTACTGTAAGAAGTTTCTTTATTAACCTTTATTTTCCGCTGTAAACTTGATTTTGAAATTGTATACTCTTGTGCAGCTGCTCGTAGTGATAAACTGCCAGATTTGACAGCCATTACAGCCGCTTTTATTGTATGAGCATCAGGCTTTAACCGACTTTTCACTCGTTTGTACTTTCTTGGCATCTGAATAATTATTACTCATATTACTCACTCAATTATTAAAAAAAATTATGCTCTTTGCATTTATGCTCTAATTAAATTATGCTCTAATTAAATTATGCTCTAATTAAATTATGCGCTAATTGCATTAACCAAAATCCAGATTAGGCTATAAATTTTAAATTTATTTTAATGAAAATAAAATAGTATCACAACCCTATAAAACTTATAATGTGATTAAATTTAATAAGACTAATAGTGAAGAACTTTATTTAAACTGAATTTAAAATATAAAAATGATTGGCATTAAAACAATACTTACTGTGAAAGATGTCTTCCGGACAAAGTAACAAAGAAATCCAATATAATTATTATTTTATTTTCTATGATAAAAAACACTTTACTATAAAGTAAACATTGAAGTCTTATCATAAGCATAAACATAATTTTCTGTTCATTTGCTTTTTTACAAAAATATTGATTATAAAAGTTAAAGTACAGTAAATTAAAAAAATGATAAAATTGAACAGTGTCCCATTTCACCCCAATTCTCCTGTCCCAAGTCACCCCATCACTAGTATGTGTGAGAAAACTTTTATTTTATATAGTTCTCGAAGCCATATGCTAATCATATTTCTTCAGTAGTTAAATAAAACAATAGTGAATAATTAAAAACCATAAACATAAAAATATATGCAAACAACACATAAATATTTAATATTAATGATGTCTTCAAAATCCAGGAAAATTGTTAGATTTTTACATATTCGCAAATAATCCGAAAAAAAAATACTTCTGAAACTTAAAAAACACAATAATATGAAGAAGCTATTGCAAAATTATAACATATATAAAATACTTTTGCTTTATTAAATTTTTCACTGAGATATTGCCAATTCCCATCTCACCCCATGCCCCATCTCACCCCGTTCTCCCCTATTATAAAGATGAATTACAACACAATATTTATTATTATTGTATTACAATATTATATTAATTGTAAATCATATATTGTTAATGTTCCTAAAAATAATTAATACAATAATAATAGTAATTGTTTCTGTTATTGTTTTCATTACAATTACAATAGTCGGAACCTTTATCTCAGCTAATATAATGAACTTAGGTAGGTACCTATACGCGTCCGTTTTATACACGTTTTTTATTTTGACATCGCTTTTACAAAGCTTCTGGATTTCCATATTTTTTTCAAATTACGCTATACACATGAAGCAGTGTTTAAAAGCTAGCAAAAAAATAAACTTTCAATTTTTATTATATTTTTCCGTTTAAAGTGAAGGTTAAACTTATTTATAGTGCTACAATTTTAAAAAATTGCGAGTTTTTCACTGTTAACGAATCCTGCCAAAATAGGCAATTTTCATTAAAAAAAAATATATATATACTAATATAAATGCTCATAAATGATTTTGACATGCTCAAATAAATTATTCATAGAACTTTCATTTGATATATAATAACCGATACTTCAAAATCTTCTTCACGTTTGAAAAAGTTGCATTCAGTTGCTACCGACAAATAACTTATTGTTTTAAAAAATAGCGCTATCAATTATTATTGATAGCGCTATTTTTTTTTTTATTATTGTCATTGTTGCTATTTATTTTTCTTCACTTTAGATGGACCACAAGACTGCAAAAAATAGTCGCGTTTTAATTAATTCATTTAAATGGCATTCGAAGCCTTTGTTAAATGGTGAAATTTACAAAAATTTTTCTGAAAATAATTTCAAATTATCAAAAACTTGCCTGAAATTAAAAAACTGAACATTGAACCTAAAAATGCATCTAAATTTAAGATATTCACCAACAATATAAGATACTTGCATAAAAAGATAAAAATCTTTTTAAAAAACCCTACCCAGCCATGGGCTGCTATTGTTAAGTTTTTGCAACAACAGTTTAAATATGAAAGAAAAAGAAATAGTTCCAACACAAATATTCACTTGAACATCACAAGTGATTTAAATATTGCCTCAGACACAATGCAATGAATAAAATTACAGCAGAGAAATTGTTTTTTGAAAAGTTCAATGACCCGTAACAAGCTTACAAACAAAAAACAAAAGACAGTATTTTTCACTAAATTTGTAGAAATTCATATATTCCAAAGAAAAAAAAATAAATACAATTCAACAGAATAAGTTTCATTCTCTAGATTTCATAAATGTATTGAGAATTCTTAAAAGAAGTAAAACAAAGTTGCAACAAAATGTCAAAAAGATAGAATAGAAACACAAAATTGCTATCAAAGAATTACAGAAACAGATAAAAAAAAAAGAGCAAGAAAACAAACAACTTGTAGAACAAAAATTAAACTTGTTTGAAAAAATTGTTTTAGAAAAAAAATAGATAAGAGGCTAATTATAGAAACCAAAGTATTAAAAATAACGGGTGGCCCAAGATAAATGGCATTGGTAGTATCTTTATTATAACTTTGTTTTTTTTTTAAGCTAGAAAAGTGAATTTTTTTTTAAAAGATTTATTATTAAATTCTCTACAAAATGACATGATTTATTTAATGTAAATTGTCTCCATTATTTTTTGACAAACGATATAAGCGATTGGTCCAACTAGTACAACTTTCTAAAGCTACATTTACTCTAATGTTTTTTACAGCTCGTTTAAGTTCTTGAATTAATGTTAGTTTTGATTTAATTTTATTTCATTTCATTTGGTGAACAAGTTCATCCCATATTGAGTAATCTAAAGGATTGAGGTCGGGGGAATTTGGAGGCCAGTGGTTTTTGTCAATAAAAGCAGGAATATTATCATGACACCATTGTTGAGTTAAATGATGCGTATGTGAGGTTGCTCCATCTTGTTGAGATGTCCAATCATCACCAAACATCTCGTTTCCATATTTCAAGGCCACTGGCAACACTTTTTTTATATACCAGTTATGATTTACTGTATCTTTATCCAAAATAACCAGTGGTGTAACACCTTTTGAACAAGCTCCCAACCAAACCATTACCTTTTGAGGGAATTTTTGTTTCTGTTTAATACCACCATCTTTATCAGCTTCATTACAATTAGTGGACCATATGCGATCATTTTGGGCATTGTACATACCATTTAAATCAAAAAAAATTTCATCTGAAAACAAAATTTTCATTGTTTGTTCTTTTCGAAAATGGTTTCTTATCCAATTTGCAAATTTATTTCTCTCAACTTTTTGAATTTGTAAGCAGTGGTTCAACTCTGTGCTTGTATGCCTGCAAATTGAGATCCCTTTGAAGTATTCTTTGAACAATGGTTCTGGAGATATTGAGTTCATTAGCTAATTTTCGAGATGAAATCCTCTTTTTACGTTTCAGACGACTTCTGATTTTTTGAATGTTTGCATTTGTTCAAATTGATCTTGGACGACCTGATGGACATTTCAACTCGATAGAGCCTGTCTCTCTTGTCACTTGACACCACCGATTTATTGTACAAAACCCAATGACACCCTTAATATCAGCAAATATTTTTGATGGACCATCACCATTTTGGTATTTAGAAAGTACAAGCTTTTGCAAATCTTTAGATTTCATTATCTATAAATAAAATAAAAAACCATAAAACAAAGCCATCAAGACAGATTTATAGAAAATTTAATAATAAATCTTTTAAAAAAAATTCACTGTTCCAGCTTAAAAAATAACAAAGTTATAATAAAAATACTACCTATGCCATTTATCTTGGGCCACCCGTTATATGACCTGCCCATAAGAAAATGTGTTTATGCTGCTATTATTAACTATATCTCTCTGGAAAGGGTCTCATTTTTGTAGGAAAAAATTTCTGAAACATTACACAACACAGAATTGCAAGAAACATCCCGCTCATCCACAGTAAATAGAATGGCTTATAAGCCAGGTGTTTTAGAATCGATTCAGGTTGATGTGGCACTTTTTCATTGTGAATGTGCAACAGTAGTGTTTGACGCAACCACCATTTTAGACAAACAAGTGAACGAGTTTCATATCTGTATCTATCCTCCGCAGAGATGTTATTTCTTATCAACCGCTAAACTTGCTGGAGGTACAGGATTTAACTGTGCCACTCATATTGTCAGTGTAATAAAAGAACTTGCCAAAACATTTTCAGAGTTTAAAAAAATGCCAACAGTAGAAGTTTTAGACGTATTAACTCAAAAGTTGTCTGTCAGACAGAGCACCTGTTAATAGTTGTGTAAGAAACATGCTTCAGGAGGAGATAGACATTCAATTAATGCAACTGCACTGCAATGTTCATCCACTGGAAACTATTGTCTTAAAAGTATTATTAGCTCTTAAAACAATAAATAATGAGATGAAGATAAAACCGGCTAAAAGGTTGGATCTGATAGAAAAAATAATAAATGGGCCATGGATGAGTCTGGTTTGTAAAAATGCAACAGGAAAGAGTAATCGTAAGTTTGTAGGTTTTTGAGGTTTTTTAATAAAGTAATAAAGGAATTTAAAAAATGTACAAACATTATTTTATTAGGGTGACATTTTCCAGAAAGCAATAAGGAAATTAGCTTACTTCAAAAGTAATCCAGAATCAATTCTTTATGCAGATGTGAATACTTTTAATTAAGTATTGAATATTAAAGATAAAGAAGATAAGGTACACCAATCACTTTGCGTCATAAAAAATAAAAATTTTTGGTAAAGATTTTATCAGCCTTGATTAGCTCCACCGAGACAGACAAAAAATGTATGCCAGGTATTCGACTGGCAATCTCTCAAATCTATCTAAAGAAATGATAAAGACCACACTATCTGCTCCATCACATACAATGGAACTTAAGCATGCTTGATTTTTTTTTGCGTCGTGCTCCTAATGCTATTTTTGGTTTCCTGGGTTCAAAAATAAAAGTCAGAGTAAACAAAGCATTAATATGGCTTGATGAGAAAACATTGCCAGAACAAGAAGACCTTATTCCATTTGCAAATCGCAAAGAAGCTTTAACATGTCAACCCTCTAAAAATTTTAATAATCTTTTGTATGAAGACTTAGGAAACATATTCCAATGTTAATTTAAAAAAAGAACTTATGGAAAGAAAGAAACTTGAGAAGGATGTTTAATGAACAATAGCTGGTAATGCCAAAACCACAGACCCTTTTTTTTAATATTGATAAAAAACAAAAACAAATTTTAGGAGTAATTTTGAAAAATGGAAACTTGATAGGGCAGCTCTTAAGCCATAAATGGGAGCTAGATGATGGCAATATACATTTATTTTTTGGTAGAATTGTTGATCAAAGGATAGCAACAAAAAAAATTAATTACATACACAATAGGATATTGGAAAGTCAACGAAGACGAAGCTGAAGATATTGACATAGGCCAGGAAGGAATTACGAAGATCTAATGTTTAAAGACCTGGAGTTCATTTAAAAATTGCTATAATATATTAGGCTTTAATATCTTTTATTTTATGTTGAAAATTTTGCATACATTTTTATTTATTCCTTTTAATTTTTAAAATTTTATATATTAACTAAGAGCAGAAACAAGATTATTTTACCTTTTAGATACTGTACTTGGCATTGTGAAAACTCTAAATATAAATATGTTCAATCATATGTCAAATGAGAATGATTTGCTAAAAAATTGTGATAATTAGAAATTAGGAACAAAAATATCCAAAAAAGTTAGAACCCCCTGTCTCAAATGTTAATTTAATGAGTTAAGAAGTTTTTAAGTTTATTATCAAAAATATATAGATGTGACGGTAATAATTTACCGCCACATATCGTATTTTTTATGTGACGGTAAATTGTTAATATTTAAGCGCTGTGTTTTAAAGTTCAATTTTTGAAATCATTTTTCCGTGTATCTTTGTTAAGATTTTTTTTTTTTTCGACTTAAAAGTGTTTAGACGTGTTTTTGCTGCTTAAAACTTATTTATTTCAATATATTTTGTTTTTGAAATAATTCTTTATTTATCTATATTTATTTAAGATTCCTTCTCTAAATTTTTTTTTCACTGTTTTTACTATTCTTTATGGATTTGCAGGTCAGGGTTTTAGTTTTAGTCGCCTCGTTTTTTTTTGCCTTGGTCGTTTTTTTTTGGATTTAGCCGTCTGTTTAGGTTTGACTTGTTATTTATCTATTTTTTATTTTTTGTTCTTGAAATAAGGAAAATATATATACATTTATTCATAAGTATTTTGTTTATGAACTGTCTTTCTCTAGACACAATTTTATGTAGAAAGTTTTTTGTAATACTTTTTTCTCTTTGTAAATTTGTAATAAATAAGCAACCATTAAATTTTATTTTTGCAATTATCTTAATGTAAACGTCATTTATGTTTCTTTGTTTTAAAGTATTGAAACCTCTAGTTACGCAAATTGTTATAAAACTTCTAAATACGCTATAAAAGTATTTATATTTTGTATTGCAATTAATATTATCGATCTATAATAATGGTGAGCTCTCAATTTTTAAATTTTAGGATATTGGAAATTTTTTAATAAATTTAAAAATTTATTAAATTTTAAAAATTTTTTTAAATTAGAACTTGAATTAACCGAAAAAAAAAAATTTGCTATTTATAGAAAAGAGTTAAATCTACGGAAGAGAATTCCGCAGATTTCCCACCACCTAAAAATTCCGGTCGGATTATAGTTTTTTTTTTTTTTTTTTTTTTTTTTTTTTTTTTTGGTGCCCCAAGAAGTCCTAACGGTCTTGTCACAGAGCACCGCGGAAGTGCATTTAACCAGGAAGTTCACGCCTCCTTCCTTACCGTGACGCGAAAATATGTCCAGAGGTCGTTTCGAACCTGGATCTCTTGCTTATAAAGCAAGCGCTCTAACCACGGCGCCACGGCCGCCACGGCATAGTGAGTGAGTGCGTAAAAAACGATCACCAGAGCAACTATCGGTAGTAAATGCAGCTATCAATAAACAAAATGAAAGAAATTAAAGAGCCAAAAATGTAATCGTTTATGGAATAGTCGAGTCAGACAAATCTTTGCAATCTGAAAAAATTGAAAAAGATAATAAAAAAATTGCGGAACTATTTGATAATCTTGGAGCCGAGGTTAAAACACAAAATGTGAAAAGATTGCGGTCAAAAAAAATGAAACACCGCGTCCGATTTTAGTTGAATTAGAAAGTTCCAGTATGAGAAACCCTCTTTTGTATCAAATGAAAAAATTAAGAAACATTAATAACCTTAAAAACGTGTTTATTTCACCAGATCTTACTGAAGCAGTAAGAATGTTAGATTTTATAATGTGGCATTATCATAAGCCTATCCTCAGCAATTTTTATAATCTTAACCATTGTTTTCAAATTTCATTAAAAATCATAAAATCTTATTCGTGATTTTCTCAGTAGTTTTTAATTTAATTTCTACAAAGTCAATTAAGGATTCAACAACTTTTTCTTCCATTAATAACAACATTTTTAAATCGTTTTAGAAATGGGACGTTTTACTCCTTTACTGAAATTGGCATCTGTTAAATGAGTTAAAAAAGAATCTTAACCTTAAAAACCAATCTTAGCTAAACCTGGAAAACTCTTGTAATCAATCTTGTTAATCCATATTCCAACATCTTTCATAAAAATAGATGGAATAATTTGTGTAGTAAACGTTCTATCAGAAGTTGACGAAATTTCTACTCTTTTGCCAGAAATTTATTTGCCATCGAAAGCTTCTTCTTTGCCAGTACTTGGGGCAAAAGTATTAATATAACTTAAGGTTGATTTATGCAAGCAGTATTTAATTAGGCTTCATTTTTTTTCTTTGTCTGCACTTTATTTCAAAATGGCGCTTTACTGTGCTTTATTAGTTTTATTCTACAAAAGAAGTATAAAATAATTGGAGGGAGAAAAAAGTAAAATTTTTTCATTTTTTACGGAATCGCTTTTGTAGTAAAATAATGTTCACTATGTTTCAAAATAACCTTTTAATGTGCACATACTTTTTCAAGCAAACTTTTTGTTGATATGAGATACTTGTATAAAAAGAATATAAAAAGTAACAAGTGTCACTTAACTTTGAGGTTTTGTGTCACGTAGTATGACGTAATAAGCCCATATAGTAAAAAAAATAATTCCTTATTTTTTAAATATTTTGTACCAGTAGAACGAGCATTAAATAAGTTTTCAAAATCATATAAGAAATATATGAGGAAAATTTTTACTTTATAAGATTATGAGTTTTACCAATCAAATAAGAAATTATCACTAAAGCGATTGAGCTGGTGCACACATTATAATTTGCACTGTATAAAAATACAAAATTATTATTCGTAAACCGAAATTATATTTACAATTTGCAATGTTTAATCAAGAGAAGAAAGGACCCCCAGAAAATATTTAATTGACATTATTTAGTCAATTAACCTTGTAATATAAATGAAATTAATGACATTTGTTTAATTATAAGCTTTAAACATCCTAAGATTTCATTCTTAGATTTAAAAACCTTATCAATTTTGGAAAAATGTTAAAAGTAACGTGCTAACAAGCTTGTATTCAATAATAGACTAGATAATTAATTTGCGTCTTCTAAATCTCTACAGTCATAGTAGTACATGTTTTTCATTTGGTAGTCTACATTATAGTTTATACATCCGTTACACTTACACATATCAGTACAGACAAGTTCATTTTTCAAACATTTGCACCTTTTATAACTACAGTCTTGTTTACAACGACAAACGCCCAACTCAATAAGTGATATTAGTTGTGGCAGGTTTTTAATCATTATGTGTTCAAGAGATCCATTGTTTAACTCCCAAACATACTTCACAGGTGGTAGTAAATATTGCACGGGAATGTAATAGCGTGTAAGCACTAATCATACAAAGTGATTACAAAATATATGATACTTAAGGACATTCGTTGCTGATGGAAGTTGTGCAGCGTCATACTGGAATTTAGAGAAAAGAATCCAACGAAGTTGTAAAAGAGTATTAACATAATCTGTCTGTTTTTTATAACCGTAGACTCTTACAAAAAAAGGTTCAATGTTATTTATTTCAAATAGATCAGGTAAAGCTTCCGATTGACCAAGATTTGGTAGTGCAGTTAGAGTTCCATTGTCAGCTTTGATAAATTTTTTTTACCATGATTTTTTAGTGATTCCAGAAAAGCGACCAATTTGATCATAACCAGTAAAAACATGAAAACCTGAGAAAAAAAAATTTCTTATTCTCATAAACAATGAGAAAAAACATTAAACAGAAATACGTAAAACAGTTTGTGCTTGTTTAGAACCAACTGCTTCTAACATTTTTAAATCGAGATGTCACGTTCCTTATCGGCTCTACCAGCTCGGAAAATCGTGACATGTAGCAGGATTTGATAAAAGTGAACTAAAAGTAGAAAAACGTCAATATCTTGTGATTGCACAATATTTTTTTAAAATAAATTTTCTTTTGCAACGTCTACGGCATGTAAAACTAACAAAGTGTCAGTCTCTTCGTGATCATGATTTATCATTTCTGCAGACAGACGTACCACATTTGTTTCTGTTGTGATTGAATAAGTCAAAATGAAGCGAACCAATGCACTACCTATACTATTTTTTGTATATTTAACAAGGTATTTGGTATGAGCTTGCTTGGTTTAAAGGTGCCCTGCTTTAGCAAGGTTCAAGGTACTATTGCTTTAGCAACTTATTACAAATTATAGAGTCATCATTTGCCTTGTATTTGATTTCATTGACAGAGGTAAGTTTTTTTCTTGTTCAAGACTTTAATGATTGACAATGTATCTGTTAAAAACCAATCTTATCTCGTTGCAGTTTTGATATGCTTTTCTAAGCATGGTAATAAATATTGCGGCAAAGTCCTGAATAATAAAATAAGTATGAGTATTATTATTGCGGTATATATACTTAAGCACGATCATGATACAGATCACAATGATACTATTTGTTTTAAATATTATAAGCCGATTACAAGTTATAGAGTCGTTTACCTTGCATTTAATTTCACTACCAGAAGCGCTTTTTTTACTTGTTCAAGACTTTAATGGCTATTTAATTTATCTGTCAAAAACCAATCTCGTTGCAGTTTTAAACAATTTTCCAGTGAGCAATGGGTGACTGTCTTGAGTCAACATTAAATTTGGTTCAACTAAAAATTCATAGGTAAATCAAGCAAAAAACCAAGTATAATTTGTTTAGAGATTTTGTTTGGCCTCAATATTCTATCTTAGCTGCATGCATTTTTAATAGAGCTAAAAATCACAATTGTTTTTTACTCCCTGCGACAACAACGTTTATTCCTTAACAAGCTTTAATGCAGTTCCTGCATGTAAATGTAGACTCTGTGTTACCGTAGATGTGGAAACATCTAAAAAAAAGGAAATAAAAGCACTCCATGTTAGTAATTTAAATCCCTTGTCAATCACATTATAAAATGCCCGAATTTGATCGATAGTGCAAAATGAAGAAAGATTGACCAACGAATGTAAAGACTAAAAAACTTGAAAGTTTTCGTAAAGTGGATTTGGTTTTGCACAACAACGAATCAGATTGACAGGTGCATGTTCAAATTATTTAAGCATCTTTCCTTTTGCATTCAACTTATTTGGAAATGCAACATATATGATTTCATGAAAAATCAGAGTTTCTGTTAGCAGTGTCGTTCTTAAAGTGAATATTATCAATTGCAAAGTGCAATGGCATTCCTATTTGAATATTATGACAATTGCACATTGATTTGTTGACGTGTTTTCACTAATAGTGTTTCATAAATCATTGTCAATCTTTAATATATAATCATAGAAAATAGAAAGTTCAAGATATGCCAAGCAGCCCACCAGCTTTTTATTACGGTTTTCTTTATGCACATGTAATCCGAGGCTAACTGAAAAATATGTTTCAGTGACATCTCTGAAATTATTTTCCGTTTTTTGAGCTATGTGAGATTTTTTGCTGCCTTTACAATAAACTTGTGAAGTGTTATCAACACGGATTGTTTTTTTAACATATTTTGAAACTACGTTTTTTTTGGTACAATCAGCCACCTTAGCAAAGAAAATAAGGACGTTAGAGAATCAAAACCGGTGAAATTTTCTTTTTCAGGACTTCTTTTTGAATTGATTTTTATAGTTTATTGTATTATATACCTACTATCGAGGTATACAAAAAAAATTACTTTACCTAGATCGCGATTTTTGCTGTGATTACTTCTTGATATTTCAAATAGTTGGTAAAATATTTAAGGAGAGTTTGACCACTTTGATTAAGCTTTTAAAGCTTATATTTTGAAGTTTTCCTTTTTTCACTGCATTGGCACTATTTTGCATATTATACAACAAAGATTGTGCCGCGAATTAAGACCTTTTTCTGTTATTATATATTTTCTTTGGTTCTATGGATATGTTTAAAAATAAATTATAGAAATAAAATGCTTATTACGTATTTTAAAAGTATATCTTTTTCAATATTATTTGTTAGAATAAAACAGGGTTAAACTAAATCGCGGGTAGAATGAAATAGTTATAACAATCTTTATTCTTTTGCTCTTAATTAGTTGCAATTAATAAATAATTAATTAATTAGTTCTTAATCTTTTTGCAAATATTTTTAAACCACGTTATAGAGATTACTTTACTAAGATGAGATCAAATTTTATTTTTGATGAAAAAAAATTTGTTATAATTTTTTAAGTTTTTGTATGCGTAATAAGATTTTTTTTATTATTTTGAAAAATGAACTTAAAACTCTCAGAAGTTAAATTTGATATCATTGAATTTAAAAAGTTTTCTGGTATAAATTTTTACGTTAATCAAGAACTTTTTTTAAAAATTAAATTTGCTATTTAGGAAAATAATTTATCAGTAAAAAACGGAAAAGGAGATTGGTGGGGTTGAATGAATCTTTTCTGAATTTAAATGAATGGCTTTTACTGACTGCTTGTATTAAATGACTCTAACGAAAGAATGATTACGCCAGTCACTGTCTTGTTAAACGCGGTTTTTATTAATTAATTAAGTCTCAAGTGACCAAGCTGTCTCTATAAATTTTGTGCATAAATTTCAAATGGATTTTTGTTAAATCTATTTTAATATAAAATATTCCTCGAAACAACTTGCATGCAAAGAAAAAAGAAAAACTATGCACCGAAACGCAAGTTGCGCTTGCGGTGGCTAAAGCACAATGCGGTGATTTTCGACTTAATAAATCTGCTAAATTATTCAGCATACCAGTAGCAATTCTTCACGGGCGTATCCAATGCATAGGTGAAACAATTGGCAGTGGTTAAAACAACTTGAATCAGTTTTGGTAGATACGCTCATCAAATTATACGATTGGAGCTTTGGTAGAACTTACAATAACGTCATCACATTAGTTACTGACTATTTGCAACACCAAGGTCAATTTCATTTGTTTGCTTATGGTGCACCAGGAAGAGGCAGGTATAATTTTTCCATAAACCGGTGGAGTCATAGGTTGAGCATCAGAGCCATAGGCAATATTTTAATAGGCAAGAAATAGTAGCAAAGTATTTCAACACACTGCAAAGAGAATTAAACGTAGCAGGTATTAACAAAAACACTCCATGTCATTTGTAGAATATTGATAAAATTGGCTTCTCTGGTGATCAAGGTAAGCAAAATATAGTTTGCCGGTGTGGTTTAACACGAACATTGAAACTGGTTGGCAATAATGAAAAAATCCATTATACAGTTGACAATTGCATAAATGCTACTGGTAATCATCTTGCTCTTGCAACTTATCAAAAGAATGTTTCAGTTACCTGCAAAAAAAACTTTTCAGCACTGATTAAGTTTTTAGACATACCTAAATAGTCACTGGGTTTCAGAATACTGGCTTGTTTCCACTCGAAATCAATAAAATCGATCAATCAAATTTGCAAATTTATAATACGTTTGAAACACCGTTATCTGAACTTGAGCATTCATTAACTTAATAACCAGAATCTATGATAGTACCATCACCAATACTAGCACCAGGAACAACACAAACTTAGCTACTCCCCTCTAAATCTACACTAACATCTAGCATCAGCATATGTCACATAGCATCAGCTCCAAAGTCACCTCAAAATTCACCTTGTCTGCAAACAACCTTCAATGTTGTAGTAACTCCGGCTATTCAAAAGGAAATTCAAAAAGGGGTTGAAAAGCAACTGCAGTCAGCCCAATCATTTGCAGCAGCTTTGCAACAAATTTTTCGTACCCAACACGTTGACACACAAAAAAGTAAAAATGCAGATGTGCGAAAAGGTTTATTTTATTTGATTGACTTTTTAATTGTTATTTTTGATTGTTTTTTTAATTGTTACTATTGATTGCTTTTTGTTTTTTTAATAAAGTATTGTTTTAATTAGACATACAGTATCGGACAAAACGAGTGCAACCAAATAATGCTAACTTAGTTTCTTTATATAAAGTGCTGCATTTTTTCAATTTAGAGAAATAACTATGTAACTGTTTAGAGACAAAGTTCTTCAAGTTTTATTCATCACAAAGTTCATTATTTGTACACGAAAATTAATAAATTAATCAAAAGTATTAAAAAAAGTTGATTTCCTTCAAAACAAGTGCAACTCGACAAAATGTTGACCAAGCTGTATTTCGCTATCAATATTTCGTGGCGAATCCTTTTTTGTCGATCACAGCTTTGCATCTTCGAGGCATAGATTCGATCAGGTGATCAATGAAACTTGGTGGAATCGCTGCCCGGGCCTTTTGGATTTGTTCAAACAGTTGATCCTTATTACGAACACCTTCACGATTAATTCTGCGGTTGACGATCTCCCACAGGTTCTCGATAGGGTTGAGATCCGGAGATTGAGGCGGCCAATCCATCACCGATAAGTGGTTGTCTTGAAACCACTGCTTGACTACTTTTGCAGTGTGTTTCGGATCGTTGTCTTGCTGAAAAACCCATTTCGTTTGGCATATTCCATTCAGCATGAGGTAACATAACATTTTTCATGATATTTTTATAAATGAAACGGTCCATTATTCCATCGTTTCGATGTATTGGGCCTATACCCGTTAGCAGAAAAATACCCCCAGACCATAACATTGCCTCCACCATGCTTCACGGTCTTATGGCATTAACGTAAATCGAGGCGTTTTCCGGCCGGTCGACGTTGACGGCAAATGCCATCGCTCCCAATGATGTTGAACTTCGATTCATCACTGAACAGGACAGTTCGCCATTTTTACACATTCCAGTTAATATGAGATGTAGCAAACAGGAGTCTTTTCTTTTGGTTTTTTAGTAAAATCAGCGGTTTCTTTGCAGGGCGTCGAGAAAACAATCCGGCTTCAACAGCACGTCGTCTGATTGTACGGTCCGATACTGGCAGCTCTATTTGCTTTTGTATCTCGACTGATGATATCCACGGATCCTTCTTGACGGATCTGACGATCATAGAATTCTCTTTAGAAATGGTGGAACGCGGTCTTCCACCTTTGTTATCTGCTGCCAACTTCCCCGTAGAACGATATTTGGAACATAGTCTTGATACGGTGCATTTTTTCACGCGATATTTATCACAAATACTTTTTGTGATATTCCACTTACGTAATCGCCAATAATTTTCTTTCTTAGTTCCAATCCAAGACTGTCGGGAGCCGTTTTTGCACTTGAAGTCATAAAAATAATAAAAATAAATAATCACGCTTCTCAAGGTTTACATTTACCTTGTGATGATACAATAATGCTCTGTGGAACATAACGTCTGGGTTAGATGTGGACTGTATTGATCTAATGAAACACTTGTTGTATTTCACTTCTTGTATTGATGTTCTTCGATAAAACACTTTGATAAAACTCACTTCGATAAAACTGTCTTGATAATTCTGACTGATTGACTTCCATATACTGACTGAGTTAAATGTCGATTTACATGTCTCTTATTTAGTAAAATGAACCTGTGTAAACCTGTTTTGGAAGATTCTAGATGCTTCTTTTCGATGCTTCTGGAAGCTTCTGGATGCGTCTTGAGGCTTCTGAATGTTTCTGGATATTTCTGGATGCTACTGGATGCTTCCAGATGCTTCTTCTGGAAACTTCTGGAAGCTTCTGCATGCTTCTGGAAACTTCTGGATACTTCCTTTAATTATTAAAAAACTTTTTTATTTGTTCTTTATATACAAACATTTAATTAAAAATTAAAACGAAGTGTGTTTAAGAGCAAAAACATTATAAAAAGTTAAAAGGTATTAAAAAGCGGATATCCACTCATTGAGTTAATATTATTTTAAATGTTCTTTCAAAAGTTTATTTGAAAAAACACTTTTTTTTTTTTTAACAAAAAAAAAAAAAATTAATAATATATAAATTTCAAAATTGTTTTTATCCTTCTTTTTCATAAAGCTTCTGCAATATAAACCATACCAAGAAGTTGACATGCATAGCTAAAAATTCAAATGCTGCCATTTTACCGTCATTATTTTTAGGGAATGAATCGAGTAACCAGTAAAATGTTTTAGTCAAACATTAGACAACAAATTCCATAAAAAAATCCTAGCGTTCAATAATCAAAGCTCTTCTTGACACTCACACCTTCTAAAAAACACGCCCATTTCTATCACGTTCTAGTATTAATTTGGCACTTCATTTAGATCAGTAAGCAGACAACAAAAATAAAACATTCATTATTCAAAAATCAACAGAAACAATAAGGCATGTACCAGAAAAAGTTTGCGCGGACATTTTAAAGGGTATTTATTTAATTATTGTATCTCGATACTGAATGATATATATTTTGAAACTACATATATTTATATTCTTAAATTTCACTTAAGAAAGTATGTGAAGTTTTGTACATGAGAACGCACGCACTTTGCGTTTTACACTCAACATCAGCTTTTTCACAGTCTTCGGCTGGACTTTCTTGGTAGCTCTAATCCATTTATTTTTGAGGTCTTTTTGGTTTCTTTTACATTAAAACTTAGTTTTACTTTTGACAAGAGTCCAATATCTTTCGATAGGACGTAGTTTGGGACAATTTGGTGGATTGCAGTGTCTTTCAACAAAATCTACTTTATGTTCTCTAAGCCAGTTTAAAGTTGTCCCAGAGTAGTGGCGTGATGCTAAATTGGGCCAAAGTAACAGGTTACCATTGCGTGCTCTTAAAAACGGCAAAAGACGTTTCTTGAGGCATTCTTTCATGTATATTTTGGTGTTAATTGTTCCCGCAGTCATAAAACAAGTGCTTTTTTCACCACATTCACAAATTGCTTGCCAAACTAAGAATTTTTCAGCGAATTTTTGCATTCTAATGCATTTACAATTAGAATTCAGTTTCTTGCGATTAATTGCTGAATAATATTGGTGTCTTGGAAGAAATCGGAAATATGCAGCGCAATAAATTTCATTGTCAATAATCAAACAAGATTATTTTGGACATAATTTTTTATGGAGCAGCTTTGAACAGCTTGGAAGCACTTGTCTTAAATTTATTTGCTAAAGTTCGAACAGAAATCTCCGGTTTTTTGTCTAAGACATCTTTCACTTTTTTAGCAAGATCTCGTCTAACAAAACATTTTTTTCTTCCGCTTCCTGATTTCCTTTTGATTGTACCAGTGTCCTTAAATCGTTTCACAACGCTCTGCGATGTTCTCAAAGAAATCTGCAACTCTTTAGAAATTGTTTTGTTAGATACACCAGGATTTTCAACGAGAAAATGCAAATTTTTCTATCTTCTCATCTTGATTTGATAATATTTCAATTAAAACTAATGGTTTTGATAACAGAGTTGTTTAAATTAAAAAGTTGTTTAAAAATAACACTAAAAAATTGACATTTTAAAACAATTAGCTATTTAAAATGATGCACGGTTTCCGTAAACACCTCATCAGAACACCGGCAGATTTTTTCTGGCACATGTCTTAAATGAGGTTACAAATCTTATCAAGATTTTACATCCAGGCTTTGACAGCATGTTATTGATTTCAACAGCAAACATTTCTCAGTCTGTAAAACTAGGTTTATTTTTTACAACGTTTTCAAATAATCTTTTTGGAATAATAAATATACACATATAGTAGAGCAACTATGCCAAATTTAAAAATCTCTTAATTTTGTTCCAGCAATATTTTTGCGATTCGAAGGACATGTCCACAATTAAGGAAGTTTTAATTTTTCATTTGCCAACACTTCAAAACTATTACATATATGGCTTAGTTTTGAAGTGAGTCTTTGTACCCAATGTATGTAGGGCCGTCCCGAGGGAGTGACATAGGTGGGTATCTAATCCCACTAGGAAATTAATTAGGCTGCAAATTGGATAGAAGTTGGTATTTGGAAAATGTTAGCCAACGAGAGTTTTCTTTTTTTTTTTGACAGGTTTTAGTCGGCAAAAACGTTTTTCTAAGTCTTACTCAACATAAAACAGATACGTCGCCCCCTACCTTTAAGATTTTTTTGGGACGGTCCTGAATGTATGAAGTTTTCTTATCTCTTCGCAGTTATGAAGAGAAAACTGTATGTGGTGTGAAAAGATGGGAAATCTGTATGTGGTGCAATGAAATGAGAAAACTGCATGTAATGTGATAAGAAGAGAAAACTTTTTATGATGTGGTGAGATAGGAAACTGTATTTAATGTGAAAAAAGCTGTATATGATGTAATGAGATTGTAAAAATGCATATATATTGATAAAATGGGATGATTGGTGTGATATGATGATATGGAAAAACTGTATGTGATAAAATAGAAAAACTTTATATGATGTGATGAGATGGAAAAACTGCATACATCGGAAATAAAAAAAACGCCATTTCTTGGTACTAATTTATTTAATTCATATTTATTGTAACACATGAGAAGCCTAAGTACTAAGCTTTACATGTTAGATACCTTGTATTTTACAGTCCGTGAACTGTATACAAAAAAGTATAAACCTATTTGAACTCTAAAAAACGCAAAAATACTTTTAGAAAAAAAAGTACATCTCTATTTTCTTAGAGACAATTAAAAACAAAATAATTTTTTTACGTATTATCATTCCTGAGGCAATTAAAAGGGTTAAGCAAATTTACAAACATGAAGAAGAAATAAAAAAAAGATTTTTTTATTTAAAATACGTACATAAAATGTACTTATAATTGAAATATTTATGAAGTACATTTAGTATTGTGGCAACAAAGCCTTTATAAAGAGACCGTATTATACAGCATAATAAAAAAATATTGCATAAGCTACAAAACTATTAAATTGTATGGAAGCATTGTATAAATGTTAAATTGGAGCAATTAATTAGCGTGCGTCTCTTTGCAATAGGCATGAATCCTTGATCGTAGTCAAAGTCAATAAAACTTTTTCGTGTGAATTTCTAATATTTTTTTCAATAAAGCAAACAAAAATGATTTGTGTTAAAAGTGCAATAAATGTATACTTGCTTGTATGTTGTCTCCTTATAGTCAATAAAACTAATTTTTCTTCCTATAAAATCTGTACAATCGAGTAAACGGAAACGATTTGTATAAAAAATAAATGCGTGTTCTTGAAACAGTAACCTGAAATTATCTTTAATTTTGTTTCGTACTTATCGTGCTAGATAAAAAAAACTTGTAGTGTATATCTTTGTTGTCTATCGTCATAGTTTTAGCTTGAATTCGTAGAACCAATTGTCGTAGCTTTTTTATTTTTTTAGCACCTGTATTTAACTTCTAAATATTTGTTTACGCCGGGACACAAGTCATCTTCAAACATTGCACTGTTGCTCTCTATTTCGCACTTTTTTTTCTTTTCGCACGTTAACTTTATAATATCTAATGCACCTATACTAGAGCATTCTGGGATATCATCTCTATAGTTCAAATCCCCTTTACAGTCTTTACCTACTTTCTTGCCGTAAAAAACACTATTAATTTTGATTCCGTCATTTGTTTCACATTTTATAGCTCGTCGCTCTCCATTACAAAGACTCATCGTCTGGTTGCGATTATCTACATTTTATTTTACACAAAATAAAAAATAATAAATAATATAAATGTATATATTTAAAAATATAAATAAATATTTCGCTTAAATACTCTTGAATTTTGTAGCTTAGTTTTTATTATGCATAAAAATCGTCATAATTACATATAAGTTAAGTTATAATATAATTAACTAATTATAATAGTTATAATACAAGTTACATAAAAAATGTATTGTAAAAATCCTGTGTATCGCACATACGCAGTATTGTTACATTGAAAAAATAATATTATCGTTAATGAAGTGTGTATAGACATTTTGAGTTGTTTATTGGAGTTTTGCTCATCGGTTACTAACTGAACAATTAGTAGCATACACCATAAATCGCTAGCCTATGATTTTCTGACATGTTATATAGTAGATATTCACTGCCACTTTTAATGGCTGCTAATGCTAACGCTATGGTCCAATAACTAACCTAAGAGCAAAACTACTATGGATACGCTCAAAATGCCTATATAGGTCCATTAAAGTTCCATTATAAAACGTTTGCTGGGGAAGTAGTCAGATAATAATGTGTTACTTGTAGTCCGATAAAAGATGATCTATAGCAGCAATTAAAGATCAACTTCCCTATCCCGCCAGCATAAACCAAAGAGTAGAAAATGGCACTTAACAGTGACATTTTCAACTTTTTGGTTTATAATTCTAGGTTTTGCGTTCATACTCCCCTCTGTAGTAATAATTATCTAGCTTAGAAACTGCTGAATTTATTTTTAAAAAGTTGATACATATTAAACACAAATACGACCTAATAAACATTGCTGGTTTTTAATGTTTCAACTTACCATGAGATTTTATTGACCTGACAACAGCATTTTCTTCTGTTTCAACTTGTGGAACTAATTTTAAACTTTTGGATAAGAAACCTTTTACACCTTCATTGCAAGTATAACGCAAATGCAAATATTTGTTTACATTAGGGCACAATGATTTTCCATAAATGTTATCGTCAGCAAACAGTAAACATGTTTGTTTTCCATCACACGACGATTGAACGTTTGCTCTTGCATCTAATGCTGAACATGTTGGAGCTTCGTCCTTATATTCTAAAGGTCCTAAACAGCTTTCACCACTACGTTTGCCATAAAAAGCGTGATGCACTTTGATGGCTTCTTCAGGAAGGCACGCAATCAATTTTGACTGTCCATTACAAATCATTGCGTCACGAAAGCTTTTAACTAGTATTAAGCATATAACTAAAAAATTATAGTTTTGAAAAAAAAAGAATATTTAAATTAAAATTTTATTACCTGAGTCTGTTTTAAAATTGCTATGGTTTTTAAGCCAACTTGGGTCATTTTGTGAAATAAAACTTTTTTGTTTATTACTTTCTGAACTTCTTAACTTTGGTAGTGAAAATACAGAGCGTTGAAAATGAGCAACATCTTCTAATGCGTTCTCACTTTGATGATGAGATTCTATTGCTACATCTGTGGAGCTTTTTCCACTTTGGTAATGAGGTGCTGCTTCATTTATTAAAAGTTCTTGTTTTTTGTTTTTTATTTCAACATTTTTAATTTGTGACTTTGTTAGAAAGTTTTGATTGTCTTTTTCTTCATCCGATTCTTGATAGTTTTTGATACTGTTGGGAGCCACATGAAAAACACTATGGACTTCCCCCACTTCGTTAGGTAATAGATTTTCATTGTTTTCTGATACGGTTATTTTTGATCTATCCCAGGCATCAGTATCAGAAATGGTTTCTGGTTTTTGCATGCTTTCACGATTTATTGATGGCTCTGGTTTTTGCATTGTTTTGCGAGCAATCGAAGCAAATTTTTGAGGCTCCACCTTTGGCATCAATTTTTCAACAAAAGAATTTTCCGCAGGAATCAATTCACGAAAAGATCCCTGACTACGTTGTTCTTCGGTTGCTATATCTTCGTCTAAGTGATGTCTTGTTTCAGATACTACAAACCCGTGACTAGGTACTGTAACTACTTCTTCATTAAACAATGTTTTTTGATGAAACAATTTTTGTCCCGGTGCCATGCAAAAAAATGTTACATATAAATATGGTATTGTTCTTGGACATGGGTTTCCGTAAATTGACTTATCAGAAATCAATTTACAGGTATTTTGTCCTTGACATAGTTGTTTTACTATTGCAGTTGCACGGCCTCTTGGTATGCGACATGTGGGGTAGTTTTGTGGATCTGGAGCGTCTCCTTTGCAGTTACGGTTCCTCCATTTTCCATAAAAACCTTGTAATACATGTATATTTTCTTTTCCTGGACACTGTATTTGTTTAGCCATTCCATCGCAAACAGTAACAGAGTCATAGTTTAGAACTAATGCATATATATATATATATATATATATATATATATATATATATATATATATATATATATATATATATATATATATATATATATATATATATATATATATATAAAAGGAAAAATCAAATAATACGAACTCACATAATGAACATATTAACTTAAATAAAATAGAAATTTTCAATGGATTGTGTTTACCAGTATTATCAGCTCCTGAACAAGGTTATTTTAAACGTTAAAAACAACTTTTAAAATTGCAATTCCATTAAATCATTCTTTGACCTAAAATCCTTTCTAAGATATGTTGATAGATTTTTAAATACTCAAGAAGCAAAACAATTCCTAGTTATTTAAACAAACAATACCCTGCAATACAATATATAATCAAAGTTGAACGTGAAAATAGAGCTCTGATCTTCCTCAATGTAATCATAGTAAAAAATACCAAAGGTAAATACGAGTTTAAAGATTGCCTCACTCAAAAATCGCACTCAAATCATGATCTCAAAACTTTAAATGCATTCTTTAAGGTTACGTTTACAGGGCTTATTCTATATGCAGTGATTTAAATTTACAAGATGAGATAAATTTCATAAAACAAATATTTAATGAAAATAGGTACGACATAACGTCCCCTCAGTATTATCTTGTTCTATCTACAAATGTAATAAATAAATTGTTCTAATTTGTAAAATAAATACAAAAAAAATATATATATAAATAAATACAATGTTTTGTGTAATATAATATAATATATTATATCAGGTAGAACATTGTATATATATATATATATATATATATATATATATATATATATATATATATATATATATATATATATATATATATATATATATATATATATATACTTTTTTGTATTTATTTTATAAACTAGATAAAATATTTAATTTATTACATTTGTAAATAGAACAAGATCATACTAAGGAAACGATACGTTAACCTAAATAGAAAAAAAAAACAGTCCATAAAAAACAATAAAGTTCAATCAGATTCTGTTAACCTTCTTACTGTATCGTTGCTTATTTTTACCACCACTATCCTTAAAATTAAAGAAAATATTTTGGAATTTCGTTAGCTTTAGAGTGGTTTTCAAACTAAATCATAATTTAAAAATTTTATCAATATCTAAAAAATTTACACATGATTGTCTTCCGGAGCTTATTCAACTAAATGCAAATGCTCAAAGAGATACGTATAGGATACGTATAGGAAACGAACCTAAAAACTAGAACTCGAACTCAGCAATATTTAAAAAGTTTAAACAAAGGAAAACATTAACAGTCTTAAAAGCCACCCATTGTAAGTTTTACTTTGAAGAATAGTGGGAGAATGTTAAAACACTTTAAGTGGAAACAAAAAAGTTTGATTGACAAGTGTCTGAAACTTTTGAAATACAAAGGTACCTATTTTCCCCTTTAAATGACGGAATTAATTTATATAATTGGTAGTTTGTAAAAACAAAACTTTGAAAAAAAAGTAGCCATTCAACTTTGCCGGCATTTGGTTCTAAAATGACGTCTTTGAACGTTCAAAAGACATCTTTTTTTGGACCAAATGCTAGCTAGGCAGATGGTCCTCAAACATTAATTCTTATTTAGCAGAAAAGTTACGCATTCAGATATAGTAAAAACAACTTTTTTTTTAATTCAAAACGAGAAGAACAAAATAAAGCTCTAAAATTAAAGGACAAAATAATAACTTTTGAATTTGTTTTTATTTGCGTAATTCTGCATCTCATATCAACGAGTGTAAATTATGCTTCAAAAACTAGAAAAATGGGCTACTTATATACTTGATATAATTCAAGACTCTGCGAGGGAAAACTTTTAAACTTTTTTGTTTAGTACATTAGTTAAATTTAGCGTTGCGTAAATTATGGACGATCTCTTAGGTAATCTGAAACTCAAGTTAAAAGGTTTTTGATCAAATTACGATTTATTTAAATTAGAGGTTATTTCTATTTGCAGCAAGTGGCAAATAAAACCAACTTTTAAGTTTAAGAGGCAACCCAAATGTAAAAGATATTTTGATGAGTTAAGTGGAAACTATTTTATGAATATTATAGGTGATAGATTTTTCCAACTGAAAAGGAAAAAATTTCAAATCTTTTTCATTTAAAGCAAACTCAAAAATCAATAGAATTCTTTGAAAATAAACTGATTGAATCAGCTAAATGATTACAACAGAATTACCCAGACAATTTTTAAAAAAATCTCAAGCTCAGTTAATTAATGCAATCATTTTTATTAAAATGGTATCATAGAAACAACTTCAAGAAAAGATTTAGTTAACATACTGCTCATCAAATACAGTTTTATGGCATTCGATTTTACAGGTAAATACAGCAATAATGCTATTGATGGCAATACCTGTAAAATTTGCTAGCACAGAAAAACCCTTTAGTAAATTGAGCAGCCGTGGCGCAGTGGTTAGATTTCTGGCTCAGAACCAAAAGGCTCGTGGTTCAAGGCTGGCTCTAGCCCTTTAAGCAACATTGACAAGAAAGGAAGCGTAAACTTCCTAGTTTAATGCTCTTCCGCAGTACTCTGTGATAAGACCCTAAGGACTTCTGAAAATACCTGAAAATAATCACCAAAAAAAAAGAAGAAAAAATTTAAAATAGCATAAGATATTTTACGGAATTTAAGAATAAGATGGCACACAAACTCATATTTAAGGTAGTTGAATAAATAAAAAATTTCTTAATATATTCTCCAACTTTTTTTTTCAATACTTGATAGCATTCTAAGAATTACCATGTCTAAGGGAAGTATAACTGTTATGAATTTAAAAACTGTCGAAGTCATTAGTGAGGTAAAGTTAGTTTTTGATATTAAGCATGCTTTCCTCAAACATAATTTCAATGTTTGTTCTTTTTTATGATTTTTTGGATTTAAAAAAAGATTCTGGGATATTTCTCTATGATAAATCTATATGATATATCTATATGATATATCTATATGCTATATCTCTATGATATATTTATATGATATTATTTATATACTTGATTATGTTTTATTAACAAGATATAAAAGGCAAATATTGCATACTTATTTTAGATAAAATATAAATTTTTAGGGGAAGGCCCTGTTACATTTTAGCGGTGGATTCTTAAATTTTATAGTTACGCCTCCGACCAATCCAGCAAAAATTTCTAAAATCAATTTTGCAAATTTTTACCAATCTAGCAAAAATTTCTAATAACAAATTATTATTTGTATTAAGAAAATTCGTATTATTTGATGTTTATTTGATTTAATAGAATATACACTCTTTTACACGATGTCAAAATTAAAGCCATACTTATATATATATATATATATATATATATATATATATATATATATATATATATATATATATATATATATATATATATATATATATATATATATATATATATATATATATATATATATATATATATATATATATACATAAACATATAAAATACATACATACACATATGTATGTATATATGTATGTATGTATGTATGTATGTATGTATGTATGTATGTATGTATGTATGTATGTATGTATGTATGTATGTATGTATGTATGTATGTATGTATGTATGTATGTATGTATGTATGTATGTATGTATGTATGTATGTATGTATGTATGTATGTATGTTTGTATGTATGTATGTATGTATGTATGTGTGTGTTTGTATGTATATAGTATGTGTATATGCATGTGTGTGTGTGTGTGAATTCATGTATTAATTCCAATTTTTAATTAAACGATAAACTTACCGTGCGAAAATGCCAACTTTGTGAAAAAAATAAGCAAAACTCCAGAATACATTTTATTTTTTTCCCCCCAAAGTTTGTGAATTATCTGATATAATACGCATACTTAAAATAAAAAGGTAATTGGAAAAACCATTTAAACGTATCGGGTCAATTTAGATATTCGGATTTCTTATCATTTTCATAATTTTTTTTTTTAGCGAAACTCGCCGAATAAGTGTTTATTTGGCAGTTTGAATTTAAGTTTGTTGAACTAAAATAAAATTAAATCGTATTCATTAAAGCGTATCTTGTTTGATCGTTCCAAAAGTAAACCTTTCGTTAAACGCTAATTATAATTTTCAAAGCCTTTTTTTAAAAAAAACGAGCAACTTTAAATACAAAAACTTTAAATACATAAAGTTTAAATACACAGGGCTGTAATTTTTTTATATTAATTATAAAATATTACGGCGATTTCTTTTAATTTTAATACAGTTTAGATAACTAAATATTTTTCTCTTTAGTTTTAACAACAAAATAAAAAACCTTTCTTTTTTTGATTGAGTTAACCTTTGTTATATCTGTTTTAACCGATTTATTAACTAAGTAACTTCAGAGAAATCTAACTTCATAACTCGTAAAGAAAACTTTTTCTATCATTTCTATCATTTAAAACTTAAAAGTTTATCAGGAATCTTATATATATATATATATATATATCATGTATATGGTATTACGTGCTAACGTTTGGTTTGGGTGCGCAATCTCTTTCAACGCTTTTAAATTAAAATTTAATTAAGCTTTGTCAGCTAATTAATAACAAAGTTTTTTATTATTATAATGTTGGGTCAATAAATTTGATACAATATGTCTTGAGCACTCAGTGGACTGATAAATCGTTGTGTATCGAGGCGTGCAAAAACTGCCCCTCCCTTTGCCTTCAAACAACCCGTTGCAACAATATTGAGCGAATTGTTTTAAAGTTAAATCTAAAGTACATTTTTTTAAAAAGGGAATTACCATTAAATGAAATAGCAAAATATAATACGCATTGAAATTGAACGACAAAACTAATAAAGAACGATGTGCGTTGTCACGAAAATATCTTTGTATTTAACTAAATGTTTAAATAGTTATATGAAATAATAATCTTTTATTAATACCAACCGAAATGAACTACGCAGTATTCACAATATTATATCATATTATAATTATTTCTGACGAAGTAACAATGGCATCGAAGCAAGGTTAGATTTTAATGCAGAATGTTGTAATATCTCTCATGACTTACAACTGTGTACGTTAATACGTTTGAGTGCCATGCAGTTTGATTTTTTCGATTACAAAACAAACATGTTGAAATAATTATTTTTGCATTTTACTGACCATAAAGTTGGTTAAAATTATTTATGGATTTTTATAACCATAACGTTGATTAAAATTGTTTATAGATTTATTACCCATAAAGTTGAATAAAATACCAGGTTTCATACCTTTTTTTGTTTTGTTATAGAAAACAACTTTCATACTCTGACGGTATGCCGTGGTCAAATGAGATCAATCGCATGCCCAAATATACAGCTCCTTCATATATATAATGCTTTCTACGGCAAGCTGAGTGGTCATGATTGCCAAGATCCAGTTTCGCAACTAAGAGATCAAATTCCAACATGCTTTTCTAGAGATGCACCTAGAATTATCAGAGAAGCTTGTCAGGGTCAACAGTCGTGCGACTTATACGCCGAAGACAGTCTTTACAATGATCCTTGTCCGTTAGTGAACAAGTACTTGTTTGTGTCATTTACATGTCAAGGCAAATCAAATCTTTCTGACAAACTGAAAATGTTTAGTGATGTTACAGATTTGTTGCAAAGCAATCTTCCAATTGTCGAGAAAGAAAGGACTTCAAAAATAGGTATTCAAATACGGTATATTTAAAACTGAGGAGATCACCCAAAGTGAGTGCACCTAGTAACTAAAAGGTTGCCAAATCTATAGTGAAATGCTTGCGTCGCAACCAAAAAACAATAATTTTTATTTATACTAAAGTTTGTATAAAAAGTAATTATGCCAAAGTTAGTATATCACAATTCGATTCGTGTCAAAGTGTGAACTTAGTCTTGAAGTTTTAAATATTCTCAACCCATTGCAATTTCCGAAATGAGCTTTAAAAATCCAAAATAAATTAAACATTTTATAGAAAAAATAATAGCAAATATTTTTTATTCTTACAAATTATTAAGAAATTATTCTTTCACAGAAATCGTAACATATAAAGTAAAAACACCCATACTTGACAAAAGATCTTTAAACTTTAAGAAATTACTGCTAATGATATATAAAAGAAAAAGGTCTTAGCAGAGACTGTATTAAAGAAGAATAAACGTTTATGAGCTAATCGTATACAATATATTATGCTTTACATTTAAATGCAAAAATGAATTAAATTTTTATTTTCAAAGCGATAAATATATATTAAGATATTGAAATATATATGCTTTGCAAAATAATAATATTTTAAACGAACCAATTTGGCAAGCATAAATTAGTTATTTTAAATTGTCAAACATTTTATCGTTTGAACAAAGTTGTTAACTTAACTTCATCATCTATAGAACAATCTTGTTAAATTTTATTTTATTTTAGTTTTGAAATAAAATCTTATTTTTTTAACTGATCATATTTTTTTAACAAATGAAATGAAAATTATTTTCAGTTATTTGTTTTGATTGTACTAGTGTTGCGAAGGTAAAATTAACCGGAAAATTTTGAAAATTTACCGCCTGGTAAATTTTGAAATTTTTTTTTACTCAATTTTATTTTTCTTTGAAAAAAAAATTTTTCTAAGGAAAATTTACCATCTCCAATTTAAAATTTACCGGTAAATTTTGAATCAAATTTTACCAGAAAATTTACATTACTAGATTATACTATATTATGTTGTTTTAAATTACTCTTCGTGTTTTAATCTCTACGCTTTTTAAATGGATATAGAGCAAATAAACTTTTATATGCATCTAGTGAAAAGATATCTGAGATCTTTAATATTTATTCTTCAAACATTTTTTCACAAACCGTTGTAACAAAAAATAAAAAATTAAACCCCTTGAAAAATTTTGATTATTTTCCAGGTTTATCAAACTTAGATTCCCAAAGAATGTTCGCCACTGTTTGTTCAGGAAAAACAGCAAATATTTTTTGCCCCTCTTTAAAACTATTGCACATTCGATCGGCTGTTTATGGAAAACAAGAAGGACCTAGTTGCAATGAAAAAGTTCGCCGTGATTCAATAACTTCATGTTCTACTCAAGACGCTGAAAGGGTTGTCAAAGATTTATGCGACGGACAACAATCTTGTGATTTATTCTCTGAATCTGATTTATATGGTAGATCACTGTGCGATGCTAAAGCACAAAAGTATTTACATGTAGAATACACTTGTGACGGTCACTCCGATTTAAGTCTACAACTGAGCAAAAACCGTAAGTTTTTAAAATACACATTATTCATAAACAATAACAGTAGTTAGTTGCGTTATTTTTTGTGTTTTCACTACTAAACATTAACAATTAAAAAATTGCAACACCTTAAAAAATATTTATGTATATTAAAAAATAGACGTTTTGAATGCTTCTTTTTTTGTTCATATAATAATTTTTCATTTGTTACTAGTTTGGTTTCTTGTTTTATGATTAGTATGACAATAAAATTAAAGCTCAGTTAAGAGTATTTGATATCTAGTAGTGCCTAGTGAAACGTTCGAAATAAAGTTGTTTATTCAACTTTCAATTCAGTATTCAGCTGCAATATAAACGCCTTTTTTAAAATGCTTTCTCTTCGCCGCAAGGTGTTAGATGAAACTGACCAATCAAATTAATTTGTTATCACGCCAAATGTTTATGAGCTCGAGCATAGCTTTTAATTCACCATATAATTCCATGTCTTAATCTGTTTGGAAACTTATATAATTTAAACAGCAAGGTAATTTAAAGTAAAAAAAAAACACAAAGTAAATTCCCAGTTGAAGTTGTGCCGAAGTAACCCACCTTGATTCTTTTAAGCTGTTCAGCATTAGCTTTACCGATCGCATACGCCTTTTCAGTTTAGATGGTTTAGCAATAAAGAAATGTATAGTCTTTTAGTTAAAGAGTTTTACTTCTTAATATGGGGACTGATGTGTATATTGCAAGGTAATTACTTTTTGAAAACGTTGTTATGAAATAGAAGTTTGTTTATTTTAATACATAGTTTTGCGTGCCGCGCTGATAATGCCAGCGTTTTTAAACACATTTTAGCGTAATTGTTTCTGCGGTAAACGTTTTTTTATGGTTTTTTTTTTAATATTATGTGTTTAATGATTTTATTATGACTTATTCTTCTAATTAATACCTGATTTCTATTCGTAATTCATACTAATATTTATTATAATTTATGATCATAAACTTTTTCATGAGTTTGTTTTTTGATTGGAAGTGATACTTACTGGAGTTGGACAAATAAAAAGCTTATGTATATTCATACTGATGTGAAATAATAATACTTCTGATAAAATCACCGTAGCTTAAGGCTGCGAACTAAGAAAGTCAATTTCACCTCAACTAATGTCAAGTTTACAACATCCTCAAGATGAATGGGCTGTTAACTTGATTTTTTATAAACCTAAACATCTTTGATAAATTTTAACTTTTTTATCAAAAGAAACTAAAAGAAGTTATCTATAAAAGTATTTTCATTGAACGAGATATACAAATAGGATATTACCAAATCCCCATAATTTTTGGACAAACATCTTTACTTCAAATTAGTATAAACAGTTTACTAATCATACAATAACGGAAAGCAATATTTCGAATAGGTTATTCGTGCTAGAGCGTTGAACAAAAAACGTGTGTATGCGTATGAGCGCGTGTGTGTGCATCTGTGTGTGTTTGTGTGTGTGTGTGTGTGTGTGTGTGTGTGTGTGTGTGTGTGTGTGTGTAATATATATATGTACATATATATATGTACATATATATATATATATATATATATATATATATATATATATATATATATATATATATTTATACATATGTACATATATATATATATATATATATATATATATATATATATATATATATATATATATATATATATATATATATATATATATTTATATACACATGTAATATTTAAAATAAATCCTTAATGATATTATATTAAATTACTTTTAAAGGGCAACCGTTTATTTATCAGCCTCAAGAAACACCTCAAAACCCCTTTCTTCGCTCAGCAATCCCTTTACCAGAATATCAATACAATCAGTGGTTTCAACTTTGGAGAAAGTCGTTGCCGGTTTCTTATCCTCAATACAATGGTTTTATAAACGAACAGCAATTTGCATTACAAAATCAAAAAATAGAACAGCAAAAAATTTACGAGCAACAGCTTGCTTTTCAAAGAAATTTATATCTTCAAAAACAGAAAGATGTAATGGCAAAGAAAATTCAAGATTCTGCTAAAGTTCGCTCATTAAATGCAGCTCAGATTTTGCAAGCAAAATATTTACCTGGAAAAAATACAGTTACTCAAAGACAAAGTATACAGTATCAGACTCCTGCTTCAGCTTATCCGATAAACCAAATAACTTACCCTAATCATCAAGATTTGAGTTTAACATCGTCGTATCAACCGTACTCTAATTATATTGCTTCACAGCCTTGGTCAGGTACTGAGCCCGTAAAATTGTGGCCTCCTACAGATGAAAGTTCAAATATCTGGAATAAAGGTATAAGTGCAAAAAAATATTTTGGTACTCGACACAGTACGTGTGAACAGTGCAACGGTGACTGTAGAAATTATTTATGCTACGGATGTGGAGGTTGTCAAGAACCTCCTCCAGAGCAGCAAACCTACTACTATCCTTACCAACGCCACGACGCAGGTTTGTTTACGAAAATTAACCTCCTTCTACTAATTTCAATTAATATTTTTATTTCTTACATCTATTTTAATATATATATATATATATATATATATATATATATATATATATATATATATATATATATATATATATATATATATATATATATATATATATATATATATATAATATTAGAAATAATAATAATAACATTTATAAATAATATAATAACTTAGATACTAATTGAAAAAATCTGAATTTCAGTTTTTTGGAATACTTAAGACTGCATAATTTAGAAACATTTGAGGCGCCAGAGATACTTCTACTTCCGATTACCACCCACCTTATCCACCCATCTATCATACTTCCATTATTGACCAAGTTTGTGTTACCTAACATACTGTATGAAGAGGGTAGTTTACTAAGCAAAAGCGTCGTTTTATTTCAAAAAGATTTTATATACTATTTGAAAGTAAATTATAAGTTATCTATATATATACAATTCAACGAAGAGTTAGTGGTGTAAGCAACAATGTTAACATAAAGTGCTTTGTATACGATTATTAATTCTCTCCATGTCCCTAGTAGTATTGCGTTTGACTTATTTCTCATAGCAGCAGCCTTGTTTGACCAGACAAGTGTTTCAGAGTTAAATAGTTGAGAGAGGTTTGAGAGAGTCAATAAAAAATAAAAGTAAAGAAAATAATTTCCTCCATCACTGCACGTCACATCTCAATAATACTCATTTTATTTCAATATTTACCATATTTGATAATGTACGTTAACCATTGTTTCAAATAATTACCAAATGTAGTATAAAATTAAACATCGCATACTAACGCTTTTAATTATTGACAAAAAAATAATTTGACATAGACGTTAACTAAAAGATAACATAACAAAAAGTGTATACAGTACGGAAAGAAAGGTAAAAAAACATTAGTTATAACTTATTTTTACAGTATTTATCTATTAGTTATATTTTTCCATTGCATGTTTCAAAAAGGTATAAAAAATCTGAGGTTATTACACGGGAAACTTTTAAACTTTTTTTCACTGTTAAATAATTAAAGTAATAAAAAGTAAAGACCTCAAACGCTGCAATTGATTTTATCAACTTTTTTGTTTTGCATTTTGTTGCCTAATTAAATAAATAAATAAATGTAAACAAATAAAACCCTTGGAGGAGGATTGGAGGTGGATGATTAAAAAAATAGAAAATATTTATTTCAAGAAGTTAATTTTTTTACTTTTAGGATACCATGATGCGTTTTTAGGTAACGAAATGGCTCTTTCTGGAATGGTCATTTGGCCACTACCAAAAATGCCATGGAAAACTGAAGCTGAAAAAATTGAAGAACAAAATAAGCTGGCAAGATCAAAAGTCGAAAAAGATGACGATGACGACGATGATGATAATAATGATGGGAATGACGACGACGACAAAGATACAGACGATAAAGATTCATCTTTAAAAAAGTCAAATATTACAAATAAAAAAATAATAACAAAAAACACTAAAAATACTAAAAACGCAAAAAGTGGACAAAATAAATCACACAAAAAATTGACTTACAAGAAGCTGAATAATCCCACATTTGTGAAAAAAATAAATAAAAAGAAGAAAGCTTAGTTTACATTGAACACGATTGTCATAAATATAAATATATTCCAAGAAGTAAGTAAACGAATAATTTCAAAAATGCACATGACGTCATAAACGGTGTTTTACTAAAACATTAAAAATTTTAAAAAGAAAAGAAGCAGTCAATCAGTAATTCTTCTATATACTTTAATGTTTTTATATAAAAAAATATTAAACTCATTTTTTTTTTTAATCAGTTTTTTTGTTTTAAAGTTTTTTCTATTCTAAACTCTTTATGTTCTTTTTTAATATTTATTATAGATTCAAACTTTGAACTTTTAACTAAATTTTTTTTTATTTTCGACTTTTTATTACATAGAAAAAAACTAAAATAGTATATTTGTATATTAATAACTATTTCTTCCTAAGTTTTAACTTTAGACCACTAATTTCATTCATTTGTACATAAACTATTTCTTTTTAAGGCTCATTACCATTATTAATTTTATATATTAAATATTAAAATATGATAAAATATGCAGTTTAAATTTATTTCAAAAATTGAGAAAAAAAAAACCTTTTTTAACTTCAACATATCTTTTTTACTTTTGTGGCAACATGCGTTGAGCAAAGAAACCTTATTTGCTTTTCCTAGACAAATTTGTGTTTATTTTTGCAAACAAAGTATCTAACCATTACAATATGGCGTATCTCATCGGAAAATCAAAAGCAACATTAAAAGGCTTTGTATAAATTTTTAATGAAGATTATTAAATGAACAGTGAAAATTCTATTTAAAGTTTATTAAGTCAAAATGGATAAAGTTTGAAATTTACAAGATAACACTCGGTGATCAAAGCACATTCTGAATATTACCAATAATTAGTTTAATTTTCTTTGGTCAGCAGCTTCAAAAATTAAGTTTAAATCAATTTTAAACAGGTTTCAGTTTCTCGTAAACGTAAAGCATCTGAGTAAATTGTTATAAGATAAATATGGCGATGCATGAAAATATTGACTACAATTCCCAGAGCAATCAATATGAACCAGAAGTTCATTATTTTTCATGTAAACAAATCAAATCTACTTTGAAACATAATAAAAAAACAAGCCTTAAACAGTACGACTCTGCATATGCGCGGACTCGATCAGCAGCAAACTTTCGCGAGCGTCGGCGGATGCAATGTTTAAATGAAGCATTTGAAGGGCTTCGAACTCATATTCCGTCATTGCCATACGAAAAAAGATTGTCCAAAATAGACACGTTGAAACTGGCTATCTCTTACATTCAATTTTTAGCTGACCTAATTAAAGACGACGAAGAAAAGAAAAGAATTTCCAGCTCTTCAACAAATCAAAATCCGGAAAAAATATTGATATATAACACTTCCATAGGTAATCTGGTTTTATTTATTAATCTTATTTTTGAAGATAATTGTTTTATTAGAAAACTAGGGGCAAAATGGTGGATGGGGCAAGATGACTTTTACTATAAATAATATCTATATGTGTTTTAACTTAAAATTTCGTATGGTTTTCCAAAACCTTGTTAATGTGATTTTATACGCTAAATTCTGTTCTTACATTTAAACAAAATATTATTAGCACATGTAGTGCTAACGAGCATACAAAATGGTTGTGTCGTAATGGTAAGTGGGGATGCTGTTGCAAATGAGTTATTCGCCACTGTTTTAGAGGTGGTTTCAAACAAAAACAAGTTTATTACAAAGTATATTAGCTGAAATAGTTAATAGTTTTCAAATTTAATAAATGTGGTAATAGAAAACACATAGAAAGTTATCAAATTCACCGATTGACCAAATGACAAATAATGAACTTTTTCATTTTTATTTTTTATTTTTTACTTGTAGGCTGAAAGCTCATGCTTGCTATAAATCAATAAAACAAAATAAACAAACTGAAAAAATATTTTGTTACTGGCTGCTTTAGAAAAAATTAAGGATTTTTAAACCGTTTGTCATCTTGTCATGTTCCTTCATATATAATATTTTATATATAATATTTGAAGATATAAATTGAACTAATTTGTACAAATTGTGTAAAATTTAAATAACTATTTTTAATAAACAGTTAAAGTTTGAAACTCTTTTATTGAATACTCTTATTAATAAATAATGTCAAGTTTCAGGCATTTTCTCATTTGAATTTATGCCCAACTAAATTAAGTTGTTCACTTCGGTGAAATTTGTTCAGGTTTTAATTTTGTTAGCTAACTTTTCAAGCATATTTTTACATACTGGTTTCTATTTCATTTAGAATACACAAATAACAATGGCCAATCTTTAAGATTAAAAGGCCATTCCCTGTCATGGAAAAGCAATAAGCCTAAATGCAACGGTGGTGTTGTTAAAACCCGAAAAATATGGCGACCAGAGCTGCCAGAAAAATAACATTCATTTAGTTCGTAAATCAAGATGCTGTAAAAAAATCTCAGAGAGCTACAAAAAGTTATTTGTTGGTTTGTTAAAGAAAGTAGAAAAACAAGATAAAGAAAAAGAAAAATGTAAAAAAAAAGTAAACGAGGACATACGTTTAATAATTGTATTAAAATGTTCAATTAAGTTTTTATACTAATTTTAAAACAATATTTAAAATACTATAAAAAACATTTTATTTAAATTTAATTTTGAATTTTTGTGACTTAAAAAAATGGCTTTTATTTTCAATGTAGATATAGTAAGGCTTTAGAAACCAATCTTATGTTGCACTACACTAATTATTATAAATCATAACCGTTACTATAATTATTTACGAAAATTTACAATGTTTTTGTAAACTAATAGTTTTAATGTTTCATTTAAGTAGACTTTTGAATCGACTCAAAATATTTCTTAAAGTATTTTAAAACAAGAAGTGGTGCACAGTATGAGCTTCAGTGTCACCTTTAATCTTCATCACGTGATTGATATAGAAAAGTAGTATAAGATATTTTACTACATAATTTTTTCATAACCGATTTTTTGAATTGTAACCAGTTGCGACATTTTTAATCATAATAACAATATGATGTTTTCACTTGTTTAGTTTTCACACGTATGCTTTGGAATATTTATTAGACCTGCTTTTTCTTTTGTTGCAGCTTATAGAGCTATGCCTTCAAGTATAAATATAAGAAACGTTTTTTTTTCACCAGATGTTTCTAGAAAGATTTCTTTCAACAAAATGTGTTTCGACCAACAACCTGATTTTTAAATAGCTGAAAACTTTGTTTATTAACAGAAAAATTGTATTTGCAATTCAATTGCAAATGCATATACGAAGCCATATAAAACTAAAGTCTTAGATAAACTTCTTGCTCACTGTAAATAAATCGAATTGTAAAATTAAAAAATAGTTAGATAAAAATGCGTTGCTACTTTTTATACTTTAATTATAATCAAGTTAGAAAATATTTTATCAAATTAGAAATTACTCAATATAACACAGTAACCAATAACTATATGAATTTTTTTGAGGGGAAATAGAGTTTTAAAAAAATTTGCTTTTGCATAACAATTTCTATAAAAGTTGAAAAAAACTTATAATAAGATGAATGCATTAAGTTAAATTAAACTAATGCTTAGTTTTTACGCTTTCTGCACACTACCTCGCAGCTATTTTGCAAAGCTATTGTTGCTTTGATTAACCACACATCTGTGGTTTTAGATGGTAAAAAATGTGTTGTTTATTGAAAAAAATTAACAAACAACTGATTTTGAACTATTGACTATTCCAATGACTTAGTTAATTTTTAACAAACTATGAGATTTAAGTGTGCATTAACTTGTTTAATCAGATATAATACAATTTATCCAATATTATATATCTAGTCAGTAATTTATACATTAGTTGTAAAATAGCATTAAAAAGAAAGTTGTATACTCAAAGAATGATTTAAACAACTGAGTTTTGATGTCTTGTCTACCTTATATAAATCTTTATTTTTATGTAACATTTTTATGTAACAATTTTTATATTTATAGGTTTTAAAAAAGATTGAAACTTCGTGCATGACGTTGGTTAATGACGTTTGCTCATGACGTTTGTTAATGACGTTACTTAATTGTTTTTTTTTTATGTTAACAATTATTATATATTAGTTTTTATTGTTATTTTCTAAAAGTTGGTAAAAGTTTCATTGGGTTAAACATATTTTCAGTATGTTATTCTAAAAAGGTAATGATATTCATAATTTTATAAAATCTTTACTTTTAATTTAAAATGCACATATATTTAATTTTATATTTAAAAATATCTAGTCTCATTTGTAATATATTAAAAAAAGTCGTGAAAATAACCAAATAAAAGTACTAAATTAATCAAACAAAAATAACTTAGATATATATGCTAATAATAATTTCTATATTTTAAATACAACGTACTACAAATAAAATTTATTTTTTATCTAAATAATCGGAAATGTTTGCACTTTTTATTGGAAGGAAAAATGAATATATAATAATGAATAATAAACTAAGAGATTCGATTTAAAGTTATTATAATTTATTTTAAAATACTATTATAATCCATGTGTTAATTACTCCAAAAAAAAATCAGAGAGTTGGGGCAGGATAAGTCGGGCAAGTAAAATATCTTAAAAAACATTGCATCGCATGACAAAACATCTAATAGATGAAAGCTTGGTGATCGTATAAATTGGTTACATATCGCGCAACTTAACGTTGTTAGACGGTAATCAAGTAAAATGCGCGAGTGTTATTTTCTATTTTGGGTCAAAAAAGTAAAAAAAGTTTAAACTAAAAGAAGCTTTACTTCAGTTGGATGTTTATAAAATTTTTTTATCTCTTGTGTTGATATTTTATCAATTTATTCGGTTTTTTCTTTATAATCTAATTTATATATAATGTTATAATTTATATATATATATATATATATATATATATATATATATATATATATATATATATATATATATATATATATATATATATATATATATATATACATATATATATATATATAATGTTATAATCTAATTTATATATACATAATGTTTCGAATGAGAATAATGCATTGATGATGTTTTGATATTCAATTCAAATTAGAAAATACAAACCAACTAGATTTTTACTCTTTGCATTACTATAATATACATCAAATATATACATATATATATATATATATATATATATATATATATATATATATATATATATATATATATATATATATATATATATATATATATATATATATATATATATATATATATATATATTATATATATAATAAATAATAAATAGATAAATATCTATTAATAATAATATTAATAGATAAATATCTAGTAATACACAATTCATACAGATGGCCAGCACAAAAAAAAAACATGGGCGATTTTGATGGTGTGTAGGAGGGGGAAGGGGGTGATAATGCTGATAAAAAAAAGTCAAAATAAAAGGGTAGCTACCTCGACTATAGCGGCCTTTTTGGAGCTTTGGAGAGGTGTACTTAATAAAGAATAAAAAAATAAATTTTTAAATACTTTGAAAAATTTATCAGTATCACCTAAATAAACTCATAAAAAGTTACACACTCCGTTGCTAACCAGTAACACCTGTTTCAAATTTGCATTAAGTTTGTTAAAAGTTTAATCTTATAATTTAAAACTTTTTAAAATCCATACTTCTGGTTTTCTAATGCAGATTAAAGACTCAGTTTCCGCCAAAAAAACATTTGGGTTTAATAAAGGCGTTCAACGTCTGGTTAAATATCAAGGTCTGGTTAAATATCAATGCCGATTTATGCTGATGATGCTGATTTTTTTAAATATTGAACTAAGATGTGACGAGTAACTTTTTTTATTATTTTGAACATTAAAAATAAGAGACTGTAAACGCTTAGTTTTTAGACATTTTATATATTTTTCCAATGTTTGTTACAATGGCCTACATTGGACAAAATTCTAATGGAATTTTTCTTAATTTATTAAAAGTCTTTTAATTGTGTTTTGATGCGTGCTGCACCAAACTTTTTTTCAATAATTTTGATAACAATAAACAAAAGAGAATTATAGAACTTAAAAATACATTTGATTTAAAAAGACCTTGCTTTATAAAGTCGGCCAGAATTTCTTGAGACTTCATTTTCAAGATAATGTAAATGATTTGTCCAAGTTACGCTTTTGCCACGGAGTATGCCTAGAAATTTAAATAACTGTTTTATTTAAATAGTCCCAGTGAGCTCGGGACCTAAAAAATAAGGACAAACTTGTAAATTCATGCATTTTTTTCAATGTTACATTTTTTTCATTCTTTGAAATACAGTTATTTAAACTTGAAGTATTAGTTACTGTGTATGGTCCAATCAGTGGCTTTACAAATTTTACACCTTTTTTGTCATTACGTTTATGATTTTGCAATATCACCTTTGTTTCAATAGCAAAACTATTCTTTCAATGGACTCTTTTGTCATAGTCACGCTTTTGCCTTGTTTGTGACTCTGGATGTTTTTGTAAGCTTTATCAAAAATACGTTTTTTTATCTCATTCATTTTATTGAAAGCTTCAAAAATTGCTTTTTTGTTATTTAAATCTTCGATTAGAGTAGCATTATCATTATAGTCAGTTAAGTTATGATCTATATTAATTGGCAGAACAGGTTCTCTTTGAGAAGGTAACGCAAAGAGTAAAATCTAGTTGGTTTGTATTTTCTAATTTGCATTGAATACCAAAACATTATCAATGATAAATGCCCATTTAAAGGAAGCAACTTCTAACACCTTTACCAATGTTAATTTTATTGATTGATTTTGACGTTTTACTAAATCATTTACTTGTGGATGCACTCGTCATGCCTTGAATCCTAGTTTTTTTGTGAAGCTCATTTGACAGCTCATTCACAAATTTGCGGCCTTGATCGTTAATCTGTATTTCAAAACATGTGTTTGTTTATACAGGAATAATGCCACAGATTTTACTGTTCTATCAAAATAAGGTTAATCTTCACCCATTTGCTGAAATAATTGACTAGTACAATCAGATACTTTTAACCATCTATTTCTAGAAGCTGCGTCAAATTAATCTCAACCTATTTCATGTTACCTTTCGGAACTGATACTTTGTAATGATGGTTTAACTTGAAATTTCTTGTTTTTTGATTTTTATCAGTAATCATATTCTGAAACCTAGGTGGTTATGTCATTTACCATTCCGAACATATAATATGTATTTATAATATGTTATGTTGTTGAATTGATGCCAATGTGGCAATAATGCATTATTCTCATTCGAAACATTATTACCATCCTGCCCAGATTTAATTATGTGATGTTGCTCTTTTTTACACCAAATAAATTTTCTCTATAAAATAAAAAAAAATATGTTTATTTATGATACTGATTTTGAAATGGGCTTTAATATTTGTGTTATTTCCTAATAAAGTTTATTTATAGGAAATAAATATTTAACTGATATTAAAAATTTATAGGAGAATTGGAAAATTGAAAATATAAATAAAATGTAAGCAACGTGATTAAGGTCTTTTAGGAATTGTTCTAAAGGTATGTACTCTGTATTTAAGATAATTTTATAAATATCTAAATAGCCATTTATAGAATTATCTTAAATACAGTGCACATGCTTTTAGAACTTGTAATTGGACACGTATAGATGTACATGTATAGAGTATACATTATACAAGTTAAATGCATAGCCTTATTATACGAAATGAACATAAAATTCTTTTTTTTATATGTTTATTTGTTTTTTAATGGCTTTACCACAAAGCACCGCCATATGGGGTTTAACAGTTAATGAACATGTTCTCCATTTCCAACCAAACCACCAATATTTATGTGCTTCGAGAGGGGCTCCAACTGGGAACCCCTGGATTATGAGAACAACGCTTTCACTAATGTGCAGCCGTTGTGTAGTGGTTAAAGTATATATTCATCATATATAAATACGCCAAATATGAACCTCAGGTAAGGAAGGAGGCGTAAACTTCCTGGTTAAATGCTGTTCCACCGTGGTATGTGATAAGACCGTCAGAACTTCTTGGTCTAATGTACTTAATAAAAACTAACAAAATAACAAACAAAAAATTAATACTACTGCGCTATGATAGATAAATGCACATAAAAATATAACAAACATGTTTGCCTACTGATTATTGTTGCTAAATAACGCGCTTTTAGCATGAGAGCTAACAGTTCAAAAGCATGTCAACAAATCACTTATTCAGACTTAGTAAATTGTTTGATAATGTTTAAGTACTAAAATCAATATGTTTAATTTTTTTCAGATGAAAGATTTATTAATCAATATGAATATATATATATATATAAGAAACTTAAAAAAGAGTCACTTTGTATTAGTAAACTTATCCCATATTACGCTTGTATAAAAACTGTAGTTATTAAAAATGCTTACCTTAACGTCAGATTTACCCAAATGATACAACTCATTTCCTTCAATTGAAGAAGGAGATTTTTGAAAAAAGTCATTTTTAATAAATTACAAACAATTTTGTTTTTTTTCGAAAGTTTGATTTATCACCTTTACTAATAGCTGTCTTTGAATGTAGAATGCATACATAAAAAAAATAAATTATAAACGTTAGCAAATTTAGTATGCATTGTTAAATTTTTAACTATATATATGACTCTATAACAAAAATACAAAATAAAACGCGGTTTGCTTGCAAAAATACGTTTTGCCACAAAACGAAAGTAAACTTCTCATAATCAGATTAAAAGTTTTATATGAGATTTTTACTTAGGAGCCTGAGACCTCTTGCTTCGACGCTTGGTTGAGACATCTGAGCAGTTCCTGGATTCATTTGAACAAGGTTTTTTGTTTCCTCAGCCGCACTGATCTACGTCTGCACAATTGTGCAGACCTAGATCATTGTGTATGTCATTGCATTTGCCAAGGCTGAAACTATTTTTGAAAAATGTTATCTTAGTTTTTTATTTAAAAAAAACAAAGATTTTCCCGGGTCAAGTAAAAATTAGTAATGTAAAAAAAACAACAACAAAAAAACCCAAATACTCAGCTTACATTGTATATCTGTTGTTACTGAGCAATTTTAACATCTGACTATTGAAATAGTTTCTTAGTATGGGTTTTGCAGTCCCTTAAACATCTGAAATTCTACCGAACTAAGTGCACTAAAATAATCCAGAAGGTAATTTCATGGACTCTTGAATAACACATCGATAAAGAAATCAAATCAATTCTATTTTCCAAAAAATCAAAAAGTTTTAAAATTAATACAAAAGTCAGCATTATTGAATTACACTGAATCTGAAATGTTCAAAGAAAAATATATTTTTAAAAATACCGTTAAATTTTAGACATCATTGAGGGACTATGTGAAAAATTTTAAGACACGCCGCTTTACACGACATTTCCGACTACTGCCTTGCATGACAATGTGCTCCTTTTTCTAACTGCTTTGTTGAGGGGTTCTTCTCACAGGTCACATATGTCAAAAGCAAACAGAGATACAAAAAATTCAAAATAGGATGAAGTCATTAGCATGAAATCATTTAATGAGTGGCAAAGACTTGAACATCTTTGAGTCAATAGTCGTCTAGGTCAGAAATGAAATATGCGCAACAAATGCATGCGAGAATGAAGATGACCGAAAAAAACTGGCAACCCTGGTGTGAAATGAGTTGGACTTTGCATCTCTGCAATATGTTGATTGCACAGATATATAAAAACCAATGCTAAATATATATCTATAAGATATATAAATAGGAAAATAAAAGTATAAAACGCATATCAATTTAGTATATATACAATTTAGGTAACTTTGAATTTGCGGGTAACATAAAAAACCGTTTAAAATTTTTTTTTTTTACTAATTTCTTTACTTAACTTTCAAGTTAATCAAATACTTGTATCAGAACAAGAAACTAGGGAAAATACGTGTCATGTTTTTGGAGATCAGCATTATGCTATTGAAGAATTTATTGTAACTTAAGATGAACTTGTTAGAAAAACATTGAAAAAATAATTTTATTTTTTTAATTATTACAAGTTACTAAATACTTTTTCTAATTTTTCTTTAAAATTAAAAAAAATGCTAAAGTTTTTGATTAAAAGAGAAAATTTTAAAATAATTTTGTTTATTATTATGCCCTAAAGTTTACGCAAAAAAAAAAAAGTTATTAACAATTTTTTATTACAGTTGATAACAAATTGATTTGGCACAAAACGAGGATTTTGAGGAACGTTTGATTTACCAAAAAGTATTCTATTAGATACTAATGTTCTTAAAGATAAAGTGTTATGTGTGTTTGATACATACATACATATATATAAAAAAAAAGAATATATATGTATATATATACATATAGTGTATGTATGTATACACAGATATATATATATATATATATATATATATATAATATATACAAATACATATATATATATATATATATATATATATATATATATATATATATATATATATATATATATATATATATATATATATATATATATATATATATATATACATATATATCTGTGTATACATACATTCAATATATGTATATATATACATATATATTCTTTTTTTTAATTTATATAATTAGTATTAGTATTAGTTTCTGCTGTGACTGGTATTGCTACCAGTGAGTGTGATTTTATACACACTTTGACAGCTGAGTCTCGTGATGGTTTGACTCCCATCGATCAAGTCATGCTTTAAATGAATTTATTGAAGTAGCTTTGACAACAGTTTCAGGCAGTGCATTCCAGTAATTTGCAGCTCGATTAAGTAAAATGTTTTCTCTGTATTTATGTTTTGAAAAGTCTTTTGAATATTTTAGGATATGGCCACGAGTACAATTTGATTTAAAGGAATGATTTTCTGTAAATTCAATTTTATCGTAACCATTGAAAATTTTATACAGTTTTATTATGTCCCCTCGTTGTCTTCTTTTAACAAGTGAGGGCATTCTAAGACAAGCTAGTCGATCTTCATAGCATAGTTTACTGATTTGAGGTATTAATTTAGTGGCACGACTAGCTTGTATTTTTAGAAAAAGTGTACTTTTTCTAAAATGACAATATCTTGTTTTTGATAAGGAGCTCATACAGGTACAGCAAACTCAAGAAGTGGTCGGATGAAAGAAAGATAAAGAGATTTTAGCAGTTCTGCATCAAATTGAACAAACGATTTCTTTATAATGCCCAGCATGCGATTTGCTTTGCTTGCACTCGATAATACCTGATTTTTCCATTTCAAGCTATCTGCAAAAATCACTCCTAGGTCTCTTTCAGAATCCGATGTATTGAGTTTACAACTATTTATATAAAATGGATATCGTTTATTTTTAAAGCCATAGTGCATAACTAAACACTTTTCAATATTAAAATTAAGTAACCAGTCTTGTGTCCAAGCATATGCAGAGTTCAAATCGCATTGTAGTTTATTATGTAACTCATCAAAAGAACTAATTGACATGATTTTGGTGTCATCAGCATACAATTTTGAAGTATTTCTTAGAGACTCAGGAAGATCATTTATATAGAGTATAAACAGTAGTTGACCCAATACTGAGCCTTGAGGAACTCCACTGTACACCTCGGCCCTAGTTGAAACATAATCTCCCATAACGACTCTCTGCCTTCTATTATATAAAATATATATATATATTTTTTAATATATATATATATATATATATTTATATATATATATATATATATTTATAAATATATATTAAATATATAAAAATATATACATTTTTATATATATAATATATATATATATATATATATATATATATATATATATATATATATATATATATATATATATATATATATATATATATATATATAAATTAGTAAAAAACACTCATCTAACTTTTTTCTTCAACTTTAAGTTTCACCATTGCTGGATCATCAGGAAGAGTTACTAAATCTCAAAAAAAATTCAATTTATAGAAAAAAATATTTTACAGGAAGTTATAAATTATTATAACTAAAAATAAAAAATTAAATTTTTTTTTATTACTATATTTTTTTGGTTTACAGGAAGTTATAGAAAGTAATTATTAAATAAATTTCTTTGGAATGGGGATAGTTTTATTTGGTCATTTGTTTTTATAGTTTTTTAAGAGGTATTTATTTTCGTTCCTACATTTAGAAATTAATTCAGATTTTTTATTTAATAAATTTTCCTGATTTAAATGAGTAATTAAATTTTTCTAATTTAAATGAGTAATTATGATTCGTAATCCTGATTTCAAAGAGTAATTTAAATATATATATATAAATATATATATATATATATATATATATATATATATATGTATATATATATGGTCAAAGAACATGTGTAGGTCCATTACTTTCAAAATTTATATTTATGACCTACCAGGTGTAAAAGAATTACACACTCTCTTTTTTGCTGATAATACAACAATGATTACAAATATGTTGCAGGGAATTAAAAAAAATTAGTAGTTGGTTTTTAGCGAATAGACTATCACTTAATCCTGAAAAAACAAAAATAATGATATTTGGTAGTGGAAAAAATATAAAAAATAATGTTAAAAGGGCTTAAGGTTGATGTGGAGAAAATCATAAAGAAAAAGTGTTAGCATTCTTGGTATTCTTTAGGACGTCAAAATGAAATGGCATCACCACATAGTAAAAACATCAAAAAAGACAAGTAAAAGCATCTACCTACTTAAAAAGTTTGATAAACTTGTATATCTAAAGTTGCTTTATACAATGCTTTAATTAGAAGCCATTTTATGTATGGAGTAAAATTTTGGGAAACAGTAAATCTTTCTTTTGTAAACATTTGAGTTGTATAAAAAGTTATGCAACTCAAATGTTTACAAAAGAAAGTTCTACTGATTATTGGTCCCAACAAGGTACACACAAGACCAATCCTAAAAAAATGGAGTCTGTTATCATTAGATCAAGAGTATCAAATGGCTATTAGAATCCAAGCATGGAAGATATGTGTTGGATTAGCACCATCATTTTTGGTTAATGATTTTAGCTGGGTTAACATTGATAAATCTTTGAGAGTTAACATAAGAATAGCTCTTCCTAACTTTAAGGGTTGTGTGTTGGCAAATCAATCCATTAACAAAATTGCAATTGAAGCTAATTGATTGAAAGAAACAGATTTGCTTTTCAAGCACAAAAAAATTCAAAAACCAAACAAAAAAACAACCTTTGTGCTCTTAATATGGCTTTGAAATGTCACAATATCGGTTGTGCTGAATGTCGATTGTAAAATTTTGTTTCATTTTTTCATTGCAATTTTTTCAGAGCATCTTTATATAAGTATAAACATAAATTTTTGGAGTTTGCTCTGTCTGGAAGTTAGGTACCTCAAATATCAAAAAAATGCTGCATCCCCGTTTGATATATAATATATATATATATATATATATATATATATATATATATATATATATATATATATATATATATATATATATATATATGTATATATATATATATATATATATATGTATATATATATATATATATATATATATATATATATATATATATATATATATATATATATATATATATATATATATATATATATATATATATATACTGCATGCAGTTTTTATTTGATATGATTTTCTAAACAAAACAAAAGTTAAAAAGACAAAAATTTAATGAATTCCACAAAGAAATTACAACGACTTTTCAGATCATTCCTCAAAGAGTTAAGACATATTGAGTTGAAGCAACAAGAAAAGAAGGTATAAGATCTGTATTATTCCTATTACATTTTTTTTCAAAAAACTAATTTTATAACTCATAATTTCATATGAGCCATATAATATGTTTTTAAAAATATATTCAGAAATATGTCAATCTGGGTCTCAAATAAGCAATATAAAAAATGTATTAATTAAAAAGTAAAAAATTCATTTTTTATTTTCTCTTTACAAAGTTATTATTTTTGCAACTTTTACATAATTTTACTTCTTTTGAATATAGGGTTATCATGCTTTTGAAGAAAATTTAATGGTAAAAAAAGTCTCTTAGGATGGCAATTTTTCTACATGAACTTTTAAACCACTTTTTAATGTCAATTGCCAAAACCATTAAATTAATTATGGTTGATAATAATGTTAATGACTAATCTTTTATATTTCTTGATAGATTTTTATTTTATTTATGTTTACTTTTTTATTTTTATTTTCGTTGTTTTTTATTTTGAAGTAAAGTGTAGATATTTTAATTTTTGACAGACCTTAACTCGGTTAATAAAAATGATTAGATTTTGTTGCAATATTTCGAATTTTTCGAAATATTGCAACAAAATCTTAATTTTTTTTTTAAAATAAAATAGTCAGTGTCCTACTTCAGTTTGTTTGATACAAGTTTCAAATATGTAGTATGTTTGCTTTATTTTATGCATGTAGTATAATTATAATTTTATAATTTAATAACCATGTTATTATTTTAGTGTAAAGCATTTGTGTATTTAAAGTTTGTTTTTATAAATAAAGAATGTATTGCTTAATCTGGAAAATATTGCTTTTCTAGATTTTAGTATTTTAGAACGTCTAATGCCAGAACCGAATTTGTGAAAATGTTTTAGAACCAAATTGTCTAAAAACTGCTTAGAATCAAAAAAAATTTAATTAATTTCTAGAATTGAATTTATTAAACATAGAATGAGATGATCAAATATCATTAAAAGTTGAATGAAACTAAAAACTGAATTACTTTTCACAGCCGATTAATTTAGCATCGAATTTTTTTACAATCGAATTTGTAATTTTAAAACTTAATTACTTTTCATAGCCGATTAATTTAACATCGAATTTTTTTGCAATCAAATTTTTTTACTATTGTAATTTTAATGCATGTGTGATGTTGTTGCAGTTGAAAGATGGCATAATTTTTTTAAACTGGTTTGCTTCTTAAAGGTTAACATTTACATGATCCTGCAAAAAAAGGGTTTTATTATTTTCGAAAATAATATATTTTATTTGTTGCAAAATTTTATGTAAACATAAAAAATCCAACGAATGCATGTGAAAATATATCGAGCTTTGTTTAAATTTAAGATAGCAAAATGGAATACCAAAAAGTTGGAGGTGACAAACGGAAAACATTTGTGTATGTTGCAGGGGACTTTAACTATATTAAAAATAAGGAAAACAATGGTTTTGTGTATCTCAAGTGTAAGCACTATCAACTTTGTGACAGAAGTGTAAAAATTGTTTTGTCAACTAATTTACTTTAGACAATACATGGTCACACTTGTGGAATTAGGCCCCAAAATTTTGATCACCTTCCAGCTCTTGAGAAAATGGGAGACATGGCTTCAACTACACAGCTACCATAACGTGAAATCTACAACAATATCATCCAGTCCTCAACTGAAGGTGTCAAGGCTGCACTTTCAGAAAGTGTGAACAAATTCTACAGAGTGCACAAAGAAGTCGCTACAGCACTAAGCTTATATCTCCAAATGAGGCAGTTCTAAACATGTTGCAACTCAATCCGTTTTCTAACATCTACAAAGGGCTTGTAGAGTTTGAGGATCAACTAGCTTTGTTCTTTTGTTCTTCAATACTGCTGACATATTTGTTAGGTAAATCATTTTTAAGCTATAATTCATTTCAATATCAAAATGGGGAAATCTAACTTAAAATGATTTTTTTTTAGTTTAGATCCCAGCTATTTTTAAATGTTAATAGTTTGTCTTTTTCAGAAACCACTATCCTGTTTGTTGATGCTACATTTTGTGTGGTTCCTGCTATCTTCCATGGTGGTCAGCTGTTCAATATTTCACTGGAGTTTGGAACAATGATCCTGCCTGTTCTGCATGTCTTAATGACTGGACGAAAAGAAGGTCTCTACCTACATGTTTTTAAAAAGTTTCACAAACTTTCTCCAACTTTAGTGCCACAGGTTGTGATGGCTGACTATGAAGCTGCAATCGGAAACTCTGCCATAGCTGCTTTTCCAAACATAAGAGTAACCGGTTGCAGATTTCATTATGCCCAGTCAATTCTCAAAAAGATTAAGGCCATTGGTCTGCAGGTGGAATACACCAGGAATAATGACCCAATCATCAGAAAATGGTGTCGTAAGTTTATTTCCATGTGCTTGCTACCACCTAATTTATTAAGGTCTGAAGTTAACTAAAAGCTGAAACTAACCATTACAGTGTCATTGCTGTTAAAGAAAAAATGAAAAAGTTTGTTAAGTGAGATGTTTTCTGTTTATGGCCTGCGTTATCTTACTAAGAATGTGTCTGAATCCTTACACTCCAAGATGAATCATTCAATGACAGTACACCCTAGGTTTTGGAGTTTCTTGGACGAGCTTGTAAATGACAAAGTGTAAGTCTTTATATAATAGCACCATATTGTTCTGATCCAATAGATGCAGCAGTTGAGATCATATTCTGTACAATTTTAAAATGGAAACTTTATATTTTGCATGCTTATTACCTACAGAAACCTGCTTATGTTAGCATTAATAAATTATATTGTGATTATTTAACCAACCAAATAAAATAGTAAAGACAAAATGCAATCAATCAAAGAAAATTATCTTTAAAGTATCAATTTTAAATAGGTTGTCTATCCAATGGAAGTTGAGATGCGCCAGATCCAAAATGGTTCCCAAACTAGAAGAGAACTGCGTCAAGATCGTCAAAGGCAGCATGAGTGTCATTGTGGGTATGAAAAAAAGCTTGCAAGTGGTGAATGGACTGCAACCAAATTTCTTGAAGCTGCATCATTCCTCTGCAACGATATGAAAATGCAATGAGTTCATGGGACAGGTTAGATTACAATTTTTAAAAATAAACAAAAAGTATTGCATTGTATTAATGTTAGGGGCTTGTTGTTGTCATTGTTGACAGGTGGCATCCTCCTTTGTTGGGACAGTGACAAGGAATTCTACTCGTTAGATGTTTTATACTTTTTTTTAGAAACTGTTGATAAAGAATCTCAATCAAACCGACAATCTTCAAATTGTTGTTTTCACTTGCCGCCATCTTTGCTTATGCCAGCGATATGCTGAAGCCATTCAAAGTAATGCTATTAATCACTGTCCAGTATGTAGAGGACCAACAGCTGATTTTATAAATGTTATTATAAATGTGATTCTATCCTAACAAAGCAGGTTCAAATTCGATTCTAAATAGTTTCGATCAATAAAAAATTTGATTGTCTCATTCTATTTTATTTAAATTTGGTTGCAGTATGTGACACGTATTTTAGTATCTAATATTGTGAGAACCTAAAAATTAAAAAGTTTTATGTAGAAATAGTTGTACAATAAATATGTGTTGAGATGTATTTACAGCAAGTTAATTATTTAAGTTTTCATTATTTCTCTCTTTATTTAAGTTTTATTTACATCATTTTAGTAAAGAAAATAATTAATAAAAATTCATGATTAATAAAACTCATAATTAATAAAAATTGGCTAATTTGACAATTATTTATTAAACCTATTCTATTTATTATTATAAAATGCTTACTAATTTCAAATGACAGTTAGCCATTGGCATGGCTAACTGTCAATTGAATTTAGTAAGCATTTAATGAGCCAACTGATCAAGGAAATAAATTAATAAGAGATTTTAGGGGCTCAGTAGAAAAGTGGTTTAGGCCACAATTACTTCATTTTTAGTAAACTGGAAAAGACTTTAAAGATCTTTTTAAAAATAACAGGAAAAAAGTATGATTATCAGAAGGATAGTATTTGTTATAGAGACAGGTGAAAAAATTTACTTGTATATCTGCTAAAAAATTAGGGCACTATATTACTGAGTTCTGCAATAACAAAAAGGTTACACAACTTTGCCTTTTCAAATTTTTGAAAATACTGTTAATAGAGTTGGTTAGACTAAACGTAAGTTATGTCTATGACTTGTTAATGATTCTTTTATATATGTAAGATGCATTAATTTATGTCTTCATCACCAAAATCATCAGTTAGACCCAAATCAGTTGTCTCCTCATCACCTTTACGAGCAAGATAATAGGGATGATGGACAAGCGGTATGAATTGTATTAGCTCAAAAAGATTACTTAGCTTTTCTTTTGCGAGTTTTCTACTATTGGGGTACAAGGACTCAAGTTCAACATTGATAGTGCCAGATAGCCGTCCACCATTTTGCATTGTTAGTTCAGCATCATGGTGTGTCACTTTTTAAATGTGTTTGCTTCATTTAAAACGAGCGTTGTGATCCTTTTTCTGATTTTATCCAGCATGTCTTTAGCCATGAAACTTAGCCACTCTCCAATGATTTTGCACTGAGAAATTCATTGGTCTCCATTTTTCTTACAATAAATTTTTGGGCCCTCTTCTTTGCATTTTTAGTAAGGTCTGTCCAATAATCTGGAACAAATATTTGGTTCATTTTTTTGGCTTTTACAATCACAGCAAAGTCCTGGTCGCATGAGGAAAAAGTATGCCTGGTACAAAAAATTTCTGTTCAATGGTTTTCAGAGATAGAGATTTGTGCAAAATATATTGTAACAAAAGAGTCATTTTTATATTATGATTTTGTCCACCACAACTATTGCTATACAATATTAAATGGGTCACAGTTTCTGGTATGTGTCAAAAAACTGTCTTGAAGTTTTTATCATGGATTCCAAGATTGTAAATCCAAATTTGCTTTTTATAGTAGGCTATTCCTGTACTAAGCACTGGTGTTGGTAGAGTTTTTTTGTTAGTCAAAAACTAATACCCTTTTGTTTGGATTTATAAGTGCATCTAATGTATTTTCTTTCATTTTTTCTTTTGTCTTTACAGCCATCTCTTGATGAACAATAAGGTCTCTCCTAACAGTGTTCTTTTCTTCACCCTCTGAAAGACTTTATTTTATTGTTAAATAGATCACATTTTTTATATGTATCTGATTGCGAGTGTTGAAAATCTAAATTGAATTTGTATTGAATATGTGTCAAAATACAAAAATTGAAAGTGGGGGGAGATCATTTTCATTGCAATTGCAAACATATTTCTTTTACATCATAGACATTTGTAATATTGGAGACAAATAGATTCTGCAGTGTGTCATTGAAGTAAGTTTTTCAAATCTTTTTAACGTTTCCACATGTATGAGTTAGTTTATAGGTACAAATATTTGCCCTACGGGAGTTATTTGATACAGTATATGTCCTGGTTAACATCTTGGTTAACATTTGAACATGGTTACAATTTAAACAAATGTAACATACAACATGGTTAACATTTGAATCTGCAATGAAAATGTTAGGTAAAAATTATTTTCTAATAAAAAAAGAATTCCTAACACAACAAACTAAATGACCCTAGTTAGTCTTATGCTAGGCTTAACACCAATGTAAACAATTGGTCCTAAGTATTAAGTGACTAAGTATTATATGGCTAAGAGTTATACGGCTGTTTTGATGTGCAAGGAACAAAACTGGATTAATAAAAGTTTTTATAGCAAAGGGACAGATATAGTAAAAGGATGCAACTTGTTGAATAAGAAGCCAAGCAAGAATGAGTTTTGGTTTATCATAATAAAGATGATAGCTTGTTTGAGCATTGACCATGATGGTATTTGTAGAAAAAAGAAAGAAATGCAACCTTACAACAATGGGAGAGTGGCTCAAGCTCGGCAGATAGAGCAGGTCTAATTACATTTACAATGTGCTTTTAGACTTTGTCTGAGAGTACGAGGGTTGTTATTTGTCAATATAGGAATGCCAGCAATATTGCAATATTTTTTTGCTGTAAATAAATGAGCTTTGTTGTCTAACAAAAATTGTGGATTTTAAGTCCAGAATTTAAATTTGTAAGCCACTGCAAGCTTTAGGCTGTTACAGAAGAGAGATCAGATTAAAAATTGGCTGGTTGCTCTAAACAATCAAAAAGTGAAGATTTTTTGTCAAGACAAGAGTATAAAGTTGAGACGTCAGCAAATAGAGCCACCTTAGATGTAAAATTGACATGAAGATTGATATTGTAGATAAGAAACAATACTGAAGCAAAGATAGAACCTTGCGGTACCCTTAAAGTTACTTGAAAAAAAAAAGAGTGTAGGCCTTCAATAATAACTTTACTGCAGTTAGAAAGAAATAATTTAATAATCTCAAAACTTTTATATAAAGAAACTTATAACAGAGTGAAGACTAGTCGTAATATAGTTAGAGAGGTTAAAGTGTTTTTTAGAGTTTTGAAAAATTAGAACCACTTATTTAGCACTTTAAAAAGTTTTGCAAAAATTGAAGAGAGTTCTGGAGAAGATCTTTTGAAGACCATGATGAAAATCTTGTCTTTGGCACAAACTGTAGAAGTGTTTAATTGAGAATTAGCTTTAGCATTGGAAACCAGAGTGATTTGGATGTTTAACAATGGGTTAATCTGTTTAACTGGCAGGAAGAGTACGGCCACCTTTTTACATTGGCTTCTTGGAATAATAAAAATAAAATTTGTTGAGAAGAGAGATGTTCTTGTGAAAAAGATGCAAAAAATGAATAATGTTTAATAAAGCAACTGCTCAAGATGGTGAAAAATGTGAATAGAATAAGGCTTGACTTAAAATTGAAGAGTTAAAATAAAAACTTCCAAACCTTTTAGAACAGAAGGAAAAAAAGCTTCCGAGATGCACTTTTTGCATACATTATGGATATAAACATATATGTTTGCTATTTATTTAGATGCTGGGATACAATATCCTTTCATTTTTATATAAACTTTAGTATTTATATGGTATAGTATTTGCCGAAAGAGATGATGATGATGATGATGATGATGATGATGATGATGATAATGATGATTATGATGATCATATTGATCAAAATGATGTTTATTTATGCATATATATACAAAATATAACATAAAACCTGACCCCGGTCCTGGTCAAATATCCACTCCGGTCGCTTACTAGTCCTGGCCATAACAATAGGGACTAAAAAATTTCTTGTATGAGCCTACTTATTTTTAAACAATTACTACATATCATCAACTCCTGTTAATATAGATATAGGTCTTGCATTTTCTTCAACATATTGATCCCCAATACTTGAATCTGCAATAAAAAAGCACATTTTAGTTTTGAAAATTAGTTGATCCATTGCTTGACATTCGTATCACTCTAGTTTCTGTATTTAAAGTGATTCCCTGCTTAGACTCTTCTACAGCTTGTGGTCCGGACAACATACCTGCTATAGTCTTGCAGAAGTGTACTCTTAAGCTGTCGTCTATACTTTCAAAACTATTTAACAAGTGCTTATCAAAGTATTGTTTTCCAGCCTGCTGGAAAGCAGTACCTGTTATCTCTATTTTCAAAAATTCTGGAGATTGATCTGATTCGTCTAACTACTGTCCTATTAGTTATCTTCCTATCATAAGCAAGGTTTTTGAGTCATTAATTAACAAACAATTAATCTTGAATCTTGAATCTAATAACTTACTTTCTGATCATCAATATGGATTTTGATCTTCTTGTTCTACAGCTGATTTGCTAACAGTAATAACTGATAGGTTTTATTGTGCATTAGATAGAGTTGGAGAGGTTAAAGTTATTCTTGACATTTCTAAAGCTTTTAGGGATTTCCAAAAAACCACACACCGAAACTCGTATATATTTTGTCTATTATTTTCATAATAATAAAACTGGCGATCTTCAATTTGCTCTCATTTAATTCTAATCTATATAAATGTTTTGTAAACAAAAAATGGTATACATTAGAATGTTAACAAAGAATAAATTAAGTTTGAAACGAAATCATGCACAGACAGAAAAACTCAAATTTTATTTTTAAATGTTTTAAACATTGGTAAAACTTTCCAGAAAGTTACAGGATTGCACTATGTATCATAGAGTCACAGCAATCGTTTAAATGCAGTTCATGAATGATCACGAACGGAAGTCACACACAGAAGTTGCGAATTGATTAATTTCATGTAGATATTTTTAAGAAAATAAATTGCTTGTGAGTATTTTAAGTGAAATATTATACTTCTACGACTCATATTTAGTATATTTTCAATGAGAAATGGCAGTTATCAATTATTTCTAGCTTAAGTATAGCGTTTTGAAAATTTTTGTTTATTTTCAAACATGAGCAATATTATTTCGCAAAAAAATAAAACGATCAAAATATATATATTTAATTTATTCAGGTAGCCTAAAATATGATAAAAATATTTTTGTTATAAAAGTTTTTAAGAAAATCATAATAGTTTGCATATTGCTTAAGTCTCAGCTTTTAATTGCTAAAACAAAGAAAAATAAAAAATCATGCACAGAAATGAAAATCCCCTTTTGATAAAGTTTGGCATGCTGGTCTTCTCCATAAGCTATCTTCTTATGGTATGTCTGGTAATATCTTTAAGATTATTGAATCCTTTCTTACCAATCGTAGTATAAATGTTATTTTCGATGGACAGCACTCTTCTTCATATCCTGTAACTTCAAAAAAAATCTACTGTAAGTTTTAGATAGTAAAGTTTTACTAGATTTTGTCAATCGTAATTTTTAAAAGACCGGTCAATCAAATTAAAATTTCCAAGGTTGTTTTTTTTTTACATACAATTTGTGAGTGGTCAAAGTTTGATGCAAATCTGGGTGGTACCCATGGGTATTTTAGGTGATTTGATGAAATGACCTGGGTGAGTTAACAGGCCAGGGCTAATAACCTCAATCTATTTCTTGTGTAGCCAGCTGCTAACAAGTTCATTTCTGTGACATTAGGCTCCATCATGGTAATGTTTTTATGGGTATTCATGATGTTCATTAGTATTTCAAGTTTTTTTTGTTAAGTATTTCAAAGTAAAGATGGCATGAGCCATAAAACACCACTTTGATTGGCTATAATAGCAATCCAAATTTGATTTCAGTTTTTTGGCAATATATCAACCTAACATTTGTAGAACAACAACAAAATTACTCAATTTATGATTTGTTGCTAAACATTACATTCTTACAATCTTCCCCTGACCGCCCATGTATTTCTGACAAAAGGCAATATGGTCTATTTTTTTGAGAAAAGTTTTTTTGTCAGAACATGGCTCTTTAAATAAAATTGTTTCCATAAATATCTTTTAAATGGCATAACACTTGGTGTAACACCAGTTACACCAAGTATAATATGTATGATTATACATTATTGTATTATAATATCATTTAAAATTTTATAGGTTTTTCTTTTCTACTGGTCAAGTTATATCTGCATTCATAAGTTATATCATTCATGAATTTTTTTAGTGTTTTAGAGTTATTTAGATGATTATTTAAAGTTGATTTTAAATAATAATTTAGAATTTGGTTTGGCAATCTTCTCCTATGTATAAGTATGTGAAGGACAAGTTTGTATTTCCTGCATCGTCACTGAACAATACTTTGTTTTTGGAGCAATACACATTATTGCTTAATGCAATTAAGGTTTCCCAGGTAACTTTAATATAATATTTGTAATGAGTTAGGTATTACTGAAATATAAACCTAGTTCAATATTTTTTAAACTTAGTCTAGATTTGATTCTGTATTTATTAATACGATTTCCAGTTTTAAATATACTTGTTTTTACATCAAACATTTACCTACATTTGACCTACTCAGTTTATCTTCTTTATTAGATAAATATAACTCAAATCAACTTCTTCTTCATGTTTTTTTTAAAGCTAACAACTCTTTTTAAAAGGTCACGTGATTTTCTGATGCATACAACTGTCGTCATTTATTTTTTATCTTTGAGTTTCAAATTAATAAACTTTTAATATTTATCAAAAAACGTTTTTCTGGCAATAAATGAAGATCAATGACATCCATGACAAATTTTTTGTTCTTCAAATTCGTTGATATAACTATAGAGATTTTATCTATCATTAAATTTTGAGATAAGGCTCTAGAGATATTACCTTTAGACACATTAGTGTCTTAGTTAGGTTTTAGTATTATTATTATTTTTTATTATTATGATAGAAAATATTCAATTTTTCTACTACTTACAGTATTTAAGTTATTCTTGGTAACAATATTTTAGGTTTAGTTTAGGTTAGGTAAACAATATTTTAGGTTTCATCCTAGCTATACTCTTTATGTTTCATAAAGAGAATATATTAAATCTTTATTCACTAAAAAATAAACAATTTTGTTATTAGTTAGTAATATTGTCAATTCATTTTTTTTTTTTTTAGGGAATTAGTGCAATGTATAAAGGAGCTGGCGAACGAACAATTGAACAATCTGCAAATTTAGTAGGACTAAAATTACCAAAGCTATATGTAGATCCGATTAAAACTAGTTAAATTCCTAAATGAAAATTATATATCAATAACAATAAGTTTGTATCAATTAATGTATATAACAGGGCCGGACCCGTGTTTAAGTGAAAGGGAGGTTCAAATTAAAAACATATTGTTCATAACCTCCAATTACTATAGTTTTTTCTAAAATATTCTTATTTTACATGTACAAAAATAAAAAATGAAGTTGGAAAATTTTGAATTTGAAAAAATTTTGGGTTTAGTCCTATTATTTGGACAATAATTGGGTCCAGTCTTTTTTTGTTAATATTTTTTCAGTTTTTTTCATGATTTTAGTTATTTTTATTATTTTATGATTTTTTTGTTCGTTTTTCAACTCTTTAGTAAACTTTTTTATGTAAAAGTGTTTTGCCCAAACAAGCTAATCAAACTAAAGCAAAATGTAAGTTGAAAAAAAACTTTTTTTTGTGACAAATACCGAAAAAAAAATATTAAGAAAAGGTTTTGTATCTTTATGCACAAAAATACCATATGTCTCAGGACTCAAAGTATAGTTGTTGAATATAGATTTCGTATTATCAAACAGTGCTACTGTTTGAGTTTTTAAATTTTTTTATAAAAGATATAATTGTGTTGTCAAAATTTTTGTATTTTTCCATAAATTATTATGTTTTTTTTTATTTCAACATAAACATAATTAAAATTGGGTCTTTGTGATAAGACTAAGTTTGTCTTCTTCTAGCCCCATTCATGTAAATATTTGTTTTCATAGATTACAATTGTAAATTATTTTCTTATGGGCAAATAAATAAATTACACAAACATAAATTAAGTATTTTGTTTGTTTTACATAAAATATGTTTAGCTAATAGTCCCAGTTTATTTAGTTAATATTTGGTTTATTTAAATTGCCTTGAGCTACTGATATGAAAATTAAATGTTATTTTTAAAAACATTGAATTTTTAGCAAACACTACTTAAGTGTTTTAATTTTATTGTTTAATTTTTTTTATTGTATTATTGAGATTTTTTTGAGATTTGTTTAGTCTAGTTATTATTTTATTTAATTTAATTTTTATATTTACTACTTATTTTTGAGGTTTAATTTTTTTGAGATTTATTTGCTTAGTTAAGTTATTATTTTATTTTCTTTAATTACATTTAATTTTTATATTTACTACTTACTTTAATTTACTACTCTTAAATATGTTAGGGTTTAAGTTTTTTTTTTCAAAAATAAAGATAAAATGACATATTTGCAAAAATAAATTTAAAATCGCATATATGTCTTTTGCTAAATAACAAATTTCCTCATCATCCTTTACAAAGGATAACAAAGAGAAAACTGGTTAGGCCAAGTTATGCTAAATTAAAGTTAATACCCATATCATCAAGTGTAAAATATTATGGGTGCCAACCTTTAGTATGAAGACCTGGGTATACAAAAATTTTGGATGAATAAAAAAACATTACCATGTATTTTGGGTTATAGGTTGGAAAGTTGTTCAGGACCAAATTATTTTAACATTTTTATTTTATTTGCATCTAATTAGATGCAAACAAAAAAAGGATAATCCAAGAACATTAATAAGAATAAATTAAAAGAATTAACACATTATAAAATTATTTTATTAAATTATATCCATAAATTTTAATTAAAATAGTATATCTTTTTAGTAATTAAAAAAGTATTAATTCCTAATATGGCATCCTCATTTAATGAAGAAGAAGCCCCTCAAAAGCTAACCGAATTATTTACTATTGGCTGGAAGTTATTTCAAGATATAGAAAATAGTGAAGAAGATACATTAGCTTTGCAAGTGAGTTTAATGTTTAAATTAATAAAAGTAAAAATAACAACAAAAATAATAATAATAATAACAAAAATACTAATAACAACATTAATAATAATTATATTATACATTTTAATAAATTAAGTATGTTTAAATTTAATTATATTAAATATTGATGTAAGCGTATTTTCCACTTAGTTTTTTAATTGAATAATAATTTAAGTACTATTTGACTGCTTTTATAAACATTCACTTATATAAAAGCAGTCAAAATAGTATAGAATGCATGGTAAATAAATTATTGTATACAGTTGATTAATCAAAGTACCTTTTGGAATTATAATGTTTAGAAGATAAATTATTTATTATGATTCCAGTTAGGAATCATAATAAATAATTGCTACATTAAGTTATCACACTTATTAAGGTATCACAATACTTGACTAGTACAAGATAGAAGCTAATGATTTCAGACTTTTATTGTTTTTTGTTTTTTTATTATTTTAGAAACTGATAGTACTTTATTAAGTGAATTTATTAAAAGATTTATTGATTTATATTAAGAGGTGTTATTTTTATTATCAATAGTTTTTTAGTACCTATAATTATTTTTTTGTTGTTGCCTATAGTATGTGACCATGGCCCAGCTAAAAAATAGTATTAGCAGAGGTTATTAGCCAAGGTTAGGATATAATGTATAATACATTATATATTTATGTATATAAATGCTATTTATTATATACTAACATATAGTATATATATATATATATATATATATATATATATATATATATATATATATATATATATATATATATATATATATATATATATATATATATATATATATATATATATTTATATATATATTTATATATATATATATATATATATATATATATATATATATATATATATATATATATATATATATATATATATATATATATATATATATATATAGTAAGCTTTGTATAAATAATATCTGGTGGTACTGCCTACTAAAATATTGTGTTTATGGTTCCATTTGACTCTCTTACTCAGTCCCCTGTCCGTCTTCTTACTATTACTAGTAACATCTTTAATAGTCTTAAATTAGCAATATTTTAACATCTAATCTTAAATTTAACTATGTTTTTTAACAATTTTAAATTTAACAATGTTTTTTAACAGTTTTACTGCAAAAAAGTATTAATTCCTAAAAAGTATTAATTACTGTTGCTGGTTTGTTAACTATTATAAAATAAAGGTTTTATTCTGCATTAAATGGATCAGGGTTTCCACTCCTCCTTAAAAACCTTGAATATCCTTAAAAAAAAAAAAAAATCCTTAAAAGTCCTTTATAACCTTAAAAAAAGTTAAAATTTGACTGCCCTCCTTAATTTCTCCTTAGTTTCTTTCTTTTTTTTTTTTTTATCATCTAGGAAATTAAAGCAAATGGATTATACTTATCTTTAGAGAAGCATATAGTTTTTTCTTTGATGAGTTAAAATCCTATACTTTTGTTTTATATATATATATATATATATATATATATATATATATATATATATATATATATATATATATATATATATATATATATATCATATATTAGCCCTCTGAGTATTAGAGTAAGTTTTTAAATGGTTTTGTCTTTAAAGATATTAAACAAACTTTATATTAAAAAGATTGTTATATGTTTTTCACTAATTACCTTTAGATGCCTAAATATAAAAGTAGTTTCCGGAATATTTGGTTAAATAGTGATAGTTACACTTCTTGATTTCAGAGAGATAAAAATCCAAGCCTTGCAAGACGCAAAGTTTGTTTTAAGTCATTCTCATTAGCAGGCATGGGTATAAAGGCTCTTGATGTACATGCAAGAAGAGCAAAGCACATATAGCGATTGCCTAAAGAGGGTTATGTTGTTTTGTTCGAAGCAACTTTGCAATCAGTACCACAGAAGCCTACTTCATCAAAGCAATGTATCATTTCAGATATGCTTCAGAAGGAAGCAGTTTTGAAAGCAGAATTAATTTGGTGTTTAAATATTGTTCAAAGCAAATACTCTTTTAGATCAAAGTGAGAATAAGTCTAAACAATTTGCTTTGATGTTTCCAGATAGCAAAATTGCCAGCGACTTTTCATGTGGTCGAACAAAATCTAGCTATATTGTAACTCATGGTCTTGCCCCTCATTTAAAAAAAATTCTGATAAAAGATCTTAACCTGCTGGATAACTTTGTATGTCTTTCTGATGAGTCTTACAATAAAGTTGTAAAGAAAGATCAAATAGACTTACATGTTATACTTCAGAGTTCATGGCAAAAGCTGAAGCCCCAGATATTCTAAATATGTTTAAATCCTGCATGACTGGTTTAAATGCTGAAAAAATGCTTTAGGTTTCTATGGATGGCCCTATTGTAAATAAACTGTTTTTGGAAATGCTCAACAAAGAACGTCATAACAATGAATTAAATACACTCATTGATATTACTTGTGGTTTACATACTATCAATGGATCCTTTCAAACTGGTGCTAAAGCTACAGATTGGAACTTAAAGAAGTTAATGTCTTCAATGTACCAAATATTTCATTAAAGTCCATCAAGAGCAAGTGATTATGAAAGAATAGCTGAGGCAACAAGTTCAGATTTTCCTTACATATTTTGTGGCACTCAACGGGCTGAAAATCAAAGTGTTGCCAAGAAAGCAATAGAGGTTTGGTCAAAATTAATCTTAGTTATTGACTACTGGAAGCCTTTACCAAAGAGTAAGCAACCTGAACTTGGTAAATCAAGGCAAAACACCAACTTTGACCATTTAAGTGCTTGAACAAATAAAGTTTTAGTTCTTTTAAAGTTAAAGTTTTTTGAAGAAATTAGCGGCAGTCTAAATACATTCCTTGGTAGGTAATATTTGATCCAGATGCAATTTTATTGCTTTTTATGTAATATATTTTGTATTATTACTAAAGTATAGAAATATTCTGAAATACTCTTTTCATATTATTTTTAAAATTTTGAGAAAAAATCACAAAATGTTATTTTCAATCTTGCTATTTTTTTTTCTTCTTGTTTCTTTTCAAACTGATAAACCAATGAATCCTTTTCTGGTGGTGACACTTGAAGAACTACTATGCAACTTTTATGTGAAGTTCATTCGATGTTTCTTTTAAATGACAAAACTACAACATCTTTGTTAAAAATAGATTTGTTTAATTGCGCAAACTGGCTTTCAAACAGCAAGATTGATGTTAGTTTTTCACTGAAGTATTATCTCCAGCAACTCAAGAGTAACAGAAAGATTACTGATGTTCAAATTGACAAGTTAAAAAAGGAAATGATGTGATTTTCTTGTCTCAATGTGTACTCATATTATTGAGAAAAACCCTTTGTCTTCACTGGTTGCTCGTTGTCTGGTTTGTATTTCCCCATCATTTATGGTTGAATATCACAGAAAAGTGTGATTTTTTTTTGAATAAATTGTTGATGAAGCTTGTTACTTTCAAGAAAATTAGAGCTTCTGTTGGTGATTTAGCAAAGAAAGAATATTCCGAGTTCTATAAAAGTGTGATCGTTGATAACAAAAAAGTATTTTTGACTTTTGATAAAGATTAGGATTGTTTGCACTACTTTTTGTGGAAATACACTGATTTAAAGATGTATGCAAATCTACAGTACATTTTCAAAATTGTCCTCATTTTATCGCACAGACAAGCTCAAGTTGAACGTGGTTTTAGCATCAACTAAAGTCTGAACGATGGCAATATGTCCCCAGACACTATCTCTTTACGTTCAATCCAAGATTACCTCACATTTCATGGGTTCAAGGCTCATGAAGTTGAAATAACAAAAGATTAATTAGATTACTGCAAACAAGCAAGAAAGAAGTATTTTGATGAAGCCCTGTCTGTAGAAAAAACAGTGAACATGGAAGCAAAAAGAAAAGTTATAGAAGATATTAAAATTGACAATACTTAAATTTGACAGACATTATCTATATTTGAGAATTTAAAGAATCTCTTGAAATTGGATTCCGTGCTGAAAAAAGAATAGCCTTAGGTTTCTGTCTTGAATATAAATGTGTTTTTAGTTTATACCACTAAATGTAATGTCATTAGTTAATGCTTCCTTTTCTATTTAGACGACATTAAAGCTGATATATCATAATCTAATGCATTATATATATATATATATATATATATATATATATATATATATATATATATATATATATATATATATATATATATATATATATATTCATTTATAATAGTTCATCTATTTATATTTAAAATTTATTGAAAAAAGAAAGATTCTGTTTTAATATAATTGTTTTCTCCTTAATTCTCCTTTTTCCTTCAAAAAATTGTCGCTCATGACGAATCTCCTTAAATATTAGGTAAATATCTCCTTAAATCTCCTTAAAATCCTTAATTTTAGCCCCAGTTTTAATAGTGGGAACCCTGTGGAACCGGTGAAGTATAGGCTATTAATCTTAACATAGCCAAGTCATAAAGTCTTATGATAAAGTCTGGCTTCATCCATAAGCTCTCTTCATCATGTTATGTATCTGGGAAAATTTCAAACTTATTAAATCTTTCATTTTTAATGCATTATTAGAGTTATCTTTGATGGACCCTTACTTATTTCCTTGGTCCTGTGTTTCTCATCTAAATTAACCTTTCATAAATTTTTACGAATTGTAGTTTTTGTGATTCTAGTCACAATTGGCTTTGTATACAATATATCAGGTCTTGTTAAGAAGGGCTACGCAGCTCACATTTTACATGCGTAATAGCAATATGCATTCAGCAACTTTAGGTGAAGCAAAAAAAAATTTATTTTGGAATATTTAAATTATCTTTTAATATCGCTCAAGTGACTTTTTTTCAGTAAATATTAAGTCTGAAAAAAAAACATTTAACTGTAACTGTGATTTTTTTTTGTAAAGAAACTGATTATCTTTTATAATTTTTTTTTTCAACTAAAAGACTTTAAATTAAATTATGCTTAAATTATGATTTTAATAATTTAAAAGTTAAATTTAGTTTTAACGGAATCTAAAATAGTTAGTAAATCGTAGAATGTAAAATTTAGGTCTAAAGGAATATAAAATAGTTTTGCAATATTATTTGAAGAAAATTTTTTTTTTCTTATTATCTGTTTACTCATGTAAAATACGTCTCTCCATCATAGATTTCCATTTCATGGAAAAGCAAGACAAAGCTTTAATTTTTCTTTGAAAATAGGAGAAGTGTTTTTTATTAAGATAATTCTTTTAACTAATGTATTTAAAATTTTTTGTTTCTTGCTATTCAATATCCTGTAAAGTTTTTTTGACATCAAGTTTTTTTGACAAAATGCAGTAGTGGTGTAGTGGTAAAGCGCTCGCTTCATAAGTGAGAGGTTTCAAGTTCGATCCCCACCACATTCCTGGTAGTACCACGCTCAACTTGTTTCTCAGTGCAGCGGCCTTGTTCGTCAAGGTTCGTGTTTTGGAGTTATAGAGTTGAGAGAGGGTTATAACCACTATTAAGTAGCCTCCTCATCTGTAGTGGCCTTCTCGGCCTTGAGGAGGCGAATAACAAAAAACAAAAACAAAAAAAAAGAATTGTTTGTGATCATAAATTATGTTTATGAATATCTTATTGGTAACTGATAAAATTTACCTATAAAAAGTTGTATATAATCTTTTTATTAAATGTTGCATTTATTGTAATGTTATTGTTGTTGTTAAATGTTTGTTAAATTATACATGTAAAAATAAATATTGCATGATACATGTAAAAATAAATGTTGCATGATGCATGTAAAAGTAAATGTTGCATGATGCATGTAAAAAAAAATGTTGCATTATACATGTAAAAATAAATGTTGCACGATACATGTAAAAATAAATGTTGCATTATACATGTATAAATAAATGTTGCATGATGCATGTAAAAATAAATGTTGCATGATACATGTAAAAATAAAAAAGTTTGTTGTGATAAAGATTATGTTAAGGATAAGTTTCTTTTAAGAAATATATTATAAGCAAATCTTTTCCAAATATCGAATTTAGATTTCATTAGTAATTTTTGTTATATTATTTTAAATGATTATTAACATCATTTAAAATTTTATTTTAACACGGTATTTTAAAAATATCTAAGCTGTGTTAAAGTTATATTAGCGTTTTGTTATGCAATAAAATCTCATAACAAAACCTGATATATAATTTCAAAGTATACAATGTATAATATTGAAATTTAATAATTTTAATAATGGTTTGACAATAATTTGATTATTATTAATTTAATTATTACTTTATTTTATTTTTCATTCATTACAATTATTCTTTACAGAGTAAGATGGAAGAATGTATAAAATGCTTGGTGCGATGTACTCATATGGTCAATTTGCTGGGAATTTTTAGTTCTAATGAAACAATAGATGAAGTTTCTACAGAAAATGTAAAGTTAGTAATAATATTATTTATCCTCTGTATTTTATTTTTTGAACTTCTAAACATTTTGTTTTAAAATTCTTGATTTTTAGATTGTTTTTATTGCCTGCTTTTCTTGGTGATCTTTATATGAAAATTGTGACAAATGATAGAAAGACAGCTGTAAAAAGCTCTAAGGTTTGTAGATAGAATTATACAATGCACATAATTATGTTTATTTCTCTTTTTTTGATATTTAAATTGTGTTGGTATACTTATACAGGTGTACTTCCAAGACTTTTTAAAGAGATGTCAAAATTATGAAGCAACAAAAGTAGTATGTGCTTACTGTTTTTTCTTATTCGAAGACAAACCTGATTTTTCAAACGATTCAAACGATTCAAATTTCTTCTTTTAGTATCTCTTTATTATTTTGCATCTTTTTTTTTCTTTAATGGATTGATTTTGATCAAAAAAATATTTTTTGAATAAAAATAATTTAATTAAGTTATTAATTACTTAACTGTCAGATGTTTTAATTGGTTTGTTAACTGTCCAAAAATGTGTTAATTAGTTAATTTGAGAATCGAACTTTTTGAAACATTTTACAGTTTAAAAAAAATTTATAACTGATGGTAAATTTTTTTACATTTATTATTCTAGTTATATTATTTTTACTTTAATATTTTTGTGAAATAGAATTATCAAATTTATTAACGCTCTCAAGAGAGTTGCTCTGATGTCAAAGATGAAAGAAATGACTATGATTAGAATATTAGGGGGTACTGTAAGGCTTGATTTCAAACCAACAAGAGGAAAGTAAATTAAAAAAGTAAATTCTGATTTCATAAGGTTAAGCAGTACAATTTCCATTAGAAAGTGACCTCAGCCCAAGGTTCATTATAAAAAAATTTGCAAATAAAAGTCAACTATAAAGTAGTAATAAAAAGATAATGAATAAGTGAAATTTATGTAAAAGACATACAAGATAAATGTTTTAGTACTATCATAGCCTAAATTGCTTGAAGGAAAACAAGGTGAAACTGAGCACAAGCTAGGATCAGAGAAAAGATAACTAATTTGGTTCTTAAAATAGAATCACAAATATAGTTATCAGGTTTTATTTAGTTATTATGTTTGTTTGACAACTGCATTAGCTTCGTTATCACAGTGGTACTAGAGTTGAGTAATTCAGTGAGCATTAATGCATTGGCAAATAGATAAAAAGAAAATCTAGGTCATTTTGATCAGAAAACACATCAAAATAAGTTCAATCTTGGGGAAAAGGTGAATAAATACACAATAAATAACTAAAAGAAATGTGATTGATTGAAGTTGTGCTAAATGAAACCCATAGAAGAATAGGCAGAGAATTCAAACTACACAACAAATAGGAAAATTAATATGCAAGTATATGCCCAGGCAAAGTATAAGACTATTGAAGTCTATGCAAATTAAAAGAAAATAGTTTTTAACACTGAGATGTGAAGATGAAACAAACAAATTTGAATTATTCTTACAAGGAACAAGTAGGTCTCACAAGGAACAAGTAGGTCTTGTGAGTTTTACAAAAGATTTTACATTTGAATTTTTTACAAATATTTGTAAAAAATTTAAATAATTTGGTATTAATGATAGTTTTGAAATTAAAATAGTTTGATAGCAAAAGACTTCTTATGTAGCCTCAACAGCATAAACCAATAACTTGGGCTGTCGAAAGTTGTAAAAATGCCTGCCCGGGTACCAGTCAAACAAACAGTCTGTTACGCAGGTACCTGTTAAAAAAAATTATTCGAAGACTTCATTTATTTAGAGTTGTTCTTTTTCACTTAAATTTTTTTACAAAATTTTAAACATGATTTTATTGCAATTAAAGTGAAGTATAATTTACAAAATTATTTTAAATTATTTGCAATTATTTTAAAAGTGAAGTATAGTTAACGAAAACCAAAACTTTTCTTTTACAAAATATTTGTTTCAGAATAATGAACCCTATTTTCTTATAACATTTAAGTTGTTTAGAATAAACATTTTATGTACTCTTAAAAATAATCTTTTTTTTTTAAACTGTGTATACATATTTAAAAGGAGCTGAAAGCATTTTAAATATAATTTACCTTAACTTAAACTAACTTGAATTATATTTCCCATCTTTCAGGTTTTGAAAGAGTTTTGTCTAAGAGACAAACTAATAAATTAGTTGGAGGAGTTCTGGTTTATGTACATTGAAACATTGTACATAACGTGAGAAATAATAAATGGGTTTCTGAATCAGAAACTCAAATAACTTTTCAAATGTTATGTTTCATATTTATAAATTTCTGATGGTGAAAAAGAAATTGTAACAATTGAAATTTTTAAAAACAAGATCTTCAAGATCTTCTCTCACTACAAAGTTAATGTTGTTAAATTGTTACATTACAATGGTTTTAAACTTCAAAATGAACTTTAAACTTATCAAATGACCATTACCTGTTAACAGCCTTACCAAAAACCCTAACATGGATATGTGCAATATAGCACTGTAAATACTCTAATCTTTGAGAGCTCTACCATAGAGTCGGCCTAAGAACCATTGTATCCTTATAAGAAGATAACTGAAAAATGTTGCATATCCACTACCAAAAGAGAAGCAGGTGCAAAAATTCTGAGTCAAGAAAATCCAATGGTTATTATTCTTATTAAGCAGGGAACAATGCCAGATTTGCATCTACCAGATTTGCATCATCATCGTCAGCCTTTTAGATGAAAAGTAGTATATTGATTTAAAAAAATAAAGAATTTTTTTCATTAAAAAGTTATTAACTAGTTATTTAATAAAATAAATCTGATTGGTTGGTTTAAATGTTTTAAAATCCAAAAATTAAAGAATGTGTATTGTTTTAATAAAATTTGTTTTCTATTCAATATAATCTCTCAACTTAATTAGACTTATTCCAATGATGCTCTAATAGCTTTATGCAATATCTGTAATGATTTTCCTTATTTGCTTTTTCTTATATTAAAATCTTGTATTAAATGTGAATTTCTTTCTGTGAATAATTTTTTCTTACATTTTTTAACAATTTTAAATATATATTTTTTAATTGACTAATATTTTCTAATTTATTACAATAATAAAAACAGCTTAAAAATTGTATACTACAATCTTGATTTAATTTTTATGTTTTGATCAGTATTTTTTTATCCTAAAGGACATACGTCCATATTTACAAACAGATGTTGAAGAACAAGTTAGTAATCAAAAACAAACACGAGAAGAAAAGATTCAAAGATATAAAGAAAATGATAGCATAATAAAAAATATCAAGGTAACATTTAGATACTTGGTTTAAATAACATAAAAGTTATAGTTATATTTTTTAAATAATTAAATTTAAAGAACTAAATATTATTACTTAGCAATAGTTGTAAACATCTATTGCCGCTGTTGTTTTGTTTTTTGTTGTTGCTTTTAACTATTATTGTTGTTTCTAACAAATGTTATTGTTCTTGCATCTCTTGATATCTAACTTATAACTTAGTTGGTGCAATCTCTTTTGGAAAAGTCTCCGCAAGCTGTTGATGAAGATCAAATGGTAGTCTTTATTTATTTTTTAATCATCTTTTTTTACTTTGAAATTTTTAGGTTTCAAAAAATTAAAAAATTTTTAATAGAGTTTCTCATCGAACAACATTATTTCAAATCGATCAGTATTATTTCTAGAGAAAGTTTTACATGGACTGGCTTCATCTATGGATAAACAAAGCAATTGAAAATATTCCTATGATAAAAAGTAAGGGTATTGGTTCAATTGGTAGATTTTATTGGCTTTGAGTTCTCAGGTAAAGTTAAACTCTAAAGTGAAAAATATAGCAATAGCAGAAAGAAAATAAATACAAATAAAAGAAAGCTTAAAATTAAATATTTCTAAATTAATAACTTATTATTTTTAAAAAATCTTTAAACTATTTTTAATAAATAAATTTTTAAAGATATAATAAAAATTCAAAGGTTAAAAAGTTAAATTTTGGTTAAAAAGTTAAATTAGGTTAAAAAATAAATTTTGTATTTTAATGATAAATGTTTTCTAATAACTTTAAATGGAAAGAATAATCATTTCTACCCACAAATACACCCAAAAATATTATGAAAATATTTTTTTGCTGAGTCAGCAAAAGTTGAGTAAAATTTATGCACACTTAAAATGTTTTTACTGAACCTAAAATATACATCCAATGAACTTAAAAATTGCACAATACCTTTATGTTGCCAACACAAACGGACTGTAGCAGAATTTTTTGAAAAAAATATTTTTTTTTTAAATGGCAGATGAAAGCAACTGAAGCTTGAAAAAAATCCATTTTTTATTAAGGATAATTATTCAAAACTTAAAATATTAGTACGAGGTTTATGTAATTCTGCTACAGTCCCTCAAGTAATTGTTGAGTAGTGCACTCTAAAAATTTCAATTAATTGCTTTTACATTTAAAAAAAATCAGTTTTAAGTTTTGTGCTATATCAAAGAAAACAATTCTATAAAAAGATACATTTAAAAAACATACATCAATAATATGTTGCATGTATGTATAATATATGTATATATATATACATATATATATATATTTATAATATATATATATTTATAATATATATATATTTATAATATATATATATTTATAATATATATATATATTATAAAAAAAAATTATTATATTAATTAATTATATATATATTACAAAAAAAAATTTTCTTTAAGGCCATACCTTAAAAAAAATATATTTTTTCAATCAAGGCCCCCCAATATCAAAATTGTGGTTAAGGCTCTGATGTATATATATGTATATGTATGTATATATATTGTATATGTATGTATATATATATTTTATATGTATGTATATATATATTGTATATGTATATATATATATATATATATTGTATATGTATGTATATATATGTATATATATGTATATATATATATATATATATATATAATTATATTTATATATATTTATAATATATATATATATTGTACATGTAGATATATATATTGTATATGTATATATATATATATATGTAAATATATATAAATATAAATATATATATTTTTATATATATATATATATAATTATATTTATATATATTTATAATATATATATATATATATTGTATATGTATATATATATATATTGTATATGTATATATATATATGTAAATATATATGTAAATATATATATATATATATATATATATATATATATATATATATATATATATATATATATATATATATATATATACAGTGGTGGCCAAAAGTATGGAAACTTTTTTAAAATTACATTTTTTTTTATTTGTATTAAATGTATGTATATATATATTGTATATGTATGTACATATATATTGTATATGTATATATATATATATATATTGTATATGTATGTATATATATATATATATAATATATATATATATATATATATATATATATATATATATTTATATATATTTTAATATATTTATATATATTTATAATATATATATATATTGTACATGTAGATATATATATTGTATATGTATATATATATATATATGTAAATATATATAAATGTAAATATATATATTTTTATATATATATATATATATAATTATATTTATATATATTTATAATATATATATATATTGTATATGTATATATATATATTGTATATATATATATATATATGTAAATATATATGTAAATATATATATATATATATATATATATATATGTATATATATATATATATATGTATATATATATATATATGTATATATATATATATATATATATATA